>NC_068453.1:17994970-18304137 GCF_023373465.1 Oncorhynchus keta
GTACAGTGTGTTAGGTTTTGCATCCCATTGACAGTATGGAAATGAAGCAAGGTGTTCATGAACTAATACCAGTGAGAGTCTTTGTACTGTTGTGTTTGTTTTCTAAGGTCACTGTGGGTCTGGATGAAGAGGACCAGCCCTGATGATGCAACAGGAGAGGGATAGAAGGTCCAAGAAAACCACATGATTATATACCTTATAACACATATAACAATATTATTTTAGTCATTGCTTTTCAAGTTATGAAATATATGAAGTACATTTATATTAGGATAGATTGACTTTACAATGTTTTACTAATGTAACATCGAATTATAATAAGATTTTTGTTAGTGTATGAATGTATAATTCTTCATGAGGGAAATAATGTTACACACTCACTTATGGATGTAACTGTTGACATTCTTAAATAAAATATGTTTGATTAGTGACAACAGCATTACCATTATTTTCAGCATCCAGCAAGAATGGCGAGATGGGGGCAGTAATCACATCAATGTAGAATTGTGCCCAAATGCAAGTGGCAACCTTTAGGGAACTGTAAATAGAGACAGACACACAGACAGACTCGAGGATGTGACAGTATCCATGTCATGAACCTAATCAAGTTTTGTATATCATTAGAGTTTCCCCTGGTGTCATGGTTTGTTGACTGTGTCAACTATTACGGTCATAAACACAGACTCATGGATAGCAGGGGAGAGGTGTGGGGTTCTTGCCCTTATTCATGTAGTTGATGGCTGTTATACATTAATCACCTTGATAAACCAAGTCAACCTGTAGGCCTAGTTATTTAGCAAAGGCTTTTATCCAAATCGACATAGTGTCACGTTCGTTATATGGAGGAGACCAAGGCGCAGCGTAATGTGAATACCTACTTATTTAATGAAGAAAACACTAAACAAACTTACAAAAACAACGTGACGCTATAATATAATAGTGCAGACACAGGCAACTAACCATAGACAATAACCCACAGAGAACCTAAGGAATATGGCTGCCTAAATATGGTTCCCAATCAGAGACAACGATAAACAGCGGTCTCTAATTGAGAGCCAATCTAAGCAACCATATACATACATAACACCTAGACTAGTAAACACCCCCATAAACATACAAAACCCCTAGACAAGACTAAAAACATATAAATCACCCTTGTCACACCCTGACCTAACCAAAATAATAAAGGAAAACAAAGAACACTAAGGTCAGGGCGTGACAGTACCCCCTCAAAGGTGCGGACTCCCGGCCGCACAACTAAGCCTATATGGGAGGGTCTGGGTGGGCATAACTCCGCGGTGGCGGTTCTGGTGAGGGACACTTCTAACTCGGCCCACTTAAATGATGCCTCTGGAGCGGAAAGCCTCACCGCCGACCCTGGACTAGAGGACGCTACTGGACTGATGTTCGAGTCTGGAGTGAGTGGCGCCTCTGGACTGGAGGGAGACTCTGGCGGATCCGCACTGGAGGGAGACTCTGGCGGATCCGGACTGTGACCCGTCATGGTAGGTTCCGGACTGTGACCCATCGTGGTAGGTACCGGACTGCGGCCCGTCGTGGTAGGTCCCGGTCTGCGGGCTGTTGTAGGAGGTTCCGGTCTGCGGCCCGCCGTAGGAGGTTCCGGTCTGTAGACTATCGCCAGACGCTCTGGACTGGGTACTCTCGCCAGACGCTCTGGACTGGGTACTGTCGCTGGACGCTCAGGACTGGCGAGGCGCACTGTAGGCCTGGTGTGTGGTGCCGGCACTGGTGGTACCGGGCTGGGGACACACACCTCATGGCGAGTGCGGGGAGGAGGAACAGGGCGTACTGGGCTCTGGAGACGCACAGGAAGCCTGGTGCGTGGTGTTGGCACTGGTGGTACTGGGCTGGGGACACGCACCTCAGGGCGAGTGCGGGGAGCGGGCACAGGACGTACTGGGCTATGGAGGCGTACTGGAGGTATGGAGTGTAGAGCTGATACAACCCGTCCTGGCTGGATGTTTATACTTGCCCTGCAAATGCAGGGCGCTGGCACAGGACGCAGTGGGCTGTGCAGACTCACAGTACTCAAAGCCGGTGCAGGATATATATATCCTATATAGGATATATAAATAAATAAATAATATATAAATAAATAAATAATATATAAATAAATAATATATATAATATATAAATAAATAATATATATATATATATATAAATAATATATAAATAAATAATATATAAATAAATACATAATATATAAATAAATACATAATATATAAATAAATAAATATATATATATCCTATCCTGGTGACCAGGAGCGCTGAGCCGTCAACCTCCTTCCTGGCTGGATGCACTGGAGACACCGTGCGCATCTCTGCATATCACGGTGCCTGACCAGTTTACATTCTCCCCACGTTAAGCACAAGGAGTTGGCTTGGGTCTCCCTCCTGACTCAACCAATCTCTTCGTGTGCCTCCCCCCAAAAATATTGGGGCTGCCTCTCGGGCTTCCGTGCTAGCCGTGCACCTTTATATCGTCGCCGTTCCTCCATTCTCCTGTGTCCCTCCTCGCACTGTTCCAAAGAATCCCATGCGGGCTCTGGCACTCTCCCTGGATCGATCGACCAACTCTCAATCTCCTCCCAGGTTGTTACCCAACTCATCCTTCTCCCGGGTCCATTTCTCCATTAAGCGCTGTTCCTCCCATTCACGCTGCTTGGTCCATTTATGGTGGGTTATTCTGTCACATTCGTTATATGGAGGAGACCGAGGCGCAGCGTGATGTGAATACATACTTTTTTTAATTAAGAAAAAACGAAACAAACTTACAAAAACGAATGTGCCGCTATAATATAATAGTGCAGACATAGGCAACTAACCATAGACAATAACCCACAGAGAACCTAAGGAATATGGCTGCCTAAATATGGTTCCCAATCAGAGACAACGATAAACAGCTGCCTCTAATTGAGAACCAATCTAGGCAACCATTGACATACAGTGCATAACCCCCAGACTAGTAAACACCCCCATAAACATACAAAACACCTAGACAAGACAAAAACACATAAATCACCCTTGTCACATCCTGACCTAACCAAAATAATAAAGAAAACAAAGAATACTAAGGTCAGGGCGTGACACATAGAGACCAGGAAGTAAAACCACATCCTAACGACTTGTACCGTAGCACTAAACTCCAACCAAATAAGCTACCAGTATGGACTACAACGTGTCCGTACCAGGAACTATGGGCTCTTGTACATCCAGAATTACATTGTACTTTGTACTTTTAGCCAAGTGGGCCTGTCTAACTAGTTATTTTATTTGTGGAAAATGATCATTATCTGGCTAATAATGGGGGCCTCAAGGTAAAAAAAAATGTGTCAGTGTTTTAGAAATGCCCATGGACGAATACTGGTCCCAGTCCGCCCCTGCACTCTTAGAAAAACAGGGTTTCAAAAGGGTTCTGCAGCTGTTCTCATATGAGAATCTTTAGAATAATATTTTCCTCTGTGAAATGGTTCCACATGGAACCCAAAAGGCTTATTCAAAGGGTTATCCTATGGGAACAGCCAAAGAACCCTTTAAGGTTCTAGATAGCAACATTTTTCTAGGTGTAGAAGTCAAATCTAATGTCTGATAACAGTGTGAGTAAAAAAATAGACAGTGAAAGTCAGTAGATTTATTGATAGTAAATTTAGTAAATTTGTGAAAATCAGTAGATTTAGAAAGACTTGAGACATGCTTTTACATCTCATCACATCTACCTCAAATTAGACTATATATTTTTTACTTCTTTCAAAGTGCATGTTTGGTTAATGAAAGTTTATTCCATGTAGTTTTTCCATAGAGTAACTGCAATGCTACTTTGGTAGTCAAATCAACTTATTATAACTTGGTCATTTTGTTTAACTGGAAAGGCACAGCATTTCCTGTTAACGATCAGAAGGAAATTGTACACATGAGTTCAGACTTCAAAACTAACTTAGACACAGACAATTCTTTATTAGACATTTTATTCTACATGGAATCTTTAAAAAAGATTTGGATTGATAAATGATTGTGTTTTAACTTTAGTTCACAACAGCAAATGCTTCTCTTGAGTTGCAATATAAGGGTTGGGAGCATTAAACCATAATCTCTTCACAGTGGTCACGATACAGCCAGTACTTCTACTCCTGCTACTGGGTAAGAGATTAGATGGGATGAATATTCCTCTCTTGGTATTATAACCAACCCGGTATGACTTATCTAGTTGACCATGCATTCAAAGTAGTTGGGTAGTGGTTCAGAAACTTTCAACATCTATTTATGTACAATGAGCTTCAATTCAACCAACATTTAAGATGACATCTACAGTACTCTTTCCTTGAGTGGACACATTAATATTTGAGTACAGTGATGATGAAGTTGAAATGCTAGTCCTAAAGTTGATGTGAGCATCACAATCTAAACAGAGACAGATTGACCATCCCAAAAATAACTTATTTCTGATGTGACATTTATCCCCCACAGCAGCCATGTCCTCACCAGTGTTTGGGACTGAGAAATCAGTACTGGAGGGAACCTCTGTGACCCTTATCTGCAGATGCCTTGGGGATATAAAGCTTGAGACATGCTTGGGAGGAACTTGTGGAACTTTTCAGTGTAATGATCCCATAATGGAAGATCAATCCAAATAAAAAATGAACGCTGAAGTTGGAACAATGAAACTCACCACTTTAAAACTACAGCCGACAGACCGTGGGAGCTCCTGCTGCAGAGTCTATGTCCCTGGGTGGTTCAATGATATTAAACAATTCTACAGCTTGAGGGTAGTTAAAGGTAAGTGTTGCTCACTTCATACTATGGGTTATCAATGGGTTTTTCTCAGTGCAGATGTTACCTTACAGTAGGAAGGAACATGAAGGTTTAACATCTTCATCTCCATGTATAAATTGTTGTATTTCTGCATTATTATTGTGTATCGTTGTGTTCTCTCATTAAGTCTGTACTGCTGTTAGTGTCCTTTAGCTGCCTAGTTGTGCTTTATTCTGTGCCCTTTCTGATGGTCTGTGTGGTGAAATCCAGTATGTCTTGGTTACAGGTTGTGAGAGGGACCTACGGGACAATGTCAATATTCTGGGAAACGATATTGCGACTCAGCCATTTACAACCAAAAATGCAAGTCAGTGCAGGCAGGAATGCACCAAAAATGACACGTGTCAGTACTTCACATTTGTTGGGGAAAAGGTAGAAAAAATAGACAGGTACATGCTCATGCATGAAGCTTATTTTTTATGCTTGGGCAAACAAAGGCAGCAATATAAGTTTCAGATCTGCACCATTCTGATAACTACTATGAGATTCTTTGTGATATTTAACAAGTGTTTCTTAAAGGCCTCGAATGGTGATACACCTGAAATTACAAAACTGCACCTCCAACATGCAACCTCAGGGTACTCTCTGAGACACCGCAGTGGTAAAGGCGAGTACATTCAGTTAATATATATTTGAGTTGTCATTTATTTTGTCAATTGAATAGTCTAGTCAATAGTCTAGTCAATATCTAACAATTACAGAGGTAGACTTTACTAATAGGGCCTCTTAAACAGGATAACATAGACATGGATATCTACCTCTGTCATGTTGTGTTTCTGTTGATTCCATCATCTCTGTTGAAGGTGTAACTTAGTGAAGGTCATCAATCAAGCATCAGAATTCTTTAAAGAGGGCCTTTGCAGACCAATTTCCTGTGAACTCTATATTCTGTAGTCTATTATAGAGTACTATACAGTACTATCAATACTATGTATTTGTAAGGTTCCTTGTGTTCTCTTTCTTTGTGTTCCTGAACGTAGCCCTGTTTCTTTGTGTTCTGGAACGTAGCCTGTCTTTCATTTTTGTTAATTGATTTCGCCTGTGTTCATTTCTCAACTGGTCTCATCAGCTCTCTATTCAGTTCAGTTCTTTCTGATTTGTATGGTTGTGAGGTATTGTTTGTTTTTGACATGCCTACCTGTGTTTGACCATTGCCTGCCTGTGACCACGATTCCTACCTTCTGAGAAGCCTTTATAAACATCTGCCGCGCTCTGCGAGTGAATCTAAACCTTTTTCTCCATGAGTGGTCATTACAGTATTCACTATTAGTCATTGATGCACAGGACATGTCCATATTCATGAGATAAATTAGTTGGAGTTTTGAATGAGTTTGCAAATGTATGAATTTGCCTCTGTCACATGCTCTATGTTACTCTACTATCAAACAATATGTGTTGCCTATATTTTAGAATAGAAACAGCGGAAGCTAAAGATGGTAATGTTTGCTACTCAACACAACAAGCAGTCTGATAAGCATTTTCCTCTGTATTTGAAACAGTCACCTACTCAGCCAAAAATTACAGCCTTGTCCTTAAGTGGAAAAACTGGACTGAAGCACAAGAGTACTGCACCCAACACTACACAAACCTGTCCATCATACACACAGAAGAGGATTGGGAGGCAATTCAACCCTCTTTGAGTATTTTCAGTGGTGATGTGTGGATTCTGCTCCATAGGTCTGGTCCAACTGAAAAGTGGAGGTGGTCTGATGGAGAGGATTTCATGTTCTTTAAATGTGAAAAAGGTTTTGGGGTCATGTCTGTGTCTTGTCTATTTAATCTCACTGGAAACCAGTGGTGTGTGCAGCTCCAAGGTCCTGTGTGTATCAATGAGGTAAGGACATACTGTCTTTAACTCACTCCCTCTGTCATCAATGGAAAATCCAGCTTGTCATTGAACAAATGGGATTGATTGATTGCACAACACCCTGTCATGACTCTCACTCCTGGGTGAGAAAACATAGCGCCCCCAAAGATAGCGCGTTTTGTGAGATCATTAAGATCATTATTGAAGAAGGCTCAACCCACATCCCAGAAACCCCCTCTCTACAGTTGGGTACTATCTGCATTGCTCTTTCCTCCCTTAAGCTCCTTCCCGTTTACATTCTAGACTCACTCTACTAGTAATAGTCTTTAGAATGAGCCAAAACATAATGGTAAGACCTGGTCGTATAAGATACACTAGAGGGCTCTCCATGGCACCTTGGAGAGTCTGCAGACAGACACCACACTGATCTGACAGAGACTACCACACTCATGGTCTGGAAGGAACTAGCATTTCAATTCATTATAGTATTAAGCCACTATTATTATTAATATTATTATTAGTAGTACTTTTATAATATTTGTTTTTTAACTTTGATAATATTAGTAATATTATACTCTCTATTATATGATATTACTTAATGATACTGTATTTACATATACTGACTCATAAGCATTGTTATTTTACCTATCATTTACTGTAATACTTTGATTGTTTAAAAATAGAGTAAAGAAAGGTAGAGTAAAAGTTATTACCTGAAAAGGATGTATCTGACTGTGATCTGTACTGTTTGATAACACTATTTAGATAGAATGTAATTGTTGTTATTTTGTACTTTCTGAATAATCATCCATTTAGAGTTTGATCAGTGTGAAATCCTTCATAGAAAGCACATTGAGTGATGAATCAAAAGCAATTCAAATGGTCATAATCCAACCCTAAGATTTGAGAGGTGTTCAGTGATGTCTAGACTGAATTGACTTAATCCATAATTCAAGAAGGACTGAAGTAGTCCATTTTAACTGTCAACGACAATGAGCCTGACATCTCAGAAAACAACTTTTGACCTAATATTGCCATTAGATTTTTAGGGTGGCAAGATGTCTGTGACATATGTAATGTTGACACACAATTGCACTGATGGGCGGTATTTATGCAACACTGCTCTCCAAAACATAAACTCAATCAATTCCTCCCAGGTGCAGCCCCTGACCTCTTCTTCAGCCCGCAGTCATTGGATGAGTCCTTCAGTGACACCTGAGCAGTCGACACATGTAAGTGTTTATGGTTAAATACTACAATTGAAGTCGGAAGTTTACATACACTTAGGTTGGAATCATTAAAACTCGTTTTTCAACCACTCCACAAATTTCTTGTCAACAACCTATAGTTTTGGCAAGTCGGTTAGGACATCTACCTTGTACATGACACAAGTCATTTTTTCAACAATTGTTTACAGACAGATTATTTCACTTATAATTCACTGTATCACAATTCCAGTGGATCAGAAGTTGACATACACTAAGTTGACTGTGCCTTTAAACAGCTTGGAAAATTCCAGAACATGATGTCATGGCTTTAGAAGCTTCTGAATTGACATCATTTGAGTCAATTGGATGTGTACCTGTGGATGTATTTCAAGGCCTACCTTCATACTGTTTGCTTGACATCATGGGGAAATCAAAATAAATCAGCCAAGACCTCAGAAAAACAATTGTAGACCTCCACAAGTCTGGTTCATCCTTGGGAGCAATTTCCAAATGCTTGAAGGTACCACGTTCATCTGTACAAACAATAGTATGCAAGTAGAAACACCATGGGACCACGCAGCCGTCATACCGCTCAGGAAGGAGACGCATTTTGTCTCCTAGAGATGAATGTACTTTGGTGTGAAATGTGCAAATCAATCATAGAACAGCAAAATACCTTGTGAAGATGCTGGAGGAAACAGAGATTGTTCCTTTGCACAGGGGTGAGACTAATCTTTTTTTGTTTTACGTATATATTTTTTATAAACAGAAAGAGAGGACAGTAGGGAAAGAGAGACTGAGGTTGCACCATGGCACTAGGCCATATTCAAACCGACACTGACACCATAGACATGTGTTCCAGAGGTTGTGTCATTACCGCTAGACCAGACAGGACACAATATCTTATTGGGGTTATTTTGGTTTATATCTGTAAGACGGGTGCAGGGATGGCATTTTAGCACCAGTAGGGTCTCACTTTAACAGGCACTGTCAGATGCCAGACAGGAATGTTTCATGTAGCCTACTCCACTGTTGAGGGATTAAATGAAATGATATATTAATCTGGTTTCTATTATGAGATAATATTTTCATATGGGTAAACATAGAACATAGATTGCTACTACACAGTTCCAAAGTAATTTACAGCCTTAAAAGGAAAAATTACTTATTTATTGTAAATAAGCTGAATCTCATTTGAGTAGTTGTCTCATCTTCTCATTCCTATGTCCCTCTAGAAAAGAGAATCAAGCAGACCATTGTAAGGATGTCTCTGAAATCTAACTCAGGAGCTGACCTCAATGACCCGGTTGTAAAGGAACAGATGTTGGAGCAGGTACAGTAGTCCTACATCTCCCACATCAGATATCAGCCTTTCTCATGGCTACCCATGTATTTCCATGGAAATGTATAACGTTTATTTGAAAGTAATAAATATATAGATATTTTTAAATGCATTCATGATTTGCGTAAATGTAATATACCAAATTACTCTTGTTAAAAATATGAAATGGTATTTCATTTGGTGAAGAACACATGACTTGTGTAGGACTCGAAAATCCAAGTTTAGGACTTGCGACTTACTTGTAAAAGAATGACTTGGTCCCACCTCTGCCTTTTTGTGTCAGTTATGCAAATCGCCCCCATTATGTTGTTCAGAGTCCCTTGTAATAGTGTGTTTTTAGTTTTTGCATCCAACTGACAGTATGGAAATGAAGTAGTGTTTGTTTTATAAGGTCAGTGTGGGTCTGGATGAAGAGGACCAGTCATGATGATGCAGCAGGAGAGGGATAGAAGGTCCAAGAGAACTAAAATATTCAAGCTTACTGTAAGTAACCCTAGTACCTCATAACATATTATACAAATAACATTATTTTAGTTCAGACAAAGTTTTTAAAATAGTTAGGTTTTTGCTTATGAAAGCACAAACAAGTTTATTTCTAGTACAGTGGCAGGCAAGCGACAGGTCAAAGAAAGGCAGAGGTCAGTAAACCAGAGAGGGTGCAAAAGGTCCAGAATGGCAGGCAGTCTCAGGGTCAGGGCAGGCAGGGGTCAATAATCCAGAGTAGTGGGGCAAGGTACAGAACGGCAGGCTCAGGGCTGGCAGAACGGTCAAAACTGGGAAGGACTAGATAACAGGAGCAAGACAGACCGAACAAACACTGGTAGGTTTCACGAAACAAAACAAACCGGCAGACAGAGAATTTGGTGTATGAATGTAGTATTATAATAAGTTTGTTGTACAGTGAAGAGAAGGGTAATAAAAAGGATATTTGTGAATTTTCAAGATTGTAGTTAAAACATGTTTAGTAACATGTTTTAGTGAGGGATTTGCAGAGTGTAGAATTCTTCATAAGGAGAAATATGTTACACATTTCATGAATTCATTGATCTGAATACACTATCAAATGACATTTCCTGAACCAAGATGGCCTCCCGGTCAGGTAACCTACCCTATAAAGGTGACTGCCGAGCACCCCAAGCAATCTTTGGTTCGGCAGACATCAGAGGACTCTCATCCAGTATGAGTTCATGACAAAAACATACTTTTTCCAGTTCTCTATTGATGTGTTTTGCCCTCTGCTGAGATGGTTTTTGGTGCTACAATAAATAGCATTCTTGTCCACCTCACTGTCTAGCTGGAACCCAATTGGCTGTTAGCATCCAACAACAACTAGTCTTAAGTCTTGGTACACTGCAACTCTACTCTAACCTGGTCTTACAAGCCACTTCATCAGTTATATCATTCACACTCACTTATGGATGTTACTGTTGACATTCTTAAATAAAATATGTTTGATTAGTGACAACCGTATTACCATTATTTTCACCCTCTTGCATGAATGGTGAGATGGAGGCACTAATTGAAACAGTGCTGTTTTTTTGCCCACATCATGGTGGTATGTTTCAGAGAACTGTAAAGATGGAGACTGTTGTAACATCATTATAATAATTAGGTGCCTACATTTTGTCCTGTTTCACAAATGAATTGGAAATATGCTGTTTTTGCATATCCCACTCCCCTTGAGACACCCTCAGAGAGTGGGGTCACAGCCGGAGATCAGCCATTATTGACAGCGACCCTGGTGTGTAATTAGGGTTAAGTACTTTGCTCAAGGGCACATTGACAGATTTTCACCTAATTGGATCAGGGATTCAAACAAGCAACCTTTCGGTTACTGGCCCAACGCTTTTAACCACTAGTACGGTAACACACTTATGAGTGTGACCGTATGACAGATATGCATGTCATGAACCTAATCAACATTTGGATATTATCATGTTCCCTAGTGTCATGGTTTGTTGACTGTGTCAGCTATTAGTCATAAACACTGGCTCATGGATAGCAGGGGAGAGGTGTGGGGTTCTTGCTTATTCCTGTAGTTGATGGCTGTTATACATGAATCAACTTTATAAATCAACCACCATGAATCATTTAGCAAAGGTTCAAAGTATTTGACACCCTATATTTGATTTACAATGTAGTTATTTAGCAAATGCATGTATCTAAATAGACATACTAAAATTAGATCCTGACCACTGGTAGCACTGTGCTATAACCAAGCTACCTGTATGGACTAGAAAGTGGTCATACTCAAACAATGAGCTTTTACACATCCAGATTTACAGTACATTGCACTTTGTTTACACATTTGGGCATTCGACTGTCAGTATTGGGGATATGCAAGAAACTCATGCATGTTGGGAAACACATTTCCATTACATACTCATACAAGTGTGTAACAGGACAAGTATAAGCACCACCAAGTTATTATACATTCGTGCAGTACCACATACAAGCAGCCTTTTAAAAGTGTATTTTAAAACTTTGCATTGGGTTGTTGGAAGACGGCCTGCTTTGCAGTGCTGTGCTGTGCTGGGAGAACTCACTGACACAGGTTAAAACGATATCTGTGTGTCACACCTTGGTCATTGTATTTTTTTGTTTAATTATTTGTTCAGGCCAGGGTGTGACATGGGGTTATTGTATTTTCGTATTGGGGTTTGTAGTATTTGGGATCGCGGCTGAGTAGGGGTGTTGTATAGGCTTGGCTGCCTGAGGCGGTTCTCAATCAGAGTCGGGTGATTCTTGGGAACCGTATTTAGGTAGCCGGGGTTTCACTGTGCATTTCGTGGGTGATTGTTCCTGTCTCTGTGTAGTTTCACCAGATAGGCTGTAATTAGGTTTCACGTTCCGTTTGTTGTTTTGTATTTTGTATAGTTATTTCATGTGTCACTTTTTCCATTAAAGTCATGAGTAACCACCACGCTGCATTTCGGTCCGACTCTCTTTCGACAAACGAAGAACGACGTAACGCTGTGGTTTGTTTTTTAAAAAAACATCTCATTAATCAGATGTCGGTGTATATTGTACTGTATGATGCAGTTTTTTTGTGAAGCCCATGTCCAGTGCAAACACAATGAATTGATTGGTGGTTCCCAAATGTACTGCATATTACAATGACAAATGTAAACTTGATGTTACGGCAGATGAGTGAGGAGGTGTGGAGTCGGGCGCAGAGCAAAAGATGTGGGGAAAAAACACGCTTTAATGTCCCGGATAAATAACATGAACAAAAGTAGGAAAACAAATTAACAGAAATATAAACGGACAGCGTGAAACCCAAAATACAAACAAAATACACTCAAACAAAGAACAGACGAACAAGCCCGCACGAAACAGAAGCGGGCTGAACAAACTATATATCCCTACCCTAACAACCAAACAAGAAACAGGTGCTACCAATCAGACAACCAAAGGAACACAGAACAACGGATCGGTGATAGCTAGTAGACCGGCGACGACGAGCGCCACCCGAACAAGAAGGGGAGTCGACTTCGGTAATATTCGTGACACTTGATACACTGACAAATGTATATTCGTTTAGGCAACTTAGATGTACTGCCTTTTTTTGTATGTAAAAAGTTCACTAAATACAGAGAAAATAAATGAGGCCTATTGGTCAGTGTTTTACATGGAGGGAGGGGTTGGAACTTTCAGCATCAACGGGGTGCATTCAGTATGATAGAACTGTAACGGTTCTCTTGGGGTGAAGTAGAGGCGGACCAAAACGCAGTGTGGTTATATTGATTCATGTTTAATAAACAAAGAGGAACACAAACACTACAAAACAATAAATGTGGAAAACCAAAAAACAGCCCTGTCTGGTGCAAAACACAGAGACAGGAACAATCACCCACAAACACACAGTGAAACCCAGGCTACCTAAATCTGGTTCCCAATCAGAGACAATGACTCACACCTGCCTCTGAGAACCATATCAGGCCAGACATAGAAATAGACAAACAAGACATCCAACATAGAATGCCCACTCGGATCACACCCTGACCAACCAAAACATAGAAACATACAAAGCAAACTATGGTCAGGGTGTGACAAGAACGGTGTGCAACGTTGAATTCAATGGAAATGGTACTGTACGGAACAGTTGAAAAATGTTGTGATTACTGTGGCCCAGAGGGCAAGTACCATATGGTGTGCTGAATTCGTTTTGTGATTTCAAATGGTCACAGCCATATTGATTAGGCCACAACTCACCACACCCACCTAATGGGAGAAAATGTGCCTCAAAGGCTGTTGAAGAACGGTGCACACCATTTTGGGAAACAGGTCGATGAGTACTGTCACACCCTAATCTGTTTCACCTGTCTTGTGCTTATCTCCAACCCCTCCAGGTGTCGCCCATTTTCCCCATTATTCCTTGTGCATTTATACCTGTGTTTTCGTTTTGTCTGTTAACCAGTTCGTCTTGTCAAGCCTACCAGTATTTTCCCATACTCCTGTTTTCTAGTTTTGACCATCCTACCTTCCCTGAGTCTGCCTGCCGTTTTGTATCTTTTGGACTCCGCTCTGGATTACTGACCTCTGCCTGCCCTTGACCTGTCATTTGCCTGCCCCTTGTTTTTGTAATAAACTTTTATTACTTCGAACTGTCTGCATCTGGGTCTTATCCTGAGGTCTGATATTTACAAACCTTCATGCAATGTAGCAAACGTTGAATCAAAATGAACGCACCCCTGGTTCCCTGGTCAGCAGAGAGGGAGGAGAGAAAGATACCTCTATAAACTAATCTCTCTTTTCCCTGTCTCCCTGTTCCACAACCAAACTGTAGGGAGGGAAGAGGACTGCTGACTGGGTAGGTGTGCCATCATGCCAAGCTACATTATACATTTATACATTTAAAACATCAAATGACTTGCACTCTTTGCTTTTCTTTGAAGAGACACTCACATATGATAAACTTTTGTAACTGTTTCATACAGTATCTCTTAAATTATTGGAATGGTGCTCTTTGCTTAATATTCCGTGTATTTAAATGATAAGAGGTCAATTCTAATATTAGATCAAAGTGTGTGTGTGTATATATAAAATGCACATCATAGACAATGTGGGAATCAATAGATGTTGAAATAAAATCTCCACATCTTTTAACTCAACTTAGAGTATACATTTATTTGCTATTTTCAAAGTGTATTCTATATATCTGTTCCATAGAGTAACTGCAATACTACTTTGGTAGTCAAATCACATCACTTCCTTGTCCTTTTTGTTTCCCCTTGAAAGGTACAGCACTGCCTGTGTACACACAGAAGTAAGTTGTGCACATTGATCCTCCACCCACACACAGACACAGACACAGTTCATTCATAGACATCCTCCTCTACATGAAATCTCTCAAACATGTCTGGATTGGCACATTATTGTGCTTTATCATTTTGCTAACTAAAACAATGTTGCCTTTGAGTTACAGAGTAAGGTTTGGGAGCACTGATGTTTTCAGATTTTAACTTGCACGAATGTCTTTAAGGGATAGGGCTGTTTACTGCCCCCTTTGGAGGAATTGCGTGCCCATATTAAACAGAATTTTTTTTTTTGCTAAAATATGCAAATAAAATAATGCAAATAATAAAAATATATTATTGAATAGAAAACACTCTAAAGCTTCTAAAACCGTTTAAATTATGTCTGTATGTAAAGCAGAACTCTCAGGGCAGTCATTCTCCCAAACTCTCTCTTGTCATCATACAAGTTGGCCCAACTTTGACGTCATCGCCCCCACCCTTCCCAAGCACCTACAGGTCTGGGAACAGTCTCTTTGTCTTCAGCGCAATGTCTGCTTCCAATGGGGCTTCTCATTGTGAGAATCGCTCACTCACGAGAGTTTTGGCGGGCCGAAACCTTTTCTCAAAAAAGTTCTGGGACACTGTAAAGTCCATGGAGAATAAGAACACCTCCTCCCAGCTGCCCACTGAACTGAGGATAGGAAACTTTGTCACCACAGATAAATCCACGATAATTGAGAATTTCAATAAGCATTTTTCTACGGCTGGCCATGCTTTCCACCTGGCTCCCCCTACCCGGTCAACAGCACTGCACCCCCCACAGCAATTCTCCCAAGCCTTCCCCATTTCTCCTTCTCCAAAATCCAGTCAGCTGATGTTCTGAAAGAGCTGCAAAATCTGGACCCCCTACAAATCAGCCAGGCTAGACAATCTGGACCCTTTCTTTCTAAAATTATCTGCCGAAATTGTTGCAACCCCTTTTACTAGCCTGTTCAACCTCTCTTTTGTGTAGTCTGAGATTCCCAAAGATTGGAAAGCATCTGCGGTCATCCCCCTCTTCAAAGGGGGGGACACTCTTGACCTAAACTGCTACAAACCTATATCTATCCTACCCTGCCTTTTCTAAGGTCTTCGAAAGCTAAGTCAAAAAAAGGATTACCGACCATTTTGAATCCCACCGCACCTTCTCCGCTCTGCAATCTGGTTTCAGAGCTGGTCATGGGTGCACCTCAGCCATGCTCAAAGTCCTAAATGATATCTTAAACGCCATCGATAAGAAACAATACTGTGCAGCCGTATTCATTGACCTGGCCAAGGCTTTCGACTCGACTGTCAATCACCACATCCTCATCGGCAGACTCGATAGCCTTGGTTTCTCAAATGATTGCCTCGCCTGGTTCACCAACTACTTCTCTGATAGAGTTCAGTGTGTCAAATCGGAGGGCCTGTTGTCCGGGCCTCTGGCAGTCTCTACGGGGGTGCCACAGGGTTTAATTCTCGGGCCGACTCTTTTCTCTGTATATATCAATGATGTTGCTCTTGCTGCGGGCGATTCCCTGATCCACCTCTACGCAGACGACACCATTCTGTATACTTCCGGCCCGTCCTTGGACACTGTGCTGTCTAACCTCCAAACAAGCTTCAATGCCATACAACACTCCTTCCGTGGCCTCAAACTGCTCTTAAACGCTAGTGAAACCAAATGCATGCTTTTCAACCGTCGCTGCCTGCACCCGCACGCCCGACTAGCATCACCACCCTGGATGGTTCCGACCTAGAATATGTGGACATCTATAAGTACCTAGGTGTCTGGCTAGACTGTAAACTCTCCTTCCAGACTCATATCAAACATCTCCAATCTAAAATCAAATCTAGAGCTGGCTTTCTATTCCGCAACAAAGCCTCCTTCACTCACGCCGCCAAACTTGCCCTAGTAAAACTGACTATCCTACCGATCCTCGACATTGGCGATGTCATTTACAAAATATCTTCCAATACTCTACTCAGCAAACTGGATGCAGTTTATCACAGTGCCATCCATTTTGTTACTAAAGCACCTTATACCACCCACCACTGCGACCTGTATGCTCTAGTCGGCTGGCCCTCGCTACATATTCGTCGCCAGACCCACTGGCTCCAGATCATCTACAAGTCCATGCTAGGTAAAGCTCCGCCCTAACCTCAGTTCACTGGTCACGATGGCAACACCCACCCATAGCACGCGCTCCAGCAGGTGTATCTCACTGATCATCCCTAAAGCCAACACCTCATTTGGCCGCCTTTTGTTCCAGTTCTCTGCTGCCTGTGACTGGAATGAATTGCAAAAATCGCTGAAGTTGGAGACTTTTATCTCCTTCACCAACTTCAAACATCTGCTATCTGAGCAGCTCACCGATCGCTGCAGCTGTACATAGTCTATCGGTAAATAGCCCACCCAATTTTACCTACCTCATCCCCATACTGTTTATATTTATTTACTTTTCTGCTCTTTTGCACACCAATATCTCTACCTGTACATGACATCTGATCATTTATCACTCCAGTGTTAATCTGCAAAATTGTAATTATTTGCCTACCTTCTCATGCCTTTTGCACACAATGTATATAGATTCTCTTTTTTTTCTACTGTTATTGACTTGTTAATTGTTTACTCCCTGTGTAACTCTGTCTGTTCACACTGCTATGCTTGATCTTGGCCAGGTCGCAGTTGCAAATGAGAACTTGTTCTCAACTAGCCTACCTGGTTAAATAAAGGTGAAATAAATGTTTTTTTTATTTTTAAAAGCATCCTTCACTCACGCTGCCAAGCTTACCCTAGTAAAACTGACAATCCTACCGATCCTCGGCTTCGGCAATGTCATTTACAAAATAGCCTCCAATACCCTACTCAATAAATTGGATGCAGTCATCACAGTGCCATCCGTTTTGTCACTAAAGCCCCATATACTACCCACCACTGCAACCTGTATGCTCTCGTTGGCTGGCCCTCGCTTCATACTCGTCGCCAAACCCACTGGCTCCAGGTCATCTACAAGACCCTGCTCGGTAAAGTCCCCCTTTATCTCAGCTCGCTGGTCACCATAGCAGCACCCACCTGTAGCACGCGCTCCAGCAGGTATTGGTCACCCTCAAAACCAATTCCTCCTTTGGCCGCCTCTCCTTCCAGTTCTCTGCTGCCAATGACTGGAACGAACTCCAAAAATCTCTGAAACTGGAAACACTTATTTCCCTCACTAGCTTTAAGCACCAGCTGTCAGAGGAGCTCACAGATTACTGCACCTGTACATGGCCCATCTATAATTTAGCCCAAACAACTACCTCTTCCCCTACTGTATTTTTTTATTTTTATTTTGCTCCTTTGCACCCGATTATTTCTACTTTGCACATTCTTCCACTGCAAATCTACCATTCCAGTGTTTTACTTGCTATATTGTATTTACTTTGCTTTTTTTTGCCTTTACCTCCCTTATCTCACCTCATTTGCTCACATTGTATGTAAACTTATTTTTCTACTGTATTATTGACTGTATGTTTGTTTTGTTTTCTGTTGTTGTATGTGTCGAACTGCTTTGCTTTATCTTGGTCAGGTCGCAGATGTAAATGAGAACTTATTCTCAACTTGCCTATCTGGTTTAATTTTTAAAAAATTTACCTTTATTAAACCAGGCAAGTCAGTTAAGAACATATTCTTATTTTCAATGACGGCCTGGGAACAGTGGGTTAACTGCCTGTTCAGGGGCAGAACGACAGATTTGTACCTTGTCAGCTCGGGGGTTTGAACTCGCAACCTTCCGGTTACTAGTCCAAAGCTCTAACCACTAGGCTACGCTGCCGCCCCTAAATAAAGGTGGGGGAAAAAAATTGCTACATCAATTTTTGGATTTAGAAATTAATGACATTACAGTGCTTTCACAAAGTATTCACACCCATTGAATTTTTCAACATTTCGTTGTGTTGGATTCAAACCACCACTGCTTTTAACCAGGGCAAGGTGACTGGTAACATGACCGAATACAAACAGTGCAGCTATTCCCTCCGCAAGGCTATCAAACAAGCTAAGCGTCAGTATAGAGACAAAGTAGAATCTCAATTCAACGGCTCAGACACAAGAGGTATGTGGCAGGGTCTACAGTCAATCACGGACTACAAGAAGAAAACCAGCCCAGTCACGGACCAGGATGTCTTGCTCCCAGGCAGACTAAATAACTTTTTTGCCCGCTTTGAGGACAATACAGTGCCACTGACACGGCCTGCAACGAAAGCATGCAGACTCCCCTTCACTGCAGCCGAGGTGAGTAAAACATTTAAACGTGTTAACCCTCGCAAGGCTGCAGGCCCAGACGGCATCCCCAGCCGCGCCCTCAGAGCATGCGCAGACCAGCTGGCCGGTGTGTTTACGGACATATTCAATCAATCCCTATACCAGTCTGCTGTTCCCACATACTTCAGGAGGGCCACCATTGTTCCTGTTCCCAAGAAAGCTAAGGTAACTGAGCTAAACGACTACCGCCCCGTAGCACTCACTTCCGTCATCATGAAGTGCTTTGAGAGATTAGTCAAGGACCATATCACCTCCACCCTACCTGACACCCTAGAGCCACTCCAATTTGCTTACCGCCCAAATAGGTCCACAGACGATGCAATCTCAACCACACTGCACACTGCCCTAACCCATCTGGACAAGAGGAATACCTATGTGAGAATGCTGTTCATCGACTACAGCTCGGCATTCAACACCATAGTTCCCTCCAAGCTCGTCATCAAGCTCGAGACCCTGGGTCTCGACCCCGCCCTGTGCAACTGGTTACTGGACTTTCTGACGGGCCACCCCCAGGTGGTGAAGGTAGGAAACACTACCAACAATGACGAGACCGCCTACAGGGAGGAAGTGAGGGCAGTCGGAGTGTGGTGTCAAGAAAACAACCAATCACTCAACGTCAACAAAACAAAGGAGATGATTGTGGACTTCAGGAGACAGCAGAGGGAGCACCCCTATCCCCAGTGGGAGAAGGTGGAAAGTTTTAAGGAAATGGTGCACCCACACAGGGCCCCCAGGTGGTGAGGGTAGGCAATAACATCTCCACCCCGCTGATCCTCAACACTGGGGCCCCACAAGGGTGCGTTCTGAGCCCTCTCCTGTACTCCCTGTTCACCACGACTGCGTGGCCACGCACGCCTCCAACTCAATCATCAAGTTCACGGACGACACACAGTGGTAGGCTTGATTATATATATATGCCATTTAGCTGACGCTTTTATCCAGCGACTTACAGTCATGTGTGCATACATTCTACGTATGGGTGGTCCCGGGAATCGAACCCACTACCCTGGCGTTACAAGCGCCATGCTCTACCAACTGCCACAGAAGGACCACGATTTGATTACCAACAATGACGAGACTGCCTACAGGGAGGAGGTGAGGGCCTTCGGAGTGTGGCGTCAGGAAAATAATCTCACACTCAACGTCAACAAAACTAAGGAGATGATTGTGGACTTCAGGAAACAGCAGAGGGAACACCCCCCTATCCACATCGATGGAACAGTAGTGGAGAGGGTAGTAATTTTTAAGTTCCTCGGGAAACACATCACAGACAAACTGAATTGGTCCACTCACACAGACAGCATCGTGAAGAAGGCGCAGCAGCGCCTCTTCAACCTCAGGAGGCTGAAGAAATTTGGCTTGTCACCAAAAGCACTCACAAACTTCTACAGATGCACAATCGAGAGCATCCTGGCGGGCTGTATCACCGCCTGGTACGGCAACTGCTCCGCCCACAACCGTAAGGCTCTCCAGAGGGTAGTGAGGTCTGCACAACGCATCACCGGGGGCAAACTACCTGCCCTCCAGGACACCTACACCACCCGACGTTACAGGAAGGCCATAAAGATCTTCAAGGACATCAACCACCCGAGCCACTGCCTGTTCACCCCGCTATCATCCAGAAGGCGAGGTCAGTACAGGTGCATCAAAGCTGGGACCGAGAGACTGAAAAACAGCTTCTATCTCAAGGCCATCAGACTGTTAAACAGCCACCACTAACATTGAGTGGCTGCTGCCAACACACTGACACTGACTCAACTCCAGCCACTTTAATAATGGGAATTGATGGGAAATGATGTAAAATATATCACTAGCCACTTTAAACAATGCTACCTAATATAATGTTTACATACCCTACATTATTCATCTCATATGTATATGTATATACTGTACTCTATCATCTACTGCATCCTTATGTAATACATGTATCACTAGCCACTTTAAATATGCCACTTTGTTTACATACTCATCTCATATGTATATACTGTACTCGATACCATCTACTGTATCTTGCCTATGCTGCTCTGTACCATCACTCATTCATATATCTTTATGTACATATTCTTTATCCCCTATAAGACAGTAGTTTTGGAATTGTTAGTTAGATTACTTGTTGTTTATTACTGCATTGTCGGAACTTGCAGCACAAGCATTTCGCTGCACTCGCATTAACATCTGCTAACCATGTATATGTGACAAATAAAATTTGATTTGAAATTGATTTAACTGTAATTTTTTGTCAACTATCTGCACAAAATACTCTGTCAAAGTGGAAGAAAAATTCTAACATTTTGATTTTTTTTTATTCAACCCCACAAGTCAATGCATGTCAGAATCATCTTTGGCAGAGATTACAGCTGTTAGTCTTTCTGCGTAAGTCTCTAAGAGCATTCCAAACCTGGATTGTGAAACATTTTCCCAGGATTGTTTTCAAGACTCTTCAATTTCTTTGTGAAATTGGTTGTTGATCATTGCTAGACAAGCATTTTCAGTTCTTCCATAACATTTTCAAGCAGATTTAAGTGAAAACTAACAATTCGGCCACTAGAAACATTCGGCCACAAGAAACATTCACTGTCTTCTTGGTTTTCGTCTCCAGTGTAGATTTGGACTTGTGTCTTAGAGTATTGTCCCGAAGAAAGGTGAATGCATCTACCAGTGTCTGCTGGAAAGCAGACTGAACCAGGTTTTCCTCTAGGATTTTGCCTGTGCTTAGCTCCATTCTGTTTATTTTTTATCCTGGAAAACTCCCAGTTCTTAACGATTACAAGCATACCCATAACATGATGCAGCCAGCACTATACTTGAAAATATGGAGAGTGGTACTCAATAATGTGGTGTATTAGATTTGCCCCAACCATAACACTTTGAATTCAGGATTTTTATTTTTTTGCAGTATTACTTCAGTGCCTCGTTGCAAACAGGATGCATGTTTTGGATTATTTTTATTCGGTACAGGTTTCCCTTTCACTCTGTCAATTAATTAGGTCAGTATTGTGGAGTAACTACAATGTTGGTCCATACTTAGAGTTTAATGGATGTGATAGGAGAAAACTAACTGTTTTAATGTCTGCTTTAAAAATGTGTACCCATCTACCAATAGGTGCCTTTCTTTGCAGGGCACTGGGAAACCTCCCAGGTCTTTGTGGTTGAATCTGTTTGAAATTCACTGTTCGACTAAGGGACTTTACAGATAATTGAGTGTGTGTGGTACAGAGATGATGTAGTCATTCAAAGATCATGTTAAACACTATATAATTGCACACAGTCCATGCAACCTATTAAGCACATTTTTGCTACTGAACTTATTTAAGCTTGCCCTAACGACAGGGTTGAATCCTTATTGACTCAAGAAATTTCAGCTTAATTTGTAAAAATGAAAAATATCCACTTACATTATGGGGTAGTGTGTGTAGGCTAGTGACAAACTAATACATTTTAAATTCAGGCTGTAACAACAAAATGTGTAAAAACTCAAGGGGTGTGAATACTTTCTAAAGGCACTGTATATCCATTGATTCCTGAAGAATACAACTTATGAGCTTAGTTCAACCGTTTTCCCCTATCAGAACCCATAATATAAGCATGCTTTACTCTGTCTGTTAACAATGTAAATGTAAACAAACACTGTATAGCCATAAAACCATGGTTAAAAATATAATTGTTATATCACGGATGGTCAGTCCTTGCATCCATAACTCTGTCTCTGAATTTGAGTGGTTGCAGTATCTACGCCCATACCTCAGCTTTTAACCAAAACAGAGGTGGGGTGGACACTTAGTTCTTGTTTCAATTATGGCTTCTAGCTTTGAACCATGTAATCTCTTCACAGTGGCCATGATACAGCCAGTACTTCTACTCCTGCTACTGGGTAAGAGATCAGATGGGATGAATATTCCTCTCTTGGTATTATCAACCAACCTGCTATGACTTATCTAATGAGTCTCAGTTTAACCAACATTTAGGACATTTACAGAACTCTCTCCTTGAGTGGACACAGTTGTATTCCAACTTCATAATCACTGAACTGAAATATAAGTCCTAAGGTTGATGTCAGTGTCACAATCTAAACAGAAAAAGAGATTGACGGTCCCAAAAATAACTGATGTGACATTTATCCCCACAGCAGCCAGGTTCTCACCAGTGTTTGGGACTGAGATATCAGTACTGGAGGGAACCTCTGTGACCCTTGTCTGCAGATTTCCCAGTGAGGAGAATCACATACTTTATACAACCTTGAGTGAAACCAGTCCTTGCAAATGGTGGTCCTGTTTTAATCCCATAGCTGTGACAACAATACCTACTATCGCACAAGAAAACAATTACAGATGTATAACTGGAGTTGAGATGGTGAACTTCACCATTTTAAACCTTCAGCCTGCAGACAGTGGGAATTACTGTTGCAGAGCAGCGATCTCTACAGTGTTAAATAAACCTTCAGAATTCTACAGCCTGAGGGTAGTGAAAGGTATGTATTGCACTTCATACTACTGGTTGTCAATGAATTTTGTTCAGTGCACATGTCACCATAAAGTAGGAAGGAACATGAAGGGTTGATCAACTTGTGTGTATTGTGAGGTGCACAAGCCAAAACTCGTCATGGTCAATGCTGTCTGTTACTGAATTTGAATTGAATCCTAACATTTTGTGTGTATTGAATGTTTGTGCACACCTACGACTTCCATCAAAAAGGCAAAAGTCAATGATTTGTGTCTTCATCTCTATGTATGAATGTTGCATTTATGCATCACTATTGTGCTCTTTCCCTAACAAAGTCGTAACTGCTGGTAATGTCATTTTGCTGGTGCCTAGTCGTGCTTCATCCTGTCCCTTCCTGGCGGTCTGTATCGTGAAATACTTACAGGTCACACAGGTTGCAACAGGGATTTACTGGACGGATTGGAATTTCTGGGAAACGATATTGAGAATCAGCCAATCACAATCCAAAGTGCAAGTCAGTGCAGACAGGAATGCACCAATATTTACAAGTGCCAGTACTTCACATTCAGTTGGAAGGAGACAGAAATGAGGTACATGCTCAAAGATTTTCCCCTTTGTGATTGGGCAAATTAGGACAGCCATATACTTTTTAGTTCAGCACCAGTCGTCTTTGTAACTACTACCACATTTTGTGATATTTATTCCTCAGAAACAAATGTTCCTTGAAGGCCTCAACTGGTGATCTGTTGAACTCAAGAATTACAATACAGCGCCTCCAAAATGCAACCTCGGGCTATTCCCTGAAAAACTGCAGTGGTAAAGGTGACTACAGACATGTACTAGATTCATATAGTATACGGTATCTAATGAGCAGAGATTGTTAATATGTCCTAATAAACAGGATAGTGTCATTGAGACCAAACTCTGTTACACTGTTTCTGTATACATTACATCTGTTGAAGGTGTAATTTAAGGTACTGTACATCATCAAGCAAGCACTACAGCGCTCTGAGAGAAACTTTAAACTACATACCAACGATGTGTGATTTGAGTCTTTATTCTAGTGCCTGAAGAATACACAGTAGAAAGTTGTCTCCACCCTATGTATATATTACATTTTTCTAAACACATACATATTCATAATAACTGACAGATTTTGGTAGGAGTTCGCAAATGTATTAATTTCTCCATGCCCCAGACATGGCATCTGTTGCTTTCATCAATGAAATCGATATCTCTATGTTACTCTCCTATCACACAGTATGTGTTGCCTATATTTCAGAATAGATAGTGGAAGCTAAACATAATGTTTGCCACTCAATACAACAAGCAGTCTGATAATCATTTTCTTCTATTTAAAACAGTCACCTACTCAGCCAAAAAGTACAGCCTTGTCCTTAAGTGGAAAAACTGGACTGAAGCACAAGAGTACTGCAGACAACACTACACAAACCTGTCCATCATACACACAGAAGAGGATTGGAAGGCAATTCAATCCACTCTGAGTCATTTTAGTGGTGATGTGTGGATTGGCCTTAATGGAAATGGGCCTGTTCAAACTAAAAAGTGGAGTTGGTCTGATGGGGAGGAGTTGATGTTCTTAAACTGGGATGGTGGTTTTGGCAGCGTGCTCAACATTCATTGTGCCGTTTCAGTTTCTTCTCGGTTTCGACAACAGTTGTGTAACACCTCATTACCCTACATGTGTCAATACGGTATGGGCTCTCCCTTTCAGTCTCTAAAACCGTTATTGTTTCCATTTCAAATCACTGGATGTCAGATCTCAAAATATCCCCTGTAATTGACTTCCTGTTTTTTTCCCTTATTAACTGTTTTATGAAATCTGATAAATTACTTTTCACCTTTCCTCCTATAAGTTCGTCATGTCAATGGAGTAACAGAGAAGGTGTATAAGCTGATAATCGAACCAAAGAACCAGGAGGAGGCTGTGAAAGACTGCAAAGATCAACAAGAAGAACTGGCGAGTATCTGTAACCAGAAAGAGCAGGATGCCTTTGATGAGTTGAATAAAGGGATCACCTGGATTGGATTAAAGCATGAGAACAACACATGGAATTGGTCCAGTGGGGAACCATTTCAGAAATGGGACAATCCAATGCGTTTGGGAGACGGAAACTGTGTAAAGCTGAACTCAGAAAATGACAGAAAATGGACACCAGAAAATTGTTCTACTCGAAGTCCTTTCCTGTGCTATGGGGGTAAGTTGAACATCGTGAGAGTGTTATAAAACTAGTGTTGACATCATCAATGACTAGGTTGTATCATCTATGACTAGGATGTATAGAATCTCCCAAATAATAAAAATGATTACAATTAGGATTACAATATTTCAGTATCACTGATACACATGACCGGAAACAGGCAGTAATTTGCATGTATTCTACTTATTTTTGACAGTTGAACGTCCACTTAATAACACCACTGGGGATTTGACCACTCCTGTTGCCCCTGAAACCACCTTCCCTACTTCAACTGGTCCTCCCTCTACCAAAACCTCCACCACAACACCTACCACTTTACTACCTACTACTACTAATGGACAGTCCACCACCTCACCAACTACCACGACTAATGGACAGTCCACCACCTCACCAACTACCACTACTAATGGACAGTCCATCACCTCACCAACTACCACTACTAATGGACAGTCCACCACTTCACCAACTACCAATACTACTGGACAGTCCACCACCTCACCAACTACCACTACTACTGGACAGTCCACCACCTCACCAACTACCACTACTACTGGACAGTCCACCACCTCACCAACTACCACTACTAATGGACAGTCCACCACCTCACCAACTACCACTACTAATGGACAGTCCACCACTTCACCAACTACCGCTACTACTGGACAGTCCAACACCTCACCAACTACCGCTACTACTGGACAGTCCACCACCTCACCAACTACCGCTACTACTGGACAGTCCACCACCTCACCAACTACCGCTACTACTGGACAGTCCACCACCTCACCAACTACCACTACTAATGGACAGTCCACCACCTCACCAACTACCACTAATAATGGACAGTCCACCATCTCACCAACTACCACTACTAATGTACAGTCCACCACCTCACCAAATACCACTACTAATGCACAGTCCACCACCTCACCAAATACCACTACTAATGCACAGTCCACCACCTCACCTACTACCACTACTAATGCACAGTCCACCACCTCACCAACTACCACTACTACTGGACAGTCCACCACCTCACCACCTACCACTACTAATGGACAGTCCACCACCTCACCACCAACTACAACTAATAATGGACAGTCCACCACCTCACCACCTACCACTACTACTGGACAGTCCACCACCTCACCACCTACCACTACTAGTGGACAGTCCACCACCTCACCACCTACCACTAATAATGGACAGTCCACCTACTCACCAACTACCAATTCTCAGGGACAGTCCAACATCTCACCACCTATTACTATTTATAGGCATAACACAACATCATCACCTACCACTTCTAATGGACAGTCCACCACCTCACCAACTAGCACTTCTAATGGACAGTCCACCACCTCACCAACTAGCACTTCTAATGGACAGTCCACCACCTCACCAACTAGCACTTCTAATGGACAGTCCACCACCTCACCAACTACCATTACTAATGGACAGTCCACCACCTCACCAACTACCACTAGTAATGGACAGTCCACCACCTCACCACCTACCACTACTAGTGGACAGTCCACCACCTCACCAACTACCACTACTAATGGACAGTCTACCACATCACCACCTACAACTACTAGCGGACAGTCCACCACCTCACCACCTACCACTACTAATGGACAGTCCACCACCTCACCAACTACCACTACTAATGGACAGTCCACCATCTCACCAACTACCACTACTAATGCACAGTCCACCACCTCACCAACTACCACTACTAATGCACAGTCCACCACCTCACCTACTACCACTACTAATGCACAGTCCACCACCTCACCAACTACCACTACTACTGGACAGTCCACCACCTCACCACCTACCACTACTAATGGACAGTCCACCATCTCACCACCTACCACTACTAATGGACAGTCCACCATCTCACCAACTACCACTACTAATGGACAGTCCACCATCTCACCAACTATCACTATTAATGAACAGTCCACCACCTCACCACCTACCACTACTAATGGACAGTCCACCACCTCACCAACTACCACTATTAATGGACAGTCCACCACCTCACCACCTACCATTACTAATGGACAGTCCAGCACCTCACCAACTACCACTACTAATGGACAGTCCACCACCTCACCACCAACGTCAACTTCCAGTGGACAACTGAGTTCATCAAATCCCACCTCCACAGACAGGGATCCCACATCCTCTCCCTGTTGTCTGTCTTCTCCACTCCATCCTGGTGAGTGTTAGACATGGAGCTACATTCTCTACCAATCTGCACAAAGGTGCACAAGTGGCAGTCGTTGTACATTGAATGGCAGATAAGCGCTTGAGTGTATTTGTATTCAGTGGTGTAAGAAGTACCCATTTGTCATCACGTAAGATGACAATTGGTTAGTAATATACTACTTGAGTAAAATAATTTGGTTCTGAATATACATAAGTATCAAAAGTAAAAGTACATATCGTTTCAAATTCCTTATAAAGTTTTTTTTTTTGTTTTTTAGTCAGGGGCACATTCCAACACTAATTTACAAATGAAGCATTTGTGCTTAGTCTGCCAGATCAGATCCAGAAGGGATGACCAGGGATGATAATTTGACCATTTCTGTCCAGCTAAGCATTCAAATTGTAACAAGTACTTATAGTTGTCAATGGAAAATGTAAGGAGTAAAACATATATCATTTTCTTTAGCAATGTAGAGAAGTAAAAGTTGTCAAAACTATAATAGTAAATTAATGTACAGATACCCAACAAAAATTACTTAAGTCGTGTCGTAGCTGAATCAGAATTAGTTCGGTAGCATTGATAAATAAGATGTTTTATTTACTTTCATAATATTCTTATGTGAGATAGTCACTTGGGGCCCAGAGAGGGGAGAGGTCAGGATTGTCTTCATATTTGAATGTGTCTAACTATTTCTAAACCATGTGAAGGGCTCCACCATGTCTGTACTCCAGTCACTCCCTCCTTTTACCATTGGGGGGAGGAGTATGGCAGTGTCTGGAACCATTGTATTACCCCTCTGATGTTGCATGAATCTTGACCTAGTATATGACCTAGAGGCTCACTCCCCTCTGTGAACTTGCCCAGGGGAGGGTATATTTGAGATGGGAGTATCTAGAATTGACAATTGATATATGCCATTGGATGAGGTAATGTTTTGGTAATATGAAGTACTGAGAACGAGAAGTAGAACCTAGTCTAAGAGACCAAACTGAACGATAATTTATAGCTAATGCTATCTGGCTATGCGATACTCCTCTTTCAAGTAAAAGGCCCTTTGTGAAGTTCCTAAGATCTGTGGTTCGTCATGTGAGTTGAGGGGTTTTTGTAAGCACTCTCAGAGAATTCATTTCTAGACACTGAATTGATCTGAGAGTCACAGGGCTATGGTGAAGCTCATATAATTAAAGATGAAGTTTAAATAACTGACTGGTGTGTGGTTTGCTCTCTCATCATTTGGTAATACAGGAAATTGCCACGACAGTAGTACTTTCAAGTATTTTTATTTAGGTACTTTACACCACTGTGTGTTTTTTGGTTTATGAACTTAAATTTTAACAATTGCAATTTCATGTGTTTGTTTTGTCCATACAGATTATCTGCACTACATCAACAAGTCCAAGAGCTGGATCAATGCCATGGAGTTCTGCAGAAGCCGTGGCTCCAAGTCCAACCTGGTGCACATCACCAACCAGACTGTGCATGCTGACGTGACCCAGCTCATTGCCAATGTGGAGCTGGCATGTGGGGGGGTGTGGATTGGTCTGGAGCGGTCCATCTTTGAGTGGAACGCCCCCTGGCTGTGGACCAGTGGTGATGTTGATAAGGTGGTGAAGTACAATGAGTGGCACAGCTGCTTCCCCCTCAACCCCATAAATTACCACTGTGGTAAGATGGTCCGGGTTGGTAACGGAGAACTGAAGTGGCTGGATGCTTCCTGTCATCAGGAATTACCCTTCATCTGTCAAGGTGCGTTGTTTAACTTTGGAGATTTTGTTTTGGGCTTGTTCAGAGGGGTGGAACATTCAGAATGTTGCAGATAGACCAATGTTACATAGAACTGTCATGGTTTACTGTGGAATAGAGATTTACTGCCTTGACTCATTTCAGCTCAATTCAATGTATTACTTTATGCAATGCTCTGATTATATGAGTCAAAACATAACGGCAAGGCCTGGTCATATACAATACTGTACATTGATGTCCTCTCATCCATGTCCTCTTATATATGATGACATGTATATGATGTTTCAACAGACCTCCACTAGAGGGCTCTCCATGACAACCTATGACAGTCTGCAGACAGACACCACACTGATCTGCTAGATAGACCACCACAATCATGGTCTGTAAGGAACCTGCCATTCAAATCATTATATCATTACACCACTATAACTACTATTATTAATAATACTATTATTACTATTACTATTACTTTTCTTATTATTATCATCTCTATTGCATGATATTACTTAATGATACTTAAATAGACTGACTCATTAGCATTGTTATTTGACCTATAATTTACTGTACTACTTTGATTGTTTAAAAGTAGAGTAAAGAAAGGTAAAGTAAAACTTATTAACTGAAAATGTACTATTTAACTCCTGTGTGATCTGTACTGTTTGAGAACGCTATTTAGCTAGAATGTAATTATTGATATTTTGTACTTCCTTTCAACTTTGTTCTGAATAAACATCCATTTAGCATTTGATCAGTGTGGAATTTCCTTCTTCATAGAAATTACATTGAGTGATGAATCAAAAGCAATTAATTAATTATTTTTGCAACTACACAATCAGTTAACTTCTTGCGTCGAGCCATCCCGGATCCGGTATCGTGACTACAGCCTCAAGCTCATTACCATAACGCAACGTTAACTATTCATGAAAATCGCAAATGAAATTAAATTAATCTATTTGCTCTCAAGCTTAGCCTTTTGTTAACAACACTGTCATCTCAGATTTTCAAAATATGCTTCTCAACCATTGCAAAACAAGCATTTGTTTAACAGTATTGATAGCTAGCGTAGCATTTAGCGTTAGCATTCAGCAGGCAACATTTTCACAAAAACCAGAAAAGCATTCAAATAAAATAATTTACCTTTGAAGAACTTTGGATGTTTTCAATGAGGAGACTCTCAGATAGCAAATGTTCAGTTTTTCCTGAAAGATTATTTGTTTAGGACAAATCGCTCCGTTTTCTGCATCACGTTTAGCTATGAAAAAAACCTGTATCCAGGATTGTGTAAATCTATCCGCAAGCTCATTAGCATAACACAACGTTAACTACCTGTATGTGATGTTTTAACAGATCTCCACTAGAGGGCTCTACATGGCAGACTGGACAGTCTGCAGACACTCAGGGTCTGGAAAGGGCCTGCATTTCAAATCATTATATTATTAAACCACAATTACTATCATTACTATTACTTTTACTTATTATCAACTCTTTTAGATTATATTACTTAATGATACTATATTTACATATACTGACTCATAAGCATTGTTATTTTACCTATCATTTACTGTAATACTTTGATTGTTTAAAAACAGAGTAAAGAAAGGTAAAGTAAAAGGTATTAACTGAAAATATAGTATTTAAGTCCTGTGTAATTATGTAATTATTCATCTATGTTCTGGGCTCCCGAGTGGCGCAGCAGTCTAAGGCACTGCTTCATCGAGAGCGTGACTGGTTGCATCTCAGCCTAGTATGGCAACTGCTTTGCATCCGACCGCAAGGCACTACAGAGGGCCAAGCTTCCTGCCATCCAGGACCTCTATACCAGGGGGTGTCAAAGGAAGGCCCTAAAATTTGTCAAAGACTCCAGCCACCCTAGTCTTAGACTTTAAGCGGTACTGGAGCGTCAAGTCTAGGTCCAAGAGGCTTCTAAACAGCTTCTACCCCCAAGCCATAAGACTCCTCAACATCTAGTCAAATGGCTACCCAGAGTATTTGCATTGCATCCCCCCCTGACCCCCTCTCCCCCTCTTTACACCACTGCTACTCTCTGTTGTCATCTATGTAGTCACTTTCATAACTCTACATGTACATACTACTTCAACTAACTGGTGCCCCCGCATATTGACTCTGTATCGGTACCCCCCTGTATATGGTCTCGCTATTCTCATTTTACTGCTGCTCTTTATTTACTTGTTACTTTTATCTCTAATTCCTATCCATATTTTTTGAAGCTGTATTGTTGGTTAGGGGCTCGTAAGTAAGCATTTCACTGTAAGGTGCTACCTGTTGTATTCGGCGCATGTGACTAATAACATTTGATTTGATTAGATCTCAGTGCTAGAGGTGTCATTACAGACACCTTGTTATTCAAGTTGTGAAAGTTAGCTTCCTCTTATGAAATACAAAACAAAAATATAAAGTAAGTGTCACAGTCTGTTCTTTTTTTTAATGTTGTGTTTGTGTTTGGCCTGGTATGGTTCTCAATCAGAGGCAGGTGTCGTTCGTTGTCTCTGACCGAGGCGCTGGGAGGGTGCAGTGCGTTCTATGCCTGGCGAATGTGGGTATTGAGCCTTAGGGAGAGGTGTGAGTGGTATGCACCAGATCTCCAGTGCTCACCCACAGCCCGGTTCAACCTGTGCATACACTCTGGATAATCCGGGCTAAAATGGTGATCCAGCCAGGAGGAGTGGTGCCACGGCTGCGCACCAGGGCTCCAGTGCTCCTCCACAGCCCGGTCCATCCGGTGCCTCCTCCAAGCACCAAGCCTCCTGTAGGTCTCCCCAGCCTGGTGGGTCCTGTGGCAGCCCCACGCACCAGGCTGTCTCTCCGCCTCCTCCCTCCAGGTACGCCCGTCTGTCCTGAGCCGCCAGAGCCGCCCGTCTGTCCTGAGCCGCCAGAGCCGCCCGTCTGTCCTGAGCCGCCAGAGCCGCCCGTCTGTCCTGAGCCGCCAGAGCCGCCCGTCTGTCCTGAGCCGCCAGAGCCGCCCGTCTGTCCTGAGCCGCCCTTCACTCCGGGGCTGCCGGAATCGCCCTTCACTCCGGAGCTGCCGGAATCGCCCTTCACTCCGGCGCTGCAGAAGTCTCCCGCCTGTCCGGCGCTACCGGAATCTCCCATCCATTCGGAACCCATGGCAAGGGTCCCCAATCCGAGGTCGGCACTCCCAAGGCGCCACTTAAGTGGGCAGAGACTATGGTGGAGTGGGGTCCACATCCCGCGCCAGAGCCGCCACCGCGGACAGTGGGGGTACTGTCACGTTCTGACCTTAGTTCCTTTATTATGTCTTTGTGTTAGTTTGGTCAGGGCGTGAGTTGGGGTGGGTAGTCTGTCCTTTTTTTCTATGTTGTTTTTGTTTTTGGCCTGGTATGGTTTTCAATCAGAGGCAGGTGTCGTTCGTTCTCTCTGATTGAGAATCATACTTAGGTAGCCTGTTTTCCCCATTTTAGTTGTGGGTGATTATTTTCTGTTTAATGTTTTCTGCACCTTGCAGGACTGTTTCGTTTTTTTACACGTTGTTATTTTGTATTTCAGTGTTCAGTAATATAACATCATGAACACATACCATGCTGCGCATTGGTCCGATATTTCATACTCGTCGTCAGGCGATGAAAACAACCGTTACAGTGAGGCTAGATTTAGATTTGACTATATTTTACTAATGCAACATACAATTATAATCTAGATGTTTTGTTGGTATTTGAACGTATTGTGATATAGCTTGTTGGGCAATTTGATTAGTGAAGAGAAGTGGATTTTTAAGTTTGTAGTTAACACATGTATAGTGACAGTGAGGGATTTTCAGAGTGTAAAAGTCTTCATAATGATGTTACACAACTCACTCATGTAACTGTTGACATTCTGACATAAAATACGTTTGATTAGTGACATCAGTATTATCATTATTTTCACCCTCCAGCAAGAATGGTGAGATGGGGACACAAATCACAACAATGTAGAATTACGTGCCCACTTCCAGGTTGCATGGTTCAGAGAACTGTAAAGAAGGAGACAGACAAACTCTTGTAGGTGTAACAGAATCCATGTTATGAAGATAATCAACGTTTGTATGTTCATTAGTTTTCCCTGGTGTGATGGTTTGTTGACTGTGTCAACTATTACGGTCATAAACACAGACTCATGGATAGCAGGGGAGAGGTGTGGGGTTCTTGCCCTTATTCATGTAGTTGATGGCTGTTATACATGAATCAGTTAGTGAAGGTTCAAAAGACGACACCCTACATTTCTTGAATGATGTAGTCATTTAGCATTTATCCAAATTGACAAAAAGACAGGGAAGTAAAACCATATAGTAACTACTTGTAACACTAAACTCCAACTAAGTAAGCTATCAGGAACTATGGGCTTTGGAAAATACAGAATTACATAGCACTTTGTTAACACAATTGGGTATTAGGCTGCCATAGCCCTGCAGGTACCACAAATAAAACAGGACTTGATATACAATCACTGGAAGGTCTATAATACTCATGTATTCAAACAGCATGTTTCTAGCTATTGGCATAGACAGGGGTAATTGTAATTATACTGCAGTATGCTATTATTGTAGCATGTGCAGGCTACTGCGGTCTAATTTTGATCAACTGACCTCTGATCTTGAACTCCCTCCCTCTAGTAAATAAAACGGATTGATTGGTCTGGCTGGGGCCCCAATGCTTTCCCTCACCTCGACGCTCTGAACACTGAGGTGTGCGTTATTATTGTAATGTAATATGTGGTTATCATATTGTTCAATATGTGTGTCCATGGCCTTAAAAGGCAAATGGCAATGGCCATGCATGCTTGATATGTTATTTAAAGTCACTAAAGGAAACCTAACCTAGTCAAGAGGGCCCAAAAATTAGTATACCTCTTCCAGAAAGACAGATTTAGGGTTAATGCCATTACAGGGGAAGAACTGACGTGAACATTTTCTACTGAGATTTACCCATCATTTCCCTAAGCGCAAAGTCTTGATTTCCCAATCAAATGAAGAGCAGAACATATCAGGTTATCTGAACTGAGTGGACAAATTATTAGGAACACCTTCCTAATATTGAGTTGCAGTTCTTGACACACTCAAACCGGTGTGCCTGGCACCTATTACCGTACCCCTTTCAAAGGCAATTAAATATTTTGTCTTGCCCATTCACCCTTTGAATGGCAGGCACACAATCCATGTCTCAACTGTCTCAATGCTTAAAAATCATTCTGTAACCTGTCTCCTCCACTTTATCTACACTGATTGAAGTGGATTTACAAGTGACGTCAATAAGGGGATCATAGCTTTCACCTGGATTTACCTGGTCAGTCTATGTCATGGAAAGAGCAGGTGTTCCTGTGCCCTCGGTGTATATCTCCTTGGGGATTGGAACTCTTGTCTTGGTCATATGCCAACCAAAAATAAATTGTTATCTTCATGTAAATGTTGGAATTTTTCAAATGTTTTGGCTCCTACCAGAACTTAAAAATAGTACAACGTGACACTAAAAATGAGAAAGAAATCTATTACAGACTACAACATATTAATTAATTACAATTTAATGAAACAAATACAAATTTACAATTTACAATTTAAGTGGAGTCTCCCTTTTAGGTCATTTGATTTACAATATAGGGACATTAACACAGTTTTGGTGGGTCCACTCTTTCTAGAAGGATCTTTCAGCAAGACAACAGGGAGGAGGCTTGATGATGTTGACTGACACAAGGGTGTGTTCAAAGGAGGAGGAGAGCAGATCCTCTTCATAAACACTCCAGCTACAGTACTTCTCCACCTGTCTGCTCATCAAAACCAAACAAGCCTTGCAGAGAGAGGAGCCATAGAGGTATGTTTCATTTTGCTTTAACTAATGGGATATTACAAGCCCTTTCTCACTATAACATCTCACATCATGGCTGATATTTTGGTGTCAAAAAGCATTATTTTAAAGTTGTTATCTTGTAAATATGCCTAGGTTGGATCACAGTGACTCTCATAATGGAATATTTATCAAGCAGAGAGTCAGTCAGAAAATGTGTTGATTAAAAATAATTATGTAATGGCATGGCAATACTGCACCAGCATGCCAGCTATAATTTTATCATATCACTTAACTTGATCAATGACATACGGTACTATTTGTTTCTAATCTATATAGCTCAAGTAAAAAAAAGGGATTCTGCCCGCAAAATGTATTGTTTTACTTAAATAGTTAACAGAGCATTCATTTATGATCCCGAGTGTAACGGTTGTTGAAAGGAGAGGACCAAGATGCAGCGTGGTAAGTGTCCATGTTAGATTTATTTCGATAAGTGAACACTGAAACACAATGTAAACAAAAGAACAACCGAAACACTCCTGTCTGGTAGAGACACAGAGACAGAAAACAACTACCCACAACTCAAGTGGGAAAAACAGGCTGTCTAACTTTGGTTCCCAATCAGAGACAACGATTGCCAGGTGCCTCTGACTGGGAACCATACCAGGCCAAACACATAGAAATAGAAAACATAGAACACAAAACATAGAATGCCCACCCCAACTCACGCCCTGACCAAACTAAAATAGAGACATACAAAAGGAACTTAGTTCAGGAAGTGACACCTAGCCAGCTTGGGTGGAATTGAACTCATATATCAGGGGTCAGCACTTAGTTCTACATACAATTTGGCTCACACAGTCTGCAGCTGAACCCACTCCAACGACACACAAGATTGTGTGTCACTTTGTCAAATATTGAATGCCTCATTACAGAATACTTTTTTCCAAAAGATTCAGAGGTAGAATTTGAGCAAAACAGACGTTTTCCTGTTAAAGGTGAAAGGCAAAGGTACAGTTACTCCTGATTTCACTCAAAATCATCCAAAACAGTACATTTTATTTATGTCATAATATGAATATTTAAAAGCATCACAACAAACGTTTCATATTTCTTGAGGACAGAAGGAGGAGGAGAAAGGTTGAATCAAGTCACTTTAGTCACTCTTTCCCTGTCAAATTAGTCAGAGTATCATACTCTATTTGCCTAGTTAAATCCACTGGCTATTTTACATACTGTAGTTTTTACATTCATCTTGTTCATCCAGAAACAAATCAGCTGCTCAATGTTCAGGCTGTCACGAGAGACTTCTCTTCCATAACAGTTTGCATTCGGCATCTCTTTTCTCTATCACAAAATCCTTATTTATCATCTTGTTTCTTTTACATATTTATAAAATATTTTCTAAAACAGGCAAACACCTTCTTGCCCCTTTTACATCTTTTCAGTGGCTATGTGGCTCCCAACAGTGTTGGCAGTGTTTCTGGGTAAGAATTGTCTTCCCTTTTCTCCAACATCTTTAAACTAAAAACATCAGCTAGACTGACCACAGTATGCTGATATAGTTACCTTATTTGCTCTATTGTGATACATATCCATGTTTTTAGATCTCACTATCTATGTACATGTTATACATGTGTAACAGATACAACATACACATTACTTTTTGTGATCTTTCTTGTTAAATTTACAGTGTGGGAATGTTTTATTTGCCCAGGTGCAGCCCCTGACCTCTTCTTCAGCCAGCAGTCCTTGGATGAGTCCTTCAGTGACACAAGAGCAGTTGAACCATGTGAGTGAACATGCTAATATGCTTTATAAGATAAGACATATCCTTCATGGTTTAGTGTAAATCAATCTAAAATTGTAATATTGAGCATGGACAAAGCCATTTCTGTCACTATTGTGGTAGTATTTTTAATTTACTTGTAATCTAATTGAAAACCACATTTGCCCCTATTCAACAGCTCACTGCTCACAGGGATTCCTGGTTGGAAAAGACTTTGGTGGGAATGACATTCTGTCGGTGTATGAATGGGACCACCATCATTGCCAGCTTGCCTGCACTCAGAACTCTCAGTGTTCCTACTTCAGCTACGTGGTTAAAGAGTATAATCTATTTGAGTATTTGGGTTGCCTGTTTGGGTGGTGGTCGCACCACTTCTTTCCGTAAATAGTTGAAGGATAAATAGTTGAAGGCTAGAGAAATGTCACCTCTCTCATGGACTGACTATGCATGAGATCAAAATGATATACAGTATTTGTTTACAACTACATTGATTACAACTTTTTTTAAATGTAAAATAGAAATGACATAGGAAGTGCATCAGTATTGTCTTTTACTTTCAAAACAGATTCCATTGCTATCAAAAGTATTCCCTTGCTCAACCAACTATGACAAACAATCCAGGAATCATATCTGGTTACACTAGGAAGGGCTGCAGTGAAGGTATGGACCAATATAACAAACTGTACACATATTACTTACAATTCTTAAACATGTTTTCAGCATTCACATTGTCGATGAGTTGTAAATGAGCTCTAAATTGAGATGGAGTGATCTAGCTCAACAACATTAGTATGAAATGAGGTTTATTGAGCTTCAAATAACCTCAGCTCCATTTTAAATCCAAAGTAGTTTTATATTAACATTGATGTCAGGTCGTGGGTGATTCCTACCAAAACCCAAACAAAAGTTTCATCCATAGAGGTGTCCTTTAGAGGAAGGATTGTTGAATTGAACCGTATTTGGCATTTGTACCTTGAAGCAGAGTTGAGAAGTATCTTTCTGAAGTTGGAATATTTGTGACATTCTGACCTTACTCAGTCTTCCTTTAAGACTCCAAGTGGAATTATGTTTATATATTTTTTTTTACATTAATCAAAAATGAAAAGCTGTAATCTCTTGAGTCAATAAGTATTCAAACACTTTGTTATGACAAGCCTAAATAAATTCAGGAGCAAAATGGCCTGAACAAGTCACATAATAAATTACATGGACTCTTTGTGCAATAATATAGTTTAACATAATTTTTGAATCCCATAACGCTAAAAGTAGCAGAGATCCCAGTCTGGAACTTTGATATGGACGTAGAGTATATTATGAGTTGCACCCCATTTTGCCCTCAGAACAACCTCAATTCATCGGTACAATTCGTTGGGGAATCTACAAGGTGTCGAAAGCGATCCACAGGGATGCTGGCCCATGTTAACTCCAATGCTTCCCGCAGTTGTGTCAGGTTGGCTGGATGTCCTTTGGGTGATAAACATTGTTGATACACATGGAAACTGTTGAGCTTGAAAAACCCAGCAGCTTTGCTGTTCTTGACATACTCAAACAGGTGTGCCTGGCAACTACAACCATACCCTGTTCAAAGGCACTTCAATATTTTGTTTTGCCCATTCACCCTCTAAATGGCACACATAAACAATCCATATTGCAATTGTCTCAAGGCTTTAACATCCTTCTTAAATATTTTGTCTTGCCCATTCATTCACCCTCTAAATTGCACACAAACAATCCATGTTTCAAATTAACATCCTTTAACATCATTCTTTAACTTCCTCCCCTTCATCTACACTGATTGAAGTGGATTTAACAGGTGATATCAATGAGGGAACATAGCTTCACCTGAATTCACCTGGTCAGTCTATGTCATGGAAAGAGCATGTTTTGCACACTCAGTTTGTGTCAACAATCCTTCCTCTAACGGACCATTCTATGGATTATATTTAGTGATAATCACCAAAAGTTCTGTATTTATTTGGTTCTAGTTTCATGAGGAATCACCCCGTGCTTTGTCTGTCCACACAGGTCCAGCAGTAGAGATACCAGTGTTTACTCTGGTTAGTGAGGGGAGGAGCATGGCGGAAGCCCAGAAGTTCTGCAGGGAGTACTACAAGGAACTGGCCACCATCTTCAATGCTGAGGACCAGATAGCAGCTCTGAGAGCAGTGTCAGCACAGAGCCTCACTGACGCTGCCTGGGTGCACTCCCAATACAATGCTTTTTGTCCCAGAGTGGGCTATTGGAATCCACCATATGCAAAGTGTGTTGTTCATGGACAAAGTGCAAAAGTATGGGGTTTGAGAGATTGCACAAATCCATGTCAATTTGTGTGCCAGAAAAGTAAGTTGATTTTGCATCCATTCTCTCCCTTGTCTGATATTTGTAAACTATTACTCCAAAGTAATGTAAACACTTTACTTGAATAGGGTTATTCATTCAGAACACCTTGGGAAAGTACATTTCAAATAATGTATCCTTTGACAACTATTTAGGTACATTTATTTAACATCAATGTCTGTGTCTTTCAGACATTTTTAGGACAATTGTGTATTTTCTGTCCTTAGGCACACAATCAAACAATTCCTCAGAGCTTAAATATTACATGGGTCAAGGTTCATTGACGTGGGAGGGGGCACAGACGGCTTGCCGAGACAATGGAGATGACTTAGCGAGCATCCTCACCCAAGAGGATTACACAGCATTCCAAAGCATAACAGAAACACAGCAGTTTGATATGTGGATCGGACTCTACTGGAAGACTTCTACCAGAACGTGGCAGTGGACCAATGGGGACCCCTTCCCATACTGTGTGTCTGAGCCTCAACTGGGTGCTAGTAACTGCTGCTCCCTGACCCGTCAGGGCCATGGACAGACTGAACACGCCTCCCTGGACAAGATAGACTGCTCTCTGAAGAGACCGTTCCTTTGCACTGGAAGTAAGACTGACATGTTTTATTGAACAGATAGAGAGAGGAAAATACAGGCAGAGGTTGAGTCAAAGAGCACTAGACTGGATTCAAACCTTTTCTGACACCATAGACGTGTTCCAGAGGCTGTGGCATTACCACTAGACCAGACAGGCCACAAGACTGCCATCTCAATGGGGACATTGGGGGTCGTAATACAGGAACAGGGACGGCATTTTTGCCCCAGTAGGGTCCCACTGCAGTAAACACTGTCACATGGGACATTGAGATGCTACATGTAGCCTATTCCAGCCACCTCTCTCTCCCAACTCTCACTAGGAACAAATGCAAATGTTTGTTCATGTGGTTTCTAATATGATATGATAGTTCCATACTGGTAAACATAGAACACAGAGGATTGCTACTACACAGTTACAAAGTAATTTACAGCCTTTAAAGAACATTGAAAGAAAAGTTTATTATTTATTGACAAATAAGTTGAATCTCATTTGAGTGGCTTTCTCATCGTATCATTCATATGTTCCTCTAGAAAAGAGAATCAAGCAGACCATTGTAAGGATGTCTCTGAAATCTAACTCAGGAGCTGACCTCAATGACCCGGTGGTAAAGGAACAGATGTTGGAGCAGGTACAGTAGTCCTACATCTCCCACATCAGAAATCAACGTCATCCTCACTCATTTCACTCTTCTCATGATTAGGAATAAAACTAAAATCACATAGAATTACATTTAGGATGCTGTATTAAAATGAGGGCTGCTGACATTATCTGGTTTGATCATATCTCACAGATCAGAAAGGAGTTTGCCAAGAACGGGAACTTCCTCAAAGACCTGCGCTGGAGAGAACTGCCGAATGGAGAAGTTTTTCACAAAATAGTTGAACTTGGAAGCCCTGAAGAAGGTAAACACTTTTTTTTTGTCGGTTACGAGTATGCTGTTCAGAGTCCCTTGTACAGTGTGTTAGGTTTTGCATCCCATTGACAGTATGGAAATGAAGCAAGGTGTTCATGAACTAATTCCAGTGAGAGTCTTTGTACTGTTGTGTTTGTTTTCTTAGGTCACTGTGGGTCTGGATGAAGAGGACCAGCCCTGATGATGCAACAGGAGAGGGATGGAAGGTCCAGGAAAACTAAAATAGTCAAGCTCTCTGTAAATAATCCTAGTACCTCATAATATATGACCGTATATCAATAACATTGTCTTAGAAATAAGATGTCAAGTTATGTTAGGCTAGTTTTAAACTCTACAATGTTTTACTATTGTAAAATCAAATTAGACTTGGTGTATGAATTTAATGTAATAATGTTTGTTGTACATGAGGTCAATTTGATTAATGAAGAGAAGTTTGTAGTTTAAACATGCATAGTAACACCTTTTAGTGAGGGATCTGCATTGTATAATTCTTCATAATGATGTTACACACTCACTCATGGATGTAACTGTCGAATATGTTTTAATTAGTGGCATCAGTATTACCATTATTTTCACCCTCCAGCAAGAATGGTGAGATGGGGACACAAATCACAACGTAGAAGTACGTGCCCACTTCCAGGTGGCATGGTTCAGAGAACTGTAAAGATGGAGACAGAGAGAATGTTGTGGGTGTGACAGAATGACACTATCCATGTTATCAAGCTAATCAACGTTTGTATATCATAATTTTCCCTTTTGTCATGGTTTGTTGACTGGGTCAGCTATTACAGTCATAAACACTGGCTCATGGATAGCAGGGGAGAGGTGTGGGGTTCTTGTCCTTATTCATGTAGTTGATGGCTGTTATACATTAATCACCTTGATAAACCAAACACCACAGATCAGTTTGTACCTTCACTAAGATTTGACAACCTACATTTAATTTATCATGTTGTTATTTAGCATTTATCTAAATTGACATAAAGACAGGGAAGTAAAAGCACATCCTAACTACTTATGACACTAAACTCCAACTAAATAGGATATCAGGAACTATAGGCTTTTGTTAACACAATTGGGTATTAGGCTGCCATAGCTCTGCAGGTACTGCATAGAAAACAGGACTTTACTTATGATCACTGGATACTATGATACTCCTATATTCAAACAGCATGTTTCTAGCCAAATGCATAGACAGGGGTAGTTGTAATTACACTGCAGTATGCTCTTATTGTACTATGTACAGGCTACTGCTGTCTAATTATGAAATATCTTGATCAACTGACCTCTGATCTTGAACTCCCTCTCTTTTATATTCAAAATACTGGTAAATATTTTTCAGACGGAAGATATCTACTCTGATTGATTGCTCTGGCTGGGGCCCATGCTTCACCTCACCTAGCTTCTCTAAACACTGAGGTTTGAGTTATGATTGTAATGCAATGTGTGGTTATCATATTGTTCAATATGAGTGGCCATGGTCTTAAACGATAGACAGTTGTCACTGATTGAGAACCATACCCGGCCAAAACATAGAAACAGAAAACATAGAAATAAAGAAACTAGAATGCCCATCCTAGCCACACCCTAGCCTAACCAAAATAGATAATAAAAGCCTCTCTATGGCCAGGGCGTGACACAGAGGCTGGGACTAAGATAGCATTGAATGAGCTGTATTCCGCCATACTCCACACACAGAAATGCAAAGCTCTCCCTCGCCCTCCATTTGGCGGATCTGACCATAATTATATCCTCCTGATTTCTGCTTACAATCAAAAATTAAAGCAAGAAGCACCAGTGACTAGATCAATAAAAAAGTGGTCAGATGAAGAAGATGCCAAGCTACAGGACTGTTTTGCTAGCACAGACTAGAATATGTTTCGGGACTCCTCCAATGACATTGAGGAGTACCCCACATCTGTCATTGGCTTCATCAATAAGTGCATCGATGTCGTTGTGAAAATCCCAAAAAGTTCTGAACTTTTTTGGTTCTAGTTCCATGAGGAATCACCCCTGTGCTTTGTCTGTTCACACAGGCCCAGCAGTAGAGATCCTAGTGTTTACTCTGGGTAGTGAGGGGAGGAGCATGGCTGAAGCCCAGCAGTTCTGCAGGCAGGACTATGAGGAACTGGCCACCATCTTCAATGCTGAGGACCAGATAGCAGCTCTGAGAGCAGTGTCAGCACAGAACCTCACTGATCCTGTCTGGGTCCAATCCCAATACCATGCATTTTGTTCCAAACTGGGATATTGGAATACACACAATGTAATGTGTGCTGCTCATGAATGTATAACAAACGTATGGGGTCCTTTGTTTGACAGAAAAGTAGGTTGATTTTTCATCCATTCTCTCCCTTGTCTGATATTTGTAAACTATTACTTCAAAGTAATGAAAACACTTTACTTAAAGGGGGTTAATCATTCATAATACCTTGGTACAGTACATAGTACATTTCAAATCATGTCACCTTTATGAGTTACAGTATCCTTTGACTACCATCTAGGTACATTATTTAACATCAAAGTCTGTCTTTTTCAGGACATTTTTAGGACAAATGTGTATTTTCTATCCTTAAGCACACAATCAAACTCAGAGCTTAAATATTACATGGGTCAAGGTTCATTGACGTGGGAACGGGCACAGACTGTTTGCCGAGCCAATGGAGATGACTTAGAGAGAATCCTCACCCAAGAGAATAACACAGCATTCCAAGCAAAACATAGACACAGCAGTTTGAAATGTGGATCGGACTGGAAGACTCTACTGGAAGTCTTCTACCAGAATGTGGCAGTGGTTCAATGGGGACCCCTTTCCGTACTGTGTCTGAGCCTAACCTGGGTGCTAGTAACTGCTGCTCCCTGACCCGTCATGGCCGGTGTACAAGTTCCTTACTTTTTTCCCCTTCTATACTTGCCTCTTCCATTTTTGTGGTAATGCTTGCCCTGGAAACGAACCTGGCAACCCAGCAGTTGCAAGGAGAGAGAGTGCTGACTGGAATGAGATAATGGATTATTATTGGTTGTAATTTTGGGTAGAGTAGACATTTCCATATGTCTGTGTGTAACGGCGTTCTTCGTTTGTCAAAAGAGAGTCGGACCGAAATGCAGCGTAGTGGTTAGTCATGACTTTAATAGAAAAGTGACACATGAAATAACGATACAAAATACAAAACAACAAACGGAACGTGAAACCTAATTACAGCCTATCTGGTGAAACTACACAGAGACAGGAACAATCACCCACGAAATACAAAGCGAAACCAGGCTACCTAAATACGGTTCCCAATCAGAGACAACGAGAATCACCTGACTCTGATTGAGAACCGCCTCAGGCAGCCAAGCCTATACAACACCCTTAATCAGCCGCGATCCCAAATACTACAAACCCCAATACGAAAATACAATAACATAAACCCATGTCACACCCTGGCCTGACCAAATATATAACGAAAACACAAAGTACAATGACCAAGTCGTAACACTGTGTTAGCTGCATGTGTGACATAACTCCACCAGTCGTATTTATGATATCATTCACAAAAATTATACCTTTTTTAAACAATTCTTCGAAAAATACATTTTTTTTAATCAATTAGTATATTTGAATTTAACCACAATATTTCTTGTATTATTTGTTCTGTCTTTTCAGGTGGTTTAAACTGAAATTGCAACCAACTTTCTAAGGCTTGTTTAAAAAAAAGAGATATTTTGGAGATTATTTCCTTTTCAAACAACCTAAAGTGATTAGGTGTAATCTGAATAAAGGGAAAAAGGCCCTTCTTGAACATAGGATGAGACATTCACACCAATTTACTAGAGAACCAGTTTGGATTTAAGTATATGTTGTAACGGCTCTCTTCTATCTCCTCCTCTGACGAAGAGGTGGAACAAGGATCGAACCAAAATGCAGCGTGATGATGATTCATGATATATTTTAATGAAGGAAAAACTATACATGCAGAAACTACAATATTAATGAAATGAAATAATGAAAACCAAAACAACCCTATCTGGTGCAAACACAAAGACAAGAACAATCACCCACGAAACACTCAAAGAATATGGCTGCCTAAATATGGTTCCCAATCAGAGACAACGAAAATCACCTGCCTCTGATTAAGAACCGCCTCAAGGCAACCATAGACTTTCCTAGACAACCCTACTCAGCCCCAATCCCAATACCTACTAAAACCCCAATACAAAAACACACCACAATAACCCATGTCACACCCTGGCCTGACCAAATAAATGAAGACAAACATACATACTTCGACCAGGGCGTGACATACGTTTTGTATGACTGATGCCTTCATATTTCATAATTTCTGCCCTCCGAATTCATATTCGTTATATAAACATGCCCTTTTAATTTTATCTGGCTTGTCGTTCCAAATAAAATTTAATATTTTATGTTCATATAATTTAAAAAGCAGGTCACTAGGTGTAAGCATATAGATAAACTGTGATATGACTGAAGAATTAATCAGGGTAATTTTTCCACAAATAGACAGGTATTTTCCTTTCCATGGTAGCAAGATCTCATCTATTTTTTGCTAACTTTCTATAAAAATGTATTGGAGTGAGATCATTTCTTTCTTTTGGGATTTGTATACTGAGTATGTCCACATCTCCATCAGACCATTATATTGGTAAACTACATGTAAAATGTAAAATGTGCATTTTTTTAGTGATCAAATACGTAATATTACCAATACCCATTTAATTGGTAATATTACCAATTACCAATATTACCAATACGTAATTTATCATAATTTGGTTTTAATCCAGAGAGCAATAGAAAAAGTAATTGTGGTTTTAAAAGAAAACATGAATCATCAGCGTACAATGACACCTTAGTTTTTAAACCATGGATTTCTAATCCTTTAAGATTAGATCAAACAATAATAAAAATGAGGCACTTCCTGGTTGGATCTTTATCTCGGTTTCGCCTGTAACATCAGTTCTGTTGCACTCACAGACAATATCTTTGCAGTTTTGGAAACGTGAGTGTTTTCTATCCAAAGCTGTCAATTATATGCATAACTGGTCGAGCATCTTTTCGTGGCAAAATATCTTGTTTAAAACGGGAACGTTTTTCATCCCAAAAATGTAATAGCGCCCCCTAATGCATAACTGGTTAAGAGCTCACATTTCGATGGCAATAATAAACAGATATGCCGATAGTGGACAACCTTGTTTTACTCCTCTAGAGAGTTTAAAACTTTCTGAGATGTAGCCATTATTTACTATTTTACACCTAGGTTTACTATACATAACATTAACCCTCTTTATAAGAGATTCCCCAAAATTGAAATATTCTAGGCATTTATATATAAACTCCGGTTGCACTTTATCAAAAGCCTTTTCAAAATCAGCTATGAAAACCAGACCTGGTGTCCCCGATATTTCATAGTATTCTATTGTTTCCAGTACTTGTCTTATATTATCTCCAATGTATCATCCATGTAAAAACCTGTCTGATTTGGATGAATAATATCTGACAATACTTTTTTAATTCTATTCGCCAAGCATTTTGCTAGGATTTTTGCACCACAACACTGAAGTGTAAGAGGTCTCCAATTTTAGGTGGTCAAAAAAACAGACTCATGGATAGCAGGGGAGAGGTGTGGGGTTCTTGCCCTTATTCATGTAGTTGATGGCTGTTATACATTAATCAACTTGATAAACCAAGTCATCATGTTGGCCTAGTTATTTAGCAAATGTGAACTTGATACACTAACCAAAATGTACATTCGATCAGACAACGTAGATGTAATAACTTAGTAACAGCTGCTCTCTGACCCATGAGGGACATGGACAGACTGAGCACTCCTCAATGGACAATAGAGACTGCTCTCTGGAGAGATCATTCATTTACACTGGAAGTAAGACTATAATATTTTTTTTGTTTTAAATGTATATTTTCTATAAAAAGATAGAAAGAGAGGATGACAGTAGAGAAAGATAGACAGAGGTTGCATCAAAGATCACTAGGCCAGATTCAAACCTTATCAACACCATAGACATGTGTTCCAGAGGCTGTGTCATTACCACTAGACCAGATAGACCACAAGACTGCCATCTTATTGGGGTTTGTATCTGTAAGACAGGTGCAGGGATGGCATTTTAGCACCAATAGGGTCCCACTTTAACAAGCACTGTCAGATGTCAGACAGGAATGCTTCATGTAGCCTAATCCGGGGATGCGTCACCTGAGTGGGTTGATTCACTGTTGTGGTCATCCTGTCTGGGTTGGCACCCTCCCCTTGGGTTGTGCCGTGGCGGAGATCTTTGTGGGCTATACTCAGCCTTGTCTCAGGATGGTAAGTTGGTGGTTGAAGATATCCCTCTAGTGGTGTGGGGGCTGTGCTTTGGCAAAGTGGGTGGGGTTATATCCTTCCTGTTTGGCCCTGTCCGGGGGTGTCCTCGGATGGGGCCACAGTGTCTCCTGACTCCTCCTGTCTCAGCCTCCAGTATTTATGCTGCAGTAGTTTGTGTCGGGGGGCTAGGGTCAGTTTGTTATATCTGGAGTACTTCTCCTGTCCTTTTCGGTGTCCTGTGTGAATCTAAGTGTGCGTTCTCTAATTCTCTCCTTCTTTCTTTCTCTCTCTCGGAGGACCTGAGCCCTAGGACCATGCCCCAGGACTACCTGACATGATGACTCCTTGCTGTCCCCAGTCCACCTGGCCATGCTGCTGCTCCAGTTTCAACTGTTCTGCCTTACTATTATTTGACCATGCTGGTCATTTATGAACATTTGAACATCTTGGTCATGTTCTGTTATAATCTCCACCCGGCACAGCCAGAAGAGGACTGGCCACCCCACATATGCTCTCTCTAATTCTCTCTTTCTTTCTCTCTCTCGGAGGACCTGAGCCCAAGGACCGTGCCCCAGGATGACCTGACATGATGACTCCTTGCTGTCCCCAGTCCACCTGACTGTGCTGCTGCTCCAGTTTCAACTGTTCTGCCTTGTTATTATTCGACCATGCTGGTCATTTATGAACATTTGAACATCTTGGCCATGTTCTGTTATAATCTCCACCCGGCACAGCCAGAAGAGGACTGGCCACCCCACATAGCCTGGTTCCTCTCTAGGTTTTTTCCTAGGTTTTGGCCTTTCTAGGGAGTTTTTCCTAGCCACCGTGCTTCTACACCTGCATTGCTTGCTGTTTGGGGTTTTAGGCTGGGTTTCTGTACAGCACTTTGAGATATCAGCGGATGTACAAAGGGCTATATAAATAAAATTTGATTTGAATTTGAATCCACTTTCAGATGCCACCTCTCTCTCCCCATTCTCACTAGGGATTACATGTGTGCATGTGGTTTCTATTATGATATAATAATTCCATTCTGGTAAACATAGAACACAGAGTCTTGCAGCTACACAATATGAGGAATATAAGCATGCAACATTTGGATATCATTAGTTTTCCCTGGTGTCATGGTTTGCTGACTGTAGCAGCTATTGCAATCAGAAACAAAGGCTCATGGATACCAGGGACACAAGGGGAAGGTTTTTGCCCTTGTTCATGTAGATGACTGCTGTTATGCATGAAACATCTTGATGAATCGACAACGGGTTTCTAGCTTCAGCATGTTTACTAGCCTAATCTGTGCATGTAATATATAGGTACGGATTCCCACAAGGGCCATCCTATTGTCACGGCAGATTTCCTCCTCTTCCTCTGAAGAGGTGAAACAAAAACAATAAACGTGAAACGAACGAAAACCGAAAACAGTACCGTGTGGCGAACAAACACAGACACGGAAACAATCACCCACAAAATACCCAAAGAACACGGCTGCCTAAATATGGTTCTCAATCAGAGACAACGAATAGCACCTGCCTCTAATTGATAACCAATCTAGACAACCATAGACTTACATAAACACCAAGAAAGGCAACAGCCCCATAAACATACAAAACCCCTAGACAAGACGAAAACACATACATCACCCATGTCACACCATGACCTAACCAAAATAACAAGGAAAACAAAGAACACTAAGGTCAGGGTGTGACACCTATTACATATTCTCCTCTCCAATGAACAAGAATTCAACATTCAGAACCACTGAAGCATAACTGAAATGCAATTTGGAAACCAGTATTATTCTCTTTAACATCCTACTTCACATCCTGAACCAGTATTGTTCTCTTTAAAATTCTACTTCACATCCTGAACCAGTATTGTTCACTTTAAAATGCTACTTCACATCCTCAAACCAGTATTATTCTCTTTAAAATGCTACTTCACACCCTGAAACAGTATTGTTCTCTTTAAAATGCTACTTCACATCCTGAACCAGTGTTGTTCTCTTTAAAATGCTACTTCACATCCTAAAACCAGTATTATTCTCTTTAAAATGCTACTTCACATCCTCAAACCAGTATTATTCTCTTTAAAATGCTACTTCACATCCTCAAACCAGTATTATTCTCTTTAAAATGCTACTTCACATCCTGAAACCAGTATTATTCTCACGGGGCTTGTGGCTCTGTGAGAATGCTTTTTGGACAAGCTTGTGGCTCTGTGAGCATTCCTTCTCCTTCTTGCTCTTTTTGTGCGTTGTCTTTGGCCTCCTCAGCATGTGTGGCTGGTAGATCTGGAAGAGCTCTGGAGGTGTGTTTTGTTCCTCCGTGTCTCCTCTGCCTGAGCCCGTTTCCACCACATAGGAGCGTGGAGCATAGCAAATAAGTGTAATTTTTCCAATAGAACATATCTGCCCTTACCTTTTGCCATGGCCGTTTTGGCAGCTCCGTTGCCATCATTGGTTCAGGATTGTAATATTGCCTGTGTGTAGCTGGTGAAGAGGAGTCAGGCGCAGGACAGCAGATATGAGTAATGAACAATATTTACTCAAGTAATTACAAATGCAACACAAGAATACGAGCCCACAATAACGGACCGTATTACAACCAAACAATCACTCACAAACAAACATGGGGGAGCAGAGGTTAACAGAGGTTAACAGGTTAAATAATGAACAAGTAAATGGCGGGATTGAAACCAGGTGTGTAAGACAAAACAAATGGAAAATGAAGAGTGGATCGGTGATGGCTAGAAGGCCGGTGATGTCACCCGACGAACGTCGCCCGAACAAGGAGAGGGACCGACTTCGGCGGAAGTCGTGTCAAGGATGACAAGGTCGACATTTTGCACACACCTCACACCGGGCCACCAGCGTGGCAATCTAAGTACTCAGACCAAGACACCACACCGACTGTCGAGCCCTCAATCTGCATTTGGTTATCCCCATGTGTCCCTCGTGCAGTCTGTTTAGCATTTCTGGTTGTAGAGTCTCTGGGATCACTATCTGTTGTCCTTTCATGAGAAGGTATCCATTACAGTGGAAGTTACTTTAGTGCACCCAATAGGGTTTCAGCAGCTGAGGCAGTTCCTGCCTGGGCCATCCCTTTTTGCACTGCTGTACTATCTGTCAGCAGATGGGGTCTCGTTGTTGCTCCTCTGCAATCTGCTGCAGTTTGGTCTGAGATGCAGATAGGCTGTCCCTTATTCCATTAATGGACACCTGTACCTCACCCTCTAGACATTGCTCCTCCTCTGTTAAAACTTCTTATGGCTTAGATCACGCTAACGGGATCGATATGACAACAGCCAGTGAAAGTGCAGGGCGCCAAATTCAAAACAACAGCAATCTCATAATTTAAATTCCTCAAACATAGAAGTATTTTACACCATTTTAAAGATTTTAATCCCACCACGGAGTCCGATTTCAAAAAGGCTTGACGACGAAAGCACACCAAACGATTATGTTAGGTCTGCACCTAGTCACAGAAAAACACAGCCATTTTTCCAGCCAAAGAGAGGAGTCACAAAAAGCAGAAATAGAGATAACATGAATCACTAACCTTTGATGATCTTCATCAGATGACACTCATAGGACTTCATGTTACACAATACATGTAGGTTTTGTTCGATAAAGTCATATTTATATCATATATATATATATCATATTTATATTAAAAAAAAACAGTTTACTTTGGCGCGTTATGTTCAGTAGGTCCAAAACATCTGGTGATTTTGCAGAGAGCCACATCAATTTACAGAAATACTCATCATAAATGTTGATGAAAATACAAGTGTTATTCATGGAACTTTAGATAAACTTCTCCTTAATGCAACCGCTGTGTCAGATTTCAAAAAGCACACCATGCAATAATCTGAGTACAGCGCTCAGACAACAAAACAAGCCATATTGTGGAGTCAACAGAAGTCAGAAATAGCATTATAAATATTCACTTACCTTTGATGATCTTCATCAGAATGCAATCCCAGGAATCCCAGTTCCACAATAACTGTTTGATTTGTTCGATAAAGTCCATCAATGATGTCCAAATACCTCCTTTTGTTCACGCATTTAGCCCAGTAATCCAAATTCATGAGGCGCGAGCAGACGAAAAGTCAAAATGTTCCGTTACAGTCCATAGAAACATGTCAAACGATGTATAGAATCAATCTTAAGGATGTTGGTATCATACATCTTCAATAATGTTCCAACCAGAGAATTCCTTTGTCTGTAGAAATGCAATGGAATTCAACTCTCACGTGAACGCACGTGGTCACCTCATGCCTCTCTGGCAGACCTCTGACTCATTCAGCTCCCATTTCCCCCTCCTTCACAGTAGAAGCATCAAACAAGGTTCTAAAGACTGTTGACCTCTAGTGGAAGCCTTAGGAAGTGCAATATGACCCCATAGACACTGTATATGCGATAGGCAATGACTTGAAAAACTACAAACCTCAGATTTCCCACTTCCTGGTTGGATTTTTTTCTCAGGTTTTTGCTTGCCATATGACTTATTTTATACTCACAGACATCATTCAAACAGAAAACACTGCAGTTTCTAAAACTATCTAAATCTACTAATAATATGCATATATTAGCAACTGGGCCTGAGCAGCAGGCAGTTTACTCTGGGCACCTTATTCATCCAAGCAAACATACACCATCTTGTAGGTGAACTTCAGCAATCTAAGGTGGAAGCGCAGAACTCTGGGAGGCAAGTGATCCAGTGCTTTTGTCCCTAAGCCAACAGTCGTTTGTGGTCAGTCTCTGCTGTAAACTGCTGGCCAATAAGTTATTGGCTGAGCCTTTCACATGCCCATGAGATAGCCAACGCCTCCTTCTCCACTTGTGCATACCTTTGCTACGTGTCGGATAAGCTTTGTAAGGTGTATGCTATTGGACGCCACATTTGGAACAGTTAGCAGGATAAAGTCCAGCAAAGAAAGAGACTACCCACCACATTTCTGAACAATACAAATGGCCAAATAAAAAGGTAATAAACCCAAAATGGCTTTGTAAATAAAAGTATACCAGTGCCTGAGCTAGAGAACTAGAGAAGTGGGTGACTAGAGAAGGCCAGCCAACCCTGGTATACAAAGTGCAGTGGTGCGTAAGGGTTTTGCAGTTTAAAATAAATCTCAAAGTGCCAATGTAAAGGGTGTCAATTTATCTTAAACACTGAGCGGAGGCATTCATATATAAAATATCCCCATAGTCTAGTAAAGGCATAAATGTAGCTGATACTAGCCTCCTTCTGGCTTCAAATGAAAAACAGGCCTTATTCCTAAAATAAAATCCCAATTTCAGCTTCAATGTTTTTGTAAGTTGTTGAATATGCAATTTAAAAGAGAGGCCGTCATCAATTAAAATTCCAAGATATTTATATGAGGTTACAACCTCAATCTCCTTGCCCTGACAGGTAGTAATAGGTGAAAGGTTCAGAGGTCTATTTCTTGCTTTAGAAAACACCATTAGTTTAGATTTTCAGTATTGAGGATAAGCTTCAATTGACACAAGGTATGTTGTTGCCTTTGTCTTAGCGTGGGGACGGTACTGGGCGAGCACTCTCTGTGAGGCCAGGTCTCCTTTGATTTTATCAAACGCCACCTGTTGCATGTGACCCCATGACCAGTCATTCTCTTTGGCTAGTAAGTCTCTCAGGGGTTTGGTTGTATCTGAAAACTGTGGGAGGAACTTATCCAAATATGTGGTCATGCCTAAGAAGGTCCTGATTTCAGCCAAGTTCTGGGGGACGGGCACATCATGTTCTGCTCTGTCCCATCCGCACACGAGCACGTCGTCTGCATGGACTATGATGCCACTCAGCCTATCCAAAAGTTGGGACATGCGTCTTTGGAAATGCTCAGGACCGGAAGCGATTCCAAATGGTAAAAGGTTAAAACAGTACAGTTTATAACGGTGTTATAAACGTCGTGAGCGTCCTACTCTGGTGACAAGGGCATCTGCCAGAAGACTGATCGGGCATCCAGCTTTGTGAAGACTTTTGAGCCATCCAAATGAGCCAGTGACTACTCCATTTGTGTTTCTCTCTCTGCAGATTGCCTCAAGTTAGTCATGTCCACACAGATCCTTATGTACCCATTGGCTTTTGGGACCACCACCATCCCTGCACACCAGTCAGTGGGACTCTCTATTTTAGATACAGACCCAATTTCTTCCATCCTGCCGAATTCTTCCTTTACTTTGGCCAATAAAGGGATAGGCACGCATCGGGGGTGGTAAGGGATTAGGGGACCACATCCTCTTTCAGGTGGATTTTCTAGTCACTTTTTAGCCTTCCTAGGCCAGAAAACACTTTTGGGAATGTATGTTTAAAAACCTCCCCTGGGTCCTCCAGTTCGCCCACTCTCTCTAGGAGTTGCAAAGCTTCAATTGCTGGTAGCCCCAGCAACGGTCTGACCAGAGAGTCTATGACGAAGACAGGCTGGATGGTACTTTTGTCTTTACTCTCCAGTTTACTCACCAACTGCCCTACCACTGGTAATATCTTATTACTGGGCCCGTACATTTTTTAGTTTGTAGAGAGCAAAGGGCCATCTCTGCTATAGCTATACAGCCTAGTTGGTATTGCTGTCACTGCTGCCCCTGTGTCTAGTTTAAATGACACAACCTCCCCATTGAGATTAATGTCTGAGTGCCAGCCAGCATCGTTTTCCCTTACTGCTCCCTGAAAGATGCTGTCCTGCCGTAGCTGCTGTTCCTCCTCTGAGACCTCATGCATTTGCTTTGATCAACAGACAGCTGAAAAGTGTCCTCTCCTGTGACATTCCCTGCATTCCGCATCCTTTGCTGGGCAATCTATCCAGCTGTGGAAAGGAGATTTCCCACGTTTGCGACAAACACTTGAACTAGTTACTGGTGCTGTCTATGGTGGTTTTCTACACGTCTGTCTCTGTTCTGTGTTCCCCTGTTTTTTTTAGCTCTGTATGAAAACACATTTGTTTCCTCACTTTCTTCGCTCTGCAAGGAGCTGCTGCGGCGCAGCACGTCTGCTGTCTTTTTACTGACTCACTCTTCCTAATCTGGTTTACAGCTTTGGACAAGGTAGGCTGGGAAACTAACTAACTTTTCAGAAAGTGAGATATTTCTTATTCCCACTTCAATCCAATCTCGGATCAGCTTTTCCCTGACATCGCCAAACTGACAATGTTCCGCTGGCTTGTGAACAGCTGTGATAAAACTGTTGTTGCTTTCACCCTGCTCCTGCTTGCGCACATTAAACTTAGCTCTCTCAAATATAATGAGGCCCCCATTTTATAAGCCATATATAATTATTATTTTGCGCAAAAAAAAACGAAGTTAGACAGGCCCACTGGGCTAAAATGGACCAGCACATCTGGCATTTGCCCAGAATTCCATTGCACCATTTCTGGGAATTAGAATGCCATATAGCCATGCAGGTAACACATAACAGTAGCCCTTCTACATTTGATTTGCATTGGGTTTTCAGAAGGCTACCTGCTTTGCATGAAGCTGGGAGAACGCACAAACACAGGTTACAAAGATATCTTTTGTGGTTTTCTTCGTTTTTTAATCAGATATATTTAATTTCTCATGAATCATAGGTCAGTGGGTAATTTACTGTAGCTACTGACAGCTACTCTCTTTAGTGAAGTCCATGTCCAGAGCAAATACAATGAACTGGGTACCAAATCAAATGTACTGCAAATTATTGTTACAAATGTGAACTTAATATGCAAACAGACATGTACATTCAATCAAGCAAATTAGATGTACTTGTATTTCTGAACTACACTGTAGTAAGTCCACTGTAATACATTCGGCCTAATGGTCAATGTTTTTTAATGTAGAGGGAGATGTTGGAACTGAAGTTTTAGAATCACCTGGGTGTGTTCACCTGGTCAGCAGAGAGGGAGGAGAGAAATACACCTCTATAAACTCCTCTCTTTCCCCTGTCTCCCCATCCATCTCACCAAATCTGGGGAGGTACAGAAGACAGCTAACTGGGTAGGTGTGCCGTCATTTCAAGTTGCATTATAATAAAAAATGTCCCGATATGTTGAAACACTGTGCTTTTCATTGAAGAGGTAATAATTCAGTATGTTTAGCACCTTTGTAACTTACTGTTCAAGATGGTATTTTGAAAACATGAAATGATTTTGCACTCTTATTTTCTTTGATGAGGTACTTATTCACACATTATTAGCAACCCTTTGTAACTTTTTTTAAATGATTAGGATGGTGCTGTGTATTTTAATCAAGTTGAGACTTAATAGAGGTCAAATATTAGATGAAAATGTGTGGGTTTTTTATATGATACTTCTTAAGCATATCATAGACAATGTGGAAACCAATAGATTGGGATACTCTGAGACATTTGTGTTGATCTCCATCAGATCATTTACTATAGAATAACTAGGTTGATTTCATATTTATGTTACATTTTTAAATTGCATGTTTGGTTAATCAAAGTGTATGCCATATAGCTGTTCCATAGAGTAACTGCAATGCTACTTTGGTAGTCAAATAATCATAACTTCCTTGTCGTTGTTTTGTTTACCAGGGAAGTTACTCTCGGAAGGAAATTGTGCACATTAGTTCAGACTTGAAATTAATCTCCAAGACACAGACAATACTTTCTTAGACATTTTCTTCTACATGAAATCTCTGAAACATGTGGGAATTGGCAAATTGTTGTGTTTTTAAAAAAAAGTATGTTTCTTTCTAAATAATGCTATAAAAATATCTTAACTAGAATGGTTGGGAGCACTGATGGCTTGTGTTTTAAACAATTTGATATGTTGTTCACAGTGGCAATGATACAGGAAATACTTCTACTCCTGCTGCTGGGTAAGAGATCAGATGGGATGACTATTCCTCTCTAGGTGTTATCAAGTAGCCCCTCCATTGTTATGACTTTTGACAAAATAGTAGTTTGTCACTACTGTTAACATCCATGAGTCACACATGAGTCACATGAGTATGGCAATGAAACATATAAGGCATTTTTTTAATCTTCATGTCACAGTATAATGTCAACACATAAATGCAATATAATTTCAATCCAAAAGCTACAGTATCTTCCAGTGTCTAAAAACAGAATCAGGGACTTTGATCAAACATAGCAGTCTCCTTGTACTGTATGTGGACAACTCTGTGTCAGTGACACAATCTAAATGAAAACAGAGCCTTAATATCCAAGTAACAACATTTTCCTGATGTGACCTTTGACCCCACAGCAGTCAGGGCCTCACCAGTGTTGATGGCTGAGGTGTCAGTACTGGAGGGAAGCTCTGTGACCCTTCTCTGCGGATACTCTGTGAAGGATCACGGGTATGACACACGCTGGGGCAGAAACTGTTATTACAAATTCTGGGGTGAATGTGGATGTTCTAAAACCAGAGTGATCAAGAAAGATGACATCTCACCTAATGACCCCAAAAAATACAGCCTCAGCAGGGAAAACCTCACCATTTCCAACCTTCAGTTGAAGGACAGGGGGAGTTACTGCTGTTGTGTATATATCACAAGTGTATTTTCCCGAGACTATACAGAATATTACAATCTAAAGGTAGTAAAAGGCAAGTGTTCATGATTCATTGTCATTGCTTGGTGCATGTTCTAATTGTGAGCAAAATTTAGGCTTATTTACATTAAATACTGTAAACTACACTGCAACATGCTGCATTGTTGATTGGACATTGGCATCCATTGTCCAGGTAGAACACCTGAATATACCACTTGATACCTTTTGTCTCTCTAGTCCAATGTTGTTTATTCTGCGTTCTGTCCTTCTAGAGACTACTGTAGTGCTGATCACATATTTTTGGTTGCCTAGTTGACTTGAGTTGTTTTAACAACAAAAAAATCAAGCTGTGTCAAATGTAAAATGTCTCTGTTACACAGGTTGTGAGAGGAACCTAATGAAAGGAGTGGCTTTTGGGATAAATAATATGTTTCAATCGCCGCCATTCGTAACTAATGCAAGTCAGTGCAGGCAGAAATGCACCGAACATTACAATTGCCAGTACTTCACATTTGTTGGGAAAGAAGCAGGAATAAATAACCAAAATAACAGGTAGCCTACATGCTCAAAAAGCTTCTTTTTTTTCTTCAATATGTGCTCGAGGCAGCTAGAGAATTTTTAGATCAACACCATTCATGTTGTTAATTTCTGATAACTACTACCAGATTCTGTGTGATATTTATCCCACAGACACTTATGTTTTCTGATGGCCTCAACTGATGATATGCCTGTCACAATACAATACCTTGAACATGCAACATCAGGCTACTCCCTGAAAAACTGCAGTGGTATCAGTGAGTACACACGTATTTCGATTCATATAGTATATCGAATGAACAGAGGCAGATTTTGTTAATAGGCCCTAATTGTCACGCCCTGACCCTCTGGGTTTCTCTATGGTGTTTTAGGTCAGGGCGTGACTAGGGGGTGTTCTAGTCTGTATTTTCTATGTTGGTGTATTAGTGTGGATCCCAATTAGGGGCAGCTGTTTATCGTTGTCTCTAATTGGGGATCATACTTAAATTGTTCATTGTTCCCACCTGCTTTGTGAGATATTGTTTCAGTTAGTGTCTAAGTGCGAGTTGTACTTGTACATCAAATTTTATTTGTCACATACACATGGTTAGCAGATGTTAATGCGAGTATAGCGAAATGCTTGTGCTTCTAGTTCCGACAATGCAGTGATAACCAACAAGTAATCTAACTAACAATTCCAAAACTACTGTCTCATACACAGTGTAAGGGGATAAAGAATATGTACATAAGGATATATGAATGAGTGATGGTACAGGGCAGCATACAGTAGATGGTATCGAGTACAGTATATACATATGAGATGAGTATGTAGACAAAGTAAACAAAGTGGCATAGTTATAGTGGCTAGTGATACATGTATTACATAAGGATGCAGTCGATGATAGAGTACAGTATATACGTATGCATATGAGATGAATAATGTAGGGTAAGTAACATTATATAAGGTAGCATTGTTTAAAGTGGCTAGTGATATATTTACATCATTTCCCATCAATTCCCATTATTAAAGTGGCTGGAGTTGGGTCAGTGTCAATGACAGTGTGTTGGCAGCAGCCACTCAATGTTAGTGGTGGCTGTTTAACAGTCTGATGGCCTTGAGATAGAAGCTGTTTTTCAGTCTCTCGGTCCCAGCTTTGATGCACCTTTACTGACCTCGCCTTCTGGATGATAGCGGGGTGAACAGGCAGTGGCTCGGGTGGTTGATGTCCTTGATGATCTTTATGGCCTTCCTGTAACATCGGGTGGTGTAGGTGTCCTGGAGGGCAGGTAGTTTGCCCCCGGTGATGCGTTGTGCAGACCTCACTACCCTCTGGAGAGCCTTACGGTTGAGGGCGGAGCAGTTGCCATACCAGGCGGTGATACAGCCCGCCAGGATGCTCTCGATTGTGCATCTGTAGAAGTTTGTGAGTGCTTTTGGTGACAAGCCGAATTTCTTCAGCCTCCTGAGGTTGAAGAGGCGCTGCTGCGCCTTCTTCACGACGCTGTCAGTGTGAGTGGACCAATTCAGTTTGTCTGTGATGTGTATGCCGAGGAACTTAAAACTTGCTACCCTCTCCACTACTGTTCCATCGATGTGGATAGGGGGGTGTTCCCTCTGCTGTTTCCTGAAGTCCACAATCATCTCCTTAGTTTTGTTGATGTTGAGTGTTAGGTTATTTTCCTGACACCACACTCCGAGGGCCCTCACCTCCTCCCTGTAGGCCGTCTCGTCGTTGTTGGTAATCAAGCCTACCACTGTTGTGTCGTCCGCAAACTTGATGATTGAGTTGGAGGCGTGCGTGGCCACGCAGTCGTGGGTGAACAGGGAGTACAGGAGAGGGCTCAGAACGCACCCTTTTGGGGCCCCCGTGTTGAGGATCAGCGGGGAGGAGATGTTGTTGCCTACCCTCACCACCTGGGGGCGGCCCGTCAGGAAGTCCAGTACCCAGTTGCACAGGGCGGGGTCGAGACCCAGGGTCTCGAGATTGATGACGAGCTTGGAGGGTACTATGGTGTTGAATGCCGAGCTGTAGTCGATGAACAGCATTCTCACATAGGTATTCCTCTTGTCCAGGTGGGTTAGGGCAGTGTGCAGTGTGGTTGAGATTGCGTCGTCTGTGGACCTATTTGGGCGGTACGCACCAGACCTCCAGTGCGCCTCCCCAGCCCGATACGTCCTGTGCAGGCTCCACGCACCAGACCTCCAGTGCGCCTCCCCAGCCCGATACGTCCTGTGCTGGCTCCACGCACCAGACCTCCAGTGCGCCTCCCCAGCACGATACGTCCTGCTGGCTGGCTCCAGTGCGCCTCCCCAGCCCGAGTCCTGTGCTGGCTCCCAGACCTCCAGTGCGCCTCCCCAGCCCGATACGTCCTGTGCTGGCTCCACGCAGACCTCCAGAGCCCTCCAGTGCGCCTCCCCAGCCCGATACGTCCTGTGGCTGGCTCCAGTGCGCCTCCCCGCCCGATACGTCCTGTGCTGGCTCCACGCACCAGACCTCCAGTGCGCCTCCCCAGCCCGATACGTCCTGTGCTGGCTCCACCACTCCACTCCCCAGCACGATACGTCCTGTGCTGGCTCCACGCACCAGACATCCAGTGCGCCTCCCCAGCCCGATACGTCCTGTGCTGGCTCCACGCACCAGACCTCCAGTGACCTCCCCAGTGCTGTGCTGGCTCCCCAGCAGACCGATACGTCCTGTGCTGGCTCCACGCACCAGACCTCCAGTGCGCCTCCCCAGCCCGATACGTCCTGTGCTGGCTCCACGCACCAGACCTCCAGTGCGCCTCCCCAGCCCGATACGTCCTGTGCTGGCTCCACGCACCAGACCTCCAGTGCGCCTCCCCAGCCCGATACGTCCTGTGCTGGCTCCACGCACCAGACCTCCAGTGCGCCTCCCCAGCCCGATACGTCCTGTGCTGGCTCCACGCACCAGACCTCCAGTGCGCCTCCCCAGCCCGATACGTCCTGTGCTGGCTCCACGCACCAGACCTCCAGTGCGCCTCCCCAGCCCGATATGTCCTGTGCTGGCTCCATGTACCAGACCTCCAGTGCGCTATGTACTTCACGTTCGTTGTATGTTTTTTTGTTTTTCACTTTTATTAAAATATGTGGAACTCAACTCACTCATTTCGATGATCGTGACACTAATAAACAGGATAGCGTAGACATTGTGACGAAACTCAGTCGATAAAGTATATATAGTTGAGTCTGTAGCCTATGTATTTATGATTTTACAAAACACATCCACATTCATAAAACATTTTTAGAATGAGTTTGCAAATGTTTTAATTTCTCCATGCCCCCCCCCCGACACATGCTCTGTTGCTTTCCTCAATTACATCCATATCTCTATATTACTCTGCTATCAAACAGTATGTGTTGCCTATATTTTACAATAGAAAGTGGTAATTAAAGATGGTAATGTTTGCCACTCAATACAACAAGCAGTCTGATTAGCATTTTTTCTATTTCAAACAGTCACCTACTCAGCCAAAAAGTACAGCCTTGTCCTTGAGGAGAAAAACTGGACCGAAGCACAAGAGTACTGCAGACAACACTACACAAACCTGTCCATCATACACACAGAAGAGGATTGGAAGGCAATTCAATCTTCTTTGGGTAATTTCATCGGTGATGTGTGGATTGGTCTCCATAGGCCTGGTTCAACTGAAAAGTGGAAGTGGTCTGATGGAGAGGACTTCATGTTCTTTAACTGGGAAAAGGGTTTTGGTGTCCACGCCGTGGGTCATGACTGTGTCTTGTCTATTTCATCTCACTGGCAACCAGTCTCTTGTGCAACTCAAAGACAGTATATGTGTCAACGAGGTAAGGACTGACTCACTCATCCTCTTTTTATCAATGGAAAATCCAACTTGTCATTTAACAAATGGGATTGATTGACAACAACTAACCTGTATTCTTCATCTAATCAGATCTCAAACACTTTTAATTAGATTATCTGTAACTTCCAAATTATTTCTTATTGTGTGAAGTCATTAACTGTCTCATGAAATCTGATGTGTCAGTTTCTTCTTCCCTCCTAGAAGTTCGTCATGGTAATGGAACAACAGAGAAGGTGTATGAGCTGATGCCTGGGGCAAAGACGCAGCAGGATGCTCTGAAAGACTGCAGGGGCAAAAACAGAGATCTGGCAAGTATCTTGAACCAGAAAGAACAGGAAGCCTTTGATGAGATGACTGAAGGGGAAACCTGGATTGGACTTGAGCACAACAACAGCAACACACTATGGGAATGGTCAAATGGAGAATCATTTCAGCAATGGGAAAACACCAGGGGAGATGGAAACTGTGTACAGCTGAACAGAAAATGGAGACCAAGAGATTGCTCTCGTCAAAGTGCTTTCCTTTGCTATGGAGGTAAGTTGAACCTTGTGGGATTGTTATCAAACTAAATGGTCATCATCTATGAATACGTTGTATGGAATCTACACAAAGAAAATCCTAGTTTTAATGTGAGGAAATATTTTATAAAGATTAGGCCTACTTTGTTTTTGTGTCAATTATAAAAACAGGAAACTTCAAATGTGCTGAAATGTATTCTACTTCATTCTAACAGATGAACATCCACTTAACAACACCGGGGATTTAAACACTCCTGTTACACCTGAAACCACTAGCCCTACTTCAACTGGACCTCCGTCTACAGAAATGTTTACCACAACACCTACCACCTCACCAACTACCACTACTAATGGACAGTCCACCACATCATCAACTACCACTACTAATGGACAGTCCACCACATCATCAACTACCACTACTAATGGACAGTCCACCACCTCACCAACTACCACTACTAATGGACAGTCCACCACATCATCAACTACCACTACTAATGGACAGTCCACCACATCATCAACTACCACTACTAATGGACAGTCCACCACCTCACCAACTACCACTAGTAAGGAACAGTCCACCACCTCACCAACTATCACTATTAATGGACAGTCCACCACCTCACCAACTACCACTACTGACAGACAATCCACCACACTACCAACCTCAACTTCCAGTGGACAACTGACCTCATCAGGTTTCACCTCCCCAAACAGTCAGCCAACATCCTCCCCCAGTAGTACAACTTCTCCACTCCATCCTAGTGAGTGTCAGACATGGTGCACAAGTGAAAATTGGGTGCACAAGTGACAATTGTGAGCGTTTTAATGGCAAATAAGACCAAAAGTATATGTGGATTTGTGGTTTTGTGTTTATTAACTTACATTAACGTGTGCAGTCTCGTGTGTTTGTCTTGTCCATGCAGATTACCTGCACTTCTTCAACGAGTCCAAGAGCTGGATCAATTCCCTGAAGTCCTGTAAAAGTCGTGGCTCCAAGTCTAACCTGGTGCAAATCACCAACCAGACTGTGCATGCTGACGTGACCCAGCTCCTGGCCAACGTGGAGCTGCAATGTGGGGAAGTGTGGATTGGTCTGGAGAGGTCCATCTTTGAGTGGAACGCCCCCTGGCTGTGGACCGGTAGTGATGTTGATAAGGTGGTGAAGTACAGTGACTGGCACAGCTGCTTCCCCCTCAACCCCATAAATTACCACTGTGGTAAGATGGTCCGGGTTGGTAACGGAGAACTGAAGTGGCTGGATGCTTCCTGTCATCAGGAATTACCCTTCATATGTCAAGGTGCGTTGCTCAACTTTTAAGCTCCTATTTTGGGGCTTGTTCAGAGGGGTGGAACACTCAGAATGTTGCAGATAGACCAATGTTACATAGAACTGTCATGGTTTACTGCGGAATAGAGATTTACTGTCTTGACTCTCATGTCAGCTCTATGGAATGTATTACTTTATGCAATGCTTTGATTATACCTCCCTATTGAATAAGGCTCAACCTACATCCCAGAAACCCCCTCTCTACAGTTGGCTACTATCTGAATTGCTCTTTTCTGCCTTTTACTGTAGCCAATAGTATAATGTAGTTTAATAGTCTTGAATAAGCAAAAACAAAATAGCAAAGTCTAGTCATTAAAGATACATCAATGTCCTCTAATCCTGTATGTGATGTTTTAACAGATCTCCACTAGAGGGCTCTACATGGCAGCCTGGACAGTCTGCAGACACTCAGGGTCTGGAAAGGGCCTGCATTTCAATTCATTATATTATTAAACCACAATTACTATTATTAGAATTATTATTACTATTTTTACTTATCATTTTTACTATTACATTATATTACTTAATGATACTGTATGTTTACTCATAACCATGGCTATGACTGTTATTAACTGTACTAATTTGATTGTTTAAAAGTAGAGTAGGTAAAAGTAAAGAAAATATTATTAAAATTAAAATTTAGTATTTAGCTTTTGTGTGATCACTGTATCCTATTGTTGGAGACAGCTACATAGTTATAATGACAATATTGGTATTTTTTGTGTATGCATTTCATGCTATAACTGACTTCTGTGAAATTGACACGGCTGCACTGATGGCCATATTGATGCAACAAGGTGCCATAAACTCAACTGAACCATTGAGCTTTGCAAAAACATGCATTGGAGACATAATCCCACAAAAAATAAAAAATAAATGATAAGGTTTACATAGGCTATGGGTAACACTATTATTTGCAGTAGCCTATCCTAATAGATTAATGAGATGAATCACTCCCCTATATCTCATCCCCCCTTCCACTCAGCACCCCCCATGTCTGAGACATCGTGCTCAGAATCTATTACCAGCTCTCTCTCTCTACTTACACTTCCCCCTTCACAGAAATATCGAGAGAGAGAGAGAAAGATACTTTATTTATTGTCTACTTCACTTGCTTTGGCAATTTTAATTTAGTTTTAAAATAAAGCATTTGAATTGAACTGAGCGAGAGAGAGAGAGAGAGAGAGAGAGAGAGAGAGAGAGAGAGAGAGAGAGAGAGAGAGAGAGAGAGAGAGAGAAAGAGAGCCAGCAGCTCCCCTCTATGCACTCAGTCGGAGACAGTTACCGCGGATTGTGCAGACAGAGCAATCAGTCCAGTACTGAGAGCTCGTTTTATTTACGGTAAAAATGTCGGCCAGACCAGGCTACTATCGGCAGGAGCTGAACAAGACTGTATGGGAGGTTCCCGAGCGGTACCAGAACCTGACTCCCGTGGGCTCGGGGGCCTACGGTTCGGTATGGTGAGTAGGCTATATGAAAGAGGAAGGGGCGAGGCTGCAAAGAAGTCCAGAAACACAATACAATGCAGGGGGAAAACATCATTTAGCCTTATGATTTGTATTATGAATATTCATTATTGGATAATATTGGAAAAAAAATAGGCCTATGCATAGCCTATTCTCATTATTATTATGCAATTACCAGTCTATTGTTATTATTGAGGCAGTGTTTAGGCTGATTTAATATAATTAATGTTAATGTAGCGCAGTTAGTTGTTATGCACGAGAAAGTCATCAATGTTATTTTCATGTTTGTTCAATGTGGATTCATTAGACTACTCTATTTGTATCAATATGATGCTGTCATAAAGGCTTCGTTTTCCTTTTGATTGATTTATCTGTCGTTGACACCATTCCCAAATACTGGGCGTCATCACTCCAACGACAGACTGTCTGCAGTTGTTGCCTCTCGGTGCGGAGGCTTTAAACACCTCAATATAGCTGATTCGGTCTGCCCCATACGATTCCCATACCGAAAGAGAAAACAATTAGGAGTTATCGGCGCATCGCACCTGCAACCATGCGCTACGGGAGATCCTCTGAATCGTGACAGTTCTCAATAGGATACATTAGTTCCATAAGGTTTTGGGGGCTACTAATAACAGGGACAGCACTTCGGGGGGGATCTGCACTGAACAACTGAAGGATGCATGACACATCTGTAAAGCCATGGGCATGTGTAGGGGGAACCTCAGTGTTTCTGACTGCAAATATCTTGAATTGTTTTTGTTTTTTTCAGACATGTGTGCTGTTATGGACTTTTGTCTTTGATATGCATATGTTCACTTCAGACAGTGAAGAGGGGCCTCTTAGAATACATCTCAACATTGTATTCATGACTACCAGTCTTTTGACCGAATAACAGACTTCAATTTCACAACCTGATCTCCTCCCCATACAGTAAACACTCTCTCTCTCTCTCTCTCTCTCTCTCTCTCTCTCTCTCTCTCTCTCACACACACACACCGCTGTCTAGCCCAATGAGGTGGTTTTTATAGTCCATTTCCACATGAACAAGTTCCTTTTTTCTCACAAGTGGGTTGGGCAATATTTCCTTGTTTTAATTTTGGATCACTCTTTGTCTGTTGCGGGAGAAGAGACACCGTTGCCATGGCGAGGTGTCATGGATGTGATCTTCTGAGGATCAGCCCAGGGAGACAGACAACAGACATCTGTGACGCAGCATACATGGAAGAGAAGGGAGGCACAGAAACTACATGTTAGCCCAATAAATATCTAAGCCTTAATTGGTCAATTAGATTGAATGGAAGTTTAGCCTAGCTGATTGATGGGAAGAACTGCAGTGTTTTACTACTCCACTGAGAAATCATGGTGAAATCGGCACAGTTGTCTGTTTGATTTGATAAAGACCTTGGAAGCTGAGTAGATAGACATGATAGCATAGCAACAATTCAAACAAAGACCATCCCTGTGTCTGCTTCTTTTGACTAATACAATTCTCTACAGTTAAAAACAAAACTCATTATTTATGTGGATTCACAAACACATTTAATACACCATCAACCAAGATGCAGAGAAATGCAGTCGTGTGATCTGCTACACCTAAAAAATGGCACCACTGCTCATAGTAACAGTCTAGCCAGCAAGGACACTCACATTCTTGCACACAATCTCCCTCTCTCTTTCTCTCTCTCTCTGAGCCCTGCATTGTTCAGGCTGTGCTCCAGTCATTGTCACCGTTTTGTCCATGGCAGAGCTGATTGATTAGCAGAGGGGTGGGGGTTTGGGAATTGGGAAGGTATTTTATAGGGGGTTGGGACGGGGTGAGCCAGGGACATTACTTCTGAGGATACAGAGAAAAATTGGAGTCATTATATTCATCCTTGGTGCTCCTCAATTTCCCTGAAAAGCTTCCTGAGATTGTTTGCCTGTCAATTATCTGATCAGAAAGGCCCATATTTGGCATATCATCAGATCAAATCAGAATGAAATATTTGTCTCATGTGACTAATACAACAGATGTAGACTTTACGGTGAAATGCTTACTTACGAGCCCTCTCCCAAAAATGCAGAGTTAAAAAGTAAGAAAAATATATACATGGAGCACCGGTACCGAGTCAATGTGCAGGGGTACGAGGTAGTTGAGGTAATACAGTATGTACACGTAGGTAGGGGTAAAGGTGACTAGGCAATCAGGATAGGTGATAAACAAAGTAGCTGCAGCATATGTGACGAGTGTGAAAGTGTGTCTATCTGTGAGTGTATGTGTGTGTATGTGTGTTGGAGTGTCAGTGTAGTATGTGTGAGTGTGTGGGTTTAGTCCAGTGAGTGAGCATAGAGCCAGTATGTGGGTATAGTCCAGTGAGTGGGCATAGAGCCAGTGTGTGGGTATAGTCCAGTGAGTGGGCATAGAGCCAGTGTGTGGGTATAGTCCAGTGAGTGAGCATAGAGCCAGTGTGTGGGTATAGTCCAGTGAGTGAGCATAGAGCCAGTGTGTGGGTATAGTCCAGTGAGTGGGCATAGAGCCAGTGTGTGGGTATAGTCCAGTGAGTGAGCATAGAGCCAGTATGTGGGTATAGTCCAGTGAGTGAGCATAGAGCCAGTGTGTGGGTATAGTCCAGTGAGTGGGCATAGAGCCAGTGTGTGGGTATAGTCCAGTGAGTGAGCATAGAGCCAGTATGTGGGTATAGTCCAGTGAGTGAGCATAGAGCCAGTGTGTGGGTATAGTCCAGTGAGTGAGCATAGAGCCAGTGTGTGGGTATAGTCCAGTGAGTGGGCATAGAGCCAGTGTGTGGGTATAGTCCAGTGAGTGAGCATAGAGCCAGTATGTGGGTATAGTCCAGTGAGTGAGCATAGAGCCAGTGTGTGGGTATAGTCCAGTGAGTGGGCATAGAGCCAGTGTGTGGGTATAGTCCAGTGAGTGGGCATAGAGCCAGTGTGTGGGTATAGTCCAGTGAGTGGGCATAGAGCCAGTGTGTGGGTATAGTCCAGTGAGTGAGCATAGAGCCAGTGTGTGGGTATAGTCCAGTGAGTGAGCATAGAGCCAGTGTGTGGGTATAGTCCAGTGAGTGGGCATAGAGCCAGTGTGTGGGTTTAGTCCAGTGAGTGGGCATAGAGCCAGTGTGTGGGTATAGTCCAGTGAGTGAGCATAGAGCCAGTGTGTGGGTATAGTCCAGTGAGTGGGCATAGAGCCAGTGTGTGGGTATAGTCCAGTGAGTGGGCATAGAGCCAGTGTGTGGGTATAGTCCAGTGAGTGAGCATAGAGCCAGTATGTGGGTATAGTCCAGTGAGTGAGCATAGAGCCAGTGTGTGGGTATAGTCCAGTGAGTGGGCATAGAGCCAGTGTGTGGGTATAGTCCAGTGAGTGGGCATAGAGCCAGTGTGTGGGTATAGTCCAGTGAGTGGGCATAGAGCCAGTGTGTGGGTATAGTCCAGTGAGTGGGCATAGAGCCAGTGTGTGGGTATAGTCCAGTGAGTGGGCATAGAGCCAGTGTGTGGGTATAGTCCAGTGAGTGAGCATAGAGCCAGTGTGTGGGTATAGTCCAGTGAGTGAGCATAGAGCCAGTGTGTGGGTATAGTCCAGTGAGTGGGCATAGAGCCAGTGTGTGGGTTTAGTCCAGTGAGTGGGCATAGAGCCAGTGTGTGGGTATAGTCCAGTGAGTGAGCATAGAGCCAGTGTGTGGGTATAGTCCAGTGAGTGGGCATAGAGCCAGTGTGTGGGTATAGTCCAGTGAGTGAGCATAGAGCCAGTGTGTGGGTATAGTCCAGTGAGTGAGCATAGAGCCAGTGTGTGGGTATAGTCTAGTGAGTGGGCATAGAGCCAGTGTGTGGGTGTAGTCCAGTGAGTGAGCATAGAGCCAGTGTGTGGGTATAGTCCAGTGAGTGGGCATAGGGCCAGTGTGTGGGTATAGTCCAGTGAGTGGGCATAGAGCCAGTGTGTGGGTATAGTCCAGTGAGTGGGCATAGAGCCAGTGTGTGGGTATAGTCCAGTGAGTGTGCATAGAGCCAGTGTGTGGGTATAGTCCAGCGAGTGGGCATAGAGCCAGTGTGTGGGTATAGTCCAGTGAGTGGGCATAGAGCCAGTGTGTGGGTATAGTCCAGTGAGTGGGCATAGAGCCAGTGTGTGGGTATAGTCCAGTGAGTGAGCATAGAGCCAGTGTGTGGGTATAGTCCAGTGAGTGGGCATAGAGCCAGTGTGTGGGTATAGTCCAGTGAGTGTGCATAGAGCCAGTGTGTGGGTATAGTCCAGTGAGTGGGCATAGAGCCAGTGTGTGGGTATAGTCCAGTGAGTGGGCATAGAGCCAGTGTGTGGGTATAGTCCAGTGAGTGGGCATAGAGCCAGTGTGTGGGTATAGTCCAGTGAGTGGGCATAGAGCCAGTGTGTGGGTATAGTCCAGTGAGTGTGCATAGAGCCAGTGTGTGGGTATAGTCCAGTGAGTGGGCATAGAGCCAGTGTGTGGGTATAGTCCAGTGAGTGGGCATAGAGCCAGTGTGTGGGTATAGTCCAGTGAGTGGGCATAGAGCCAGTGTGTGGGTATAGTCCAGTGAGTGGGCATAGAGCCAGTGTGTGGGTATAGTCCAGTGAGTGGGTCCAGTGAGTGGGTCCATAGAGCCAGTGTGTGGGTATAGTCCAGTGAGTGGGCATAGAGCCAGTGTGTGGGTATAGTCCAGTGAGTGGGCATAGAGCCAGTGTGTGGGTATAGTCCAGTGAGTGAGCATAGAGCCAGTGTGTGGGTATAGTCCAGTGAGTGGGCATAGAGCCAGTGTGTGGGTATAGTCCAGTGAGTGGGCATAGAGCCAGTGTGTGGGTATAGTCCAGTGAGTGGGCATAGAGTCAGTGTGTGGGTATAGTCCAGTGAGTGGGCATAGAGCCAGTGTGTGGGTATAGTCCAGTGAGTGGGCATAGAGCCAGTGTGTGGGTATAGTCCAGTGAGTGGGCATAGAGCCAGTGTGTGGGTATAGTCCAGTGAGTGGGCATAGAGCCAGTGTGTGGGTATAGTCCAGTGAGTGGGCATAGAGTCAGTGTGTGGGTATAGTCCAGTGAGTGGGCATAGAGCCAGTGTGTGGGTATAGTCCAGTGAGTGGGCATAGAGCCAGTGTGTGGGTATAGTCCAGTGAGTGGGCATAGAGCCAGTGTGTGGGTATAGTCCAGTGAGTGGGCATAGAGCCAGTGTGTGGGTATAGTCCAGTGAGTGGGCATAGAGCCAGTGTGTGGGTATAGTCCAGTGAGTGAGCATAGAGCCAGTGTGTGGGTATAGTCCAGTGAGTGGGCATAGAGCCAGTGTGTGGGTATAGTCCAGTGAGTGGGCATAGAGCCAGTGTGTGGGTATAGTCCAGTGAGTGGGCATAGAGCCAGTGTGTGGGTATAGTCCAGTGAGTGGGCATAGAGCCAGTGTGTGGGTATAGTCCAGTGAGTGGGCATAGAGCCAGTGTGTGGGTATAGTCCAGTGAGTGGGCATAGAGCCAGTGTGTGGGTAGTCCAGTGAGTGGGCCAGTGTCCAGTGAGCATAGAGCCAGTGTGTGGGTATAGTCCAGTGAGTGGGCATAGAGCCAGTGTGTGGGTATAGTCCAGGAGTGGGCATAGAGCCAGTGTGTGGGTATAGTCCAGTGAGTGGGCATAGAGCCAGTGTGTGGGTATAGTCCAGTGAGTGGGCATAGAGCCAGTGTGTGGGTATAGTCCAGTGAGTGGGCATAGAGCCAGTGTGTGGGTATAGTCCAGTGAGTGTGCATAGAGCCAGTGTGTGGGTATAGTCCAGTGAGTGGGCATAGAGCCAGTGTGTGGGTATAGTCCAGTGAGTGGGCATAGAGCCAGTGTGTGGGTATAGTCCAGTGAGTGGGCATAGAGCCAGTGTGTGGGTATAGTCCAGTGAGTGGGCATAGAGCCCGTGTGTGGGTATAGTCCAGTGAGTGGGCATAGAGTCAGTGTGTGGGTATAGTCCAGTGAGTGGGCATAGAGCCAGTGTGTGGGTATAGTCCAGTGAGTGGGCATAGAGCCAGTGTGTGGGTATAGTCCAGTGAGTGGGCAGTGAGTGGGCATAGAGCCCGTGTGTGGGTATAGTCCAGTGAGTGGGCATAGAGCCCGTGTGTGGGTATAGTCCAGTGAGTGGGCATAGAGTCAGTGTGTGGGTATAGTCCAGTGAGTGGGCATAGAGCCAGTGTGTGGGTATAGTCCAGTGAGTGGGCATAGAGCCAGTGTGTGGGTATAGTCCAGTGAGTGGGCATAGAGCCAGTGTGTGGGTATAGTCCAGTGAGTGGGCATAGAGCCAGTGTGTGGGTATAGTCCATTGAGTGGGCATAGAGCCAGTGTGTGGGTATAGTCCAGTGAGTGGGCATAGAGCCAGTGTGTGGGTATAGTCCAGTGAGTGGGCATAGAGCCAGTGTGTGGGTATAGTCCAGTGAGTGGGCATAGAGCCAGTGTGTGGGTATAGTCCAGTGAGTGAGCATAGAGCCAGTGTGTGGGTATAGTCCAGTGAGTGGGCATAGAGCCAGTGTGTGGGTATAGTCCAGTGAGTGGGCATAGAGCCCGTGTGTGGGTATAGTCCAGTGAGTGGGCATAGAGCCAGTGTGTGGGTATAGTCCAGTGAGTGGGCATAGAGCCAGTGTGTGGGTATAGTCCAGTGAGTGGGCATAGAGCCAGTGTGTGGGTATAGTCCAGTGAGTGGGCATAGAGCCAGTGTGTGGGTATAGTCCAGTGAGTGGGCATAGAGCCAGTGTGTGGGTATAGTCCAGTGAGTGGGCATAGAGCCAGTGTGTGGGTATAGTCCAGTGAGTGGGCATAGAGCCAGTGTGTGGGTATAGTCCAGTGAGTGGGCATAGAGCCAGTGTGTGGGTATAGTCCAGTGAGTGGGCATAGAGTCAGTGTGTGGGTATAGTAGAGCCAGTGTGTGTGGGTATAGTCCAGTGAGTGGGCATAGAGCCAGTGTGTGGGTATAGTCCAGTGAGTGGGCATAGAGTCAGTGTGTGGGTATAGTCCAGTGAGTGGGCATAGAGCCAGTGTGTGGGTATAGTCCAGTGAGTGGGCATAGAGCCAGTGTGTGGGTATAGTCCAGTGAGTGGGCATAGAGCCAGTGTGTGGGTATAGTCCAGTGAGTGGGCATAGAGCCAGTGTGTGGGTATAGTCCAGTGAGTGGGCATAGAGCCCAGTGAGTGGGCATAGAGTCAGTGTGTGGGTATAGTCCAGTGAGTGGGCATAGAGCCAGTGTGTGGGTATAGTCCAGTGAGTGGGCATAGAGCCAGTGTGTGGGTATAGTCCAGTGAGTGGGCATAGAGCCAGTGTGTGGGTATAGTCCAGTGAGTGGGCATAGAGCCAGTGTGTGGGTATAGTCCAGTGAGTGGGCATAGAGCCAGTGTGTGGGTATAGTCCAGTGAGTGAGCATAGAGCCAGTGTGTGGGTATAGTCCAGTGAGTGGGCATAGAGCCAGTGTGTGGGTATAGTCCAGTGAGTGTGCATAGAGCCAGTGTGTGGGTATAGTCCAGTGAGTGGGCATAGAGCCAGTGTGTGGGTATAGTCCAGTGAGTGGGCATAGAGCCAGTGTGTGGGTATAGTCCAGTGAGTGGGCATAGAGCCAGTGTGTGGGTATAGTCCAGTGAGTGGGCATAGAGCCAGTGTGTGGGTATAGTCCAGTGAGTGAGCATAGAGCCAGTGTGTGGGTATAGTCCAGTGAGTGGGCATAGAGCCAGTGTGTGGGTATAGTCCAGTGAGTGGGCATAGAGCCAGTGTGTGGGTATAGTCCAGTGAGTGGGCATAGAGCCAGTGTGTGGGTATAGTCCAGTGAGTGGGCATAGAGCCAGTGTGTGGGTATAGTCCAGTGAGTGGGCATAGAGCCAGTGTGTGGGTATAGTCCAGTGAGTGTGCATAGAGCCAGTGTGTGGGTATAGTCCAGTGAGTGGGCATAGAGCCAGTGTGTGGGTATAGTCCAGTGAGTGAGCATAGAGCCAGTGTGTGGGTATAGTCCAGTGAGTGGGCATAGAGCCAGTGTGTGGGTATAGTCCAGTGAGTGGGCATAGAGCCCGTGTGTGGGTATAGTCCAGTGAGTGGGCATAGAGTCAGTGTGTGGGTATAGTCCAGTGAGTGGGCATAGAGCCAGTGTGTGGGTATAGTCCAGTGAGTGGGCATAGAGCCAGTGTGTGGGTATAGTCCAGTGAGTGGGCATAGAGCCAGTGTGTGGGTATAGTCCAGTGAGTGGGCATAGAGCCCGTGTGTGGGTATAGTCCAGTGAGTGGGCATAGAGTCAGTGTGTGGGTATAGTCCAGTGAGTGGGCATAGAGCCAGTGTGTGGGTATAGTCCAGTGAGTGGGCATAGAGCCAGTGTGTGGGTATAGTCCAGTGAGTGGGCATAGAGTCAGTGTGTGGGTATAGTCCAGTGAGTGGGCATAGAGCCAGTGTGTGGGTATAGTCCATTGAGTGGGCATAGAGCCAGTGTGTGGGTATAGTCCAGTGAGTGGGCATAGAGCCAGTGTGTGGGTATAGTCCAGTGAGTGGGCATAGAGCCAGTGTGTGGGTATAGTCCAGTGAGTGGGCATAGAGCCAGTGTGTGGGTATAGTCCAGTGAGTGAGCATAGAGCCAGTGTGTGGGTATAGTCCAGTGAGTGGGCATAGAGCCAGTGTGTGGGTATAGTCCAGTGAGTGGGCATAGAGCCCGTGTGTGGGTATAGTCCAGTGAGTGGGCATAGAGCCAGTGTGTGGGTATAGTCCAGTGAGTGGGCATAGAGCCAGTGTGTGGGTATAGTCCAGTGAGTGGGCATAGAGCCAGTGTGTGGGTATAGTCCAGTGAGTGGGCATAGAGCCAGTGTGTGGGTATAGTCCAGTGAGTGGGCATAGAGCCAGTGTGTGGGTATAGTCCAGTGAGTGGGCATAGAGCCAGTGTGTGGGTATAGTCCAGTGAGTGGGCATAGAGCCAGTGTGTGGGTATAGTCCAGTGAGTGGGCATAGAGCCAGTGTGTGGGTATAGTCCAGTGAGTGGGCATAGAGCCAGTGTGTGGGTATAGTCCAGTGAGTGGGCATAGAGTCAGTGTGTGGGTATAGTCCAGTGAGTGGGCATAGAGCCAGTGTGTGGGTATAGTCCAGTGAGTGGGCATAGAGTCAGTGTGTGGGTATAGTCCAGTGAGTGGGCATAGAGCCAGTGTGTGGGTATAGTCCAGTGAGTGGGCATAGAGCCAGTGTGTGGGTATAGTCCAGTGAGTGGGCATAGAGCCAGTGTGTGGGTATAGTCCAGTGAGTGGGCATAGAGCCCGTGTGTGGGTATAGTCCAGTGAGTGGGCATAGAGTCAGTGTGTGGGTATAGTCCAGTGAGTGGGCATAGAGCCAGTGTGTGGGTATAGTCCAGTGAGTGGGCATAGAGCCAGTGTGTGGGTATAGTCCAGTGAGTGGGCATAGAGCCAGTGTGTGGGTATAGTCCAGTGAGTGGGCATAGAGCCAGTGTGTGGGTATAGTCCAGTGAGTGGGCATAGAGCCAGTGTGTGGGTATAGTCCAGTGAGTGGGCATAGAGCCAGTGTGTGGGTATAGTCCAGTGAGTGGGCATAGAGCCAGTGTGTGGGTATAGTCCAGTGAGTGGGCATAGAGCCAGTGTGTGGGTATAGTCCAGTGAGTGGGCATAGAGCCAGTGTGTGGGTATAGTCCAGTGAGTGGGCATAGAGTCTGTGTCTGGATATAGTCCAGTGAGTGGGCATAGAGCCAGTGTGTGGGTATAGTCCAGTGAGTGGGCATATAGTCAGTGTGTGGGTATAGTCCAGTGAGTGGGCATAGAGCCAGTGTGTGGGTATAGTCCAGTGAGTGGGCATAGAGCCAGTGTGTGGGTATAGTCCAGTGAGTGGGCATAGAGCCAGTGTGTGGGTATAGTCCAGTGAGTGGGCATAGAGCCAGTGTGTGGGTATAGTCCAGTGAGTGGGCATAGAGCCAGTGTGTGGGTATAGTCCAGTGAGTGGGCATAGAGTCAGTGTGTGGGTATAGTCCAGTGAGTGGGCATAGAGCCAGTGTGTGGGTATAGTCCAGTGAGTGGGCATAGAGCCAGTGTGTGGGTATAGTCCAGTGAGTGGGCATAGAGCCAGTGTGTGGGTATAGTCCAGTGAGTGGGCATAGAGCCAGTGTGTGGGTATAGTCCAGTGAGTGGGCATAGCAATTCTTCTTAGCTAGCTACATAGCCGTCCTTGTATCAGAGATAATTGCATAATTATCGTATTTCGTCGCCCTAACGTAGCCTTCACTGCTATTCGCCCAGGAGCTAGCTAACGCACACAGATTAGCATCACTGTAGTGCTATTCACTCAACTGTACGACTTGATTAGTTCAGTGTTAACTAGCTACATAGCTGTCTTTGTTTCCAAGATAATTGTGTAGTTTAGTGTGTGTAGCCTTGGAGTGATTATCTTAATTCACTGAGGTTCGCTAGCCAGCTATTTGTCGTCCTTAACGTAGGAGACTCTGCTAGCTAGCCAACAGCTAACTGCTAACAGCTAGCCAACGTCTGCTGTTTTGAATTCAACAACCCGGTCAGGTGGTTTCACATTTTCGTTTCATTGCAGTGCAGCGGTTTGATTTGTTTGATCGTGGCTAGCTGCATAGCCGTCTTTGTTTCAAAGATAATTGTGTAGTCTAGACCGATTCCCTAGGTTAGCTAGCCAGCTATTGTCGTTCTTTTAACTCAACGTAACGTAAACAACACTGCTAGCTAGCCAGCTAGCCCCGAATAGCAGCACTGTAGAATTATTACACTCAACGGAACGACTTGATTAGTGTAGTGTCAACAACGCAGCTACTGCCAGCTAGCCTACTTTAGCAGTACTGTATCATTTTAATCATTTTAGTCAATAAGATTCTTGCTACGTAAGCTTAACTTTCTGAACATTCGAGACGTGTAGTCCGCTTGTCATTCCAATTTCCTTGCATTAGCGTAGCCTTTTCTGTAGCCTGTCAACTATGTGTCTGTCTATCCCTGTTCTCTCCTCTCTGCACAGACCATACAAACGCTCCCACACCGCGTGTCGCGACCACCCTAACCTGGTGGTCCCAGCGTACGACCCACGTGGAGTTCCAGGTCTCTGGTAGCCTCTGGAACTGCCAATCTGCGGCCAACAAGGCAGAGTTCATCTCAGCCTATGCCTCCCTCCAGTCCCTTGACTTCTTGGCACTGACGGAAACATGGATCACCACAGATAACACTGCTACTCCTACTGCTCTCTCCTCGTCCGCCCACGTGTTCTCGCACACCCCGAGAGCTTCTGGTCAGCGGGGTGGTGGCACCGGGATCCTCATCTCTCCCAAGTGGTCTTTCTCTCTTTCTCCCCTTACCCATCTGTCTATTGCCTCCTTTGAATTCCATGCTGTCACAGTTACCAGCCCTTTCAAGCTTAACATCCTTATCATTTATCGCCCTCCAGGTTCCTCGGAGAGTTCATCAATGAGCTTGATGCCTTGATAAGCTCCTTTCCTGAGGACGGCTCACCTCTCACAGTTCTGGGCGACTTTAACCTCCCCACGTCTACCTTTGACTCATTCCTCTCTGCCTCCTTCTTTCCACTCCTCTCCTCTTTTGACCTCACCCTCTCACCCTCCCCCCTACTCACAAGGCAGGCAATACGCTTGACCTCATCTTTACTAGATGCTGTTCTTCCACTAACCTCATTGCAACTCCCCTCCAAGTCTCCGACCACTACCTTGTATCCTTTTCCCTCTCGCTCTCATCCAACACTTCCCACACTGCCCCTACTCGGATGGTATCGCGCCGTCCCAATCTTCGCTCTCTCTCCCCGCTACTCTCTCCTCTTCCATCCTATCTTCTCTTCCCTCTGCTCAAACTTTCTCCAACCTATCTCCTGATTCTGCCTCCTCAACCCTCCTCTCCTCCCTTACTGCATCCTTTGACTCCCTATGTCCCCTATCCTCCAGGCCGGCTCGGTCCTCCCCTCCCGCTCCGTGGCTCGACGACTCATTGCGAGCTCACAGAACAGGGCTCCGGGCAGCCGAGCGGAAATGGAGGAAAACTCGCCTCCCTGCGGACCTGGCATCCTTTCACTCCCTCCTCTCTACATTTTCCTCCTCTGTCTCTGCTGCTAAAGCCACTTTCTACCATTCTAAATTCCAAGCATCTGCCTCTAACCCTAGGAAGCTCTTTGCCACCTTCTCCTCCCTCCTGAATCCTCCCCCCTCCCTCCTCCCTCTCTGCAGATGACTTCGTCAACCATTTTGAAAAGAAGGTCGATGACATCCGATCCTCGTTTGCTAAGTCAAACGACACCGCTGGTTCTGCTCACACTGCCCTACCCTATGCTCTGACCTCTCTCTCCCTCTCTCTCCAGATGAAATCTCGCGTCTTGTGACGGCCGGCCGCCCAACAACCTGCCCGCTTGACCCTATCCCCTCCTCTCTTCTCCAGACCATTTCCGGAGACCTTCTCCCTTACCTTACCTCGCTCATCAACTCATCCCTGACCGCTGGCTACGTCCCTCCCGTCTTCAAGAGAGCGAGAGTTGCACCCCTTCTGAAAAAACCTACACTCGATCCCTCCGATGTCAACAACTACAGACCAGTATCCCTTCTCTCTTTTCTCTCCAAAACTCTTGAGCGTGCCGTCCTTGGCCAGCTCTACCGCTATCTCTCTCAGAATGACCTTCTTGATCCAAATCAGTCAGGTTTCAAGACTAGTCATTCAACTGAGACTGCTCTTCTCTGTATCACGGAGGCGCTCCGCACTGCTAAAGCTAACTCTCTCTCCTCTGCTCTCATCCTTCTAGACCTATCGGCTGCCTTCGATACTGTGAACCATCAGATCCTCCTCTCCACCCTCTCCGAGTTGGGCATCTCCGGCGCGGCCCACGCTTGATTGCGTCCTACCTGACAGGTTGCTCCTACCAGGTGGCGTGGCGAGAATCTGTCTCCTCACCACGCGCTCTCACCACTGGTGTCCCCCAGGGCTCTGTTCTAGGCCCTCTCTTATTCTCGCTATACACCAAGTCACTTGGCTCTGTCATAACCTCACATGGTCTCTCCTATCATTGCTATGCAGACGACACACAATTAATCTTCTCCTTTCCCCCTTCTGATGACCAGGTGGCGAATCGCATCTCTGCATGTCTGGCAGACATATCAGTGTGGATGACGGATCACCACCTCAAGCTGAACCTCAGCAAGACGGAGCTCCTCTTCCTCCCGGGAAGGACTGCCCGTTCCATGATCTCGCCATCACGGTTGACAACTCCATTGTGTCCTCCTCCCAGAGCGCTAAGAACCTTGGCGTGATCCTGGACAACACCCTGACGTTCTCAACTAACATCAAGGCGGTGTCCCGTTCCTGTAGGTTCATGCTCTACAACATCCGCAGAGTACGACCCTGCCTCACACAGGAAGCGGCGCAGGTCCTAATCCAGGCACTTGTCATCTCCCGTCTTGATTACTGCAACTCGCTGTTGGCTGGGCTCCCTGCCTGTGCCATTAAACCCCTACAACTCATCCAGAACGCCGCAGCCCGTCTGGTGTTCAACCTTCCCAAGTTCTCTCACGTCACCCCGCTCCTCCGCTCTCTCCACTGGCTTCCAGTTGAAGCTCGCATCCGCTACAAGACCATGGTGCTCGCCTACGGAGCTGTGAGGGGAACGGCACCTCAGTACCTCCAGGCTCTGATCAGGCCCTACACCCAAACAAAGGGCACTGCGTTCATCCACCTCTGGCCTGCTCGCCTCCCTACCACTGAGGAAGTACAGTTCCCGCTCAGCCCAGTCAAAACTGTTCGCTGCTCTGGCCCCCAATGGTGGAACAAACTCCCTCACGACGCCAGGACAGCGGAGTCAATCACCACCTTCCGGAGACACCTGAAACCCCACCTCTTCAAGGAATACCTAGGATAGGGTAAGTAAGGGTAAGTAATCCTTCTCACCCCCCTTCTCCCCCAACAAGATTTAGATGCAAGTGGCTGTTCCACTGGTTGTCATAAGGTGTATGCACCAATTTGTAAGTCGCTCTGGATAAGAGCGTCTGCTAAATGACTTAAATGTATGTAAATGTGTGGGTATAGTCCAGTGAGTGGGCATAGAGCCAGTGTGTGGGTATAGTCCAGTGAGTGGGCATAGAGTCAGTGTGTGGGTATAGTCCAGTGAGTGGGCATAGAGCCAGTGTGTGGGTATAGTCCAGTGAGTGGGCATAGAGCCAGTGTGTGGGTATAGTCCAGTGAGTGGGCATAGAGCCAGTGTGTGGGTATAGTCCAGTGAGTGGGCATAGAGCCAGTGTGTGGGTATAGTCCAGTGAGTGTGCATAGAGCCAGTGTGTGGGTATAGTCCAGTGAGTGGGCATAGAGCCAGTGTGTGGGTATAGTCCAGTGAGTGAGCATAGAGCCAGTGTGTGGGTATAGTCCAGTGAGTGGGCATAGAGCCAGTGTGTGGGTATAGTCCAGTGAGTGGGCATAGAGCCCGTGTGTGGGTATAGTCCAGTGAGTGGGCATAGAGTCAGTGTGTGGGTATAGTCCAGTGAGTGGGCATAGAGCCAGTGTGTGGGTATAGTCCAGTGAGTGGGCATAGAGCCAGTGTGTGGGTATAGTCCAGTGAGTGGGCATAGAGCCAGTGTGTGGGTATAGTCCAGTGAGTGGGCATAGAGCCCGTGTGTGGGTATAGTCCAGTGAGTGGGCATAGAGTCAGTGTGTGGGTATAGTCCAGTGAGTGGGCATAGAGCCAGTGTGTGGGTATAGTCCAGTGAGTGGGCATAGAGCCAGTGTGTGGGTATAGTCCAGTGAGTGGGCATAGAGTCAGTGTGTGGGTATAGTCCAGTGAGTGGGCATAGAGCCAGTGTGTGGGTATAGTCCATTGAGTGGGCATAGAGCCAGTGTGTGGGTATAGTCCAGTGAGTGGGCATAGAGCCAGTGTGTGGGTATAGTCCAGTGAGTGGGCATAGAGCCAGTGTGTGGGTATAGTCCAGTGAGTGGGCATAGAGCCAGTGTGTGGGTATAGTCCAGTGAGTGAGCATAGAGCCAGTGTGTGGGTATAGTCCAGTGAGTGGGCATAGAGCCAGTGTGTGGGTATAGTCCAGTGAGTGGGCATAGAGCCAGTGTGTGGGTATAGTCCAGTGAGTGGGCATAGAGCCAGTGTGTGGGTATAGTCCAGTGAGTGGGCATAGAGCCAGTGTGTGGGTATAGTCCAGTGAGTGGGCATAGAGCCAGTGTGTGGGTATAGTCCAGTGAGTGGGCATAGAGCCAGTGTGTGGGTATAGTCCAGTGAGTGGGCATAGAGCCAGTGTGTGGGTATAGTCCAGTGAGTGGGCATAGAGCCAGTGTGTGGGTATAGTCCAGTGAGTGGGCATAGAGCCAGTGTGTGGGTATAGTCCAGTGAGTGGGCATAGAGCCAGTGTGTGGGTATAGTCCAGTGAGTGGGCATAGAGTCAGTGTGTGGGTATAGTCCAGTGAGTGGGCATAGAGCCAGTGTGTGGGTATAGTCCAGTGAGTGGGCATAGAGTCAGTGTGTGGGTATAGTCCAGTGAGTGGGCATAGAGCCAGTGTGTGGGTATAGTCCAGTGAGTGGGCATAGAGCCAGTGTGTGGGTATAGTCCAGTGAGTGGGCATAGAGCCAGTGTGTGGGTATAGTCCAGTGAGTGGGCATAGAGCCCGTGTGTGGGTATAGTCCAGTGAGTGGGCATAGAGTCAGTGTGTGGGTATAGTCCAGTGAGTGGGCATAGAGCCAGTGTGTGGGTATAGTCCAGTGAGTGGGCATAGAGCCAGTGTGTGGGTATAGTCCAGTGAGTGGGCATAGAGCCAGTGTGTGGGTATAGTCCAGTGAGTGGGCATAGAGCCAGTGTGTGGGTATAGTCCAGTGAGTGGGCATAGAGCCAGTGTGTGGGTATAGTCCAGTGAGTGGGCATAGAGCCAGTGTGTGGGTATAGTCCAGTGAGTGGGCATAGAGCCAGTGTGTGGGTATAGTCCAGTGAGTGAGCATAGAGCCAGTGTGTGGGTATAGTCCAGTGAGTGGGCATAGAGTCAGTGTGTGGATATAGTCCAGTGAGTGGGCATAGAGCCAGTGTGTGGGTATAGTCCAGTGAGTGGGCATATAGTCAGTGTGTGGGTATAGTCCAGTGAGTGGGCATAGAGCCAGTGTGTGGGTATAGTCCAGTGAGTGGGCATAGAGCCAGTGTGTGGGTATAGTCCAGTGAGTGGGCATAGAGCCAGTGTGTGGGTATAGTCCAGTGAGTGGGCATAGAGCCAGTGTGTGGGTATAGTCCAGTGAGTGGGCATAGAGCCAGTGTGTGGGTATAGTCCAGTGAGTGGGCATAGAGTCAGTGTGTGGGTATAGTCCAGTGAGTGGGCATAGAGCCAGTGTGTGGGTATAGTCCAGTGAGTGGGCATAGAGCCAGTGTGTGGGTATAGTCCAGTGAGTGGGCATAGAGCCAGTGTGTGGGTATAGTCCAGTGAGTGGGCATAGAGCCAGTGTGTGGGTATAGTCCAGTGAGTGGGCATAGAGCCAGTGTGTGGGTATAGTCCAGTGAGTGGGCATAGAGCCAGTGTGTGGGTATAGTCCAGTGAGTGGGCATAGAGTCAGTGTGTGGGTATAGTCCAGTGAGTGGGCATAGAGCCAGTGTGTGGGTATAGTCCAGTGAGTGGGCATATAGTCAGTGTGTGGGTATAGTCCAGTGAGTGGGCATAGAGCCAGTGTGTGGGTATAGTCCAGTGAGTGGGCATAGAGCCAGTGTGTGGGTATAGTCCAGTGAGTGGGCATAGAGCCAGTGTGTGGGTATAGTCCAGTGAGTGGGCATAGAGCCAGTGTGTGGGTATAGTCCAGTGAGTGGGCATAGAGCCCGTGTGTGGGTATAGTCCAGTGAGTGGGCATAGAGTCAGTGTGTGGGTATAGTCCAGTGAGTGGGCATAGAGCCAGTGTGTGGGTATAGTCCAGTGAGTGGGCATAAAGCCAGTGTGTGGGTATAGTCCAGTGAGTGGGCATAGAGCCAGTGTGTGGGTATAGTCCAGTGAGTGGGCATAGAGCCAGTGTGTGGGTATAGTCCAGTGAGTGGGCATAGAGCCAGTGTGTGGATATAGTCCAGTGAGTGGGCATAGAGCCAGTGTGTGGGTATAGTCCAGTGAGTGGGCATAGAGTCAGTGTGTGGGTATAGTCCAGTGAGTGGGCATAGAGCCAGTGTGTGGGTATAGTCCAGTGAGTGGGCATAGAGCCAGTGTGTGGGTATAGTCCAGTGAGTGGGCATAGAGCCAGTGTGTGGGTATAGTCCAGTGAGTGGGCATAGAGCCCGTGTGTGGGTATAGTCCAGTGAGTGGGCATAGAGTCAGTGTGTGGGTATAGTCCAGTGAGTGGGCATAGAGCCAGTGTGTGGGTATAGTCCAGTGAGTGGGCATAGAGCCAGTGTGTGGGTATAGTCCAGTGAGTGGGCATAGAGCCAGTGTGTGGGTATAGTCCAGTGAGTGGGCATAGAGCCAGTGTGTGGGTATAGTCCAGTGAGTGGGCATAGAGCCAGTGTGTGGGTATAGTCCAGTGAGTGGGCATAGAGCCAGTGTGTGGGTATAGTCCAGTGAGTGGGCATAGAGCCAGTGTGTGGGTATAGTCCAGTGAGTGGGCATAGAGCCAGTGTGTGGGTATAGTCCAGTGAGTGGGCATAGAGCCAGTGTGTGGGTATAGTCCAGTGAGTGGGCATAGAGTCAGTGTGTGGATATAGTCCAGTGAGTGGGCATAGAGCCAGTGTGTGGGTATAGTCCAGTGAGTGGGCATAGAGCCAGTGTGTGGGTATAGTCCAGTGAGTGGGCATAGAGCCAGTGTGTGGGTATAGTCCAGTGAGTGGGCATAGAGCCAGTGTGTGGGTATAGTCCAGTGAGTGGGCATAGAGCCAGTGTGTGGGTATAGTCCAGTGAGTGGGCATAGAGCCAGTGTGTGGGTATAGTCCAGTGAGTGGGCATAGAGCCAGTGTGTGGGTATAGTCCAGTGAGTGGGCATAGAGTCAGTGTGTGGGTATAGTCCAGTGAGTGGGCATAGAGCCAGTGTGTGGGTATAGTCCAGTGAGTGGGCATAGAGCCAGTGTGTGTGGTATAGTCCAGTGAGTGGGCATAGAGCCAGTGTGTGGGTATAGTCCAGTGAGTGGGCATAGAGCCAGTGTGTGGGTATAGTCCAGTGAGTGGGCATAGAGCCAGTGTGTGGGTATAGTCCAGTGAGTGGGCATAGAGCCAGTGTGTGGGTATAGTCCAGTGAGTGGGCATAGAGTCAGTGTGTGGGTATAGTCCAGTGAGTGGGCATAGAGCCAGTGTGTGGGTATAGTCCAGTGAGTGGGCATATAGTCAGTGTGTGGGTATAGTCCAGTGAGTGGGCATAGAGCCAGTGTGTGGGTATAGTCCAGTGAGTGGGCATAGAGCCAGTGTGTGGGTATAGTCCAGTGAGTGGGCATAGAGCCAGTGTGTGGGTATAGTCCAGTGAGTGGGCATAGAGCCCGTGTGTGGGTATAGTCCAGTGAGTGGGCATAGAGTCAGTGTGTGGGTATAGTCCAGTGAGTGGGCATAGAGCCAGTGTGTGGGTATAGTCCAGTGAGTGGGCATAGAGCCAGTGTGTGGGTATAGTCCAGTGAGTGGGCATAGAGCCAGTGTGTGGGTATAGTCCAGTGAGTGGGCATAGAGCCAGTGTGTGGGTATAGTCCAGTGAGTGGGCATAGAGCCAGTGTGTGGGTATAGTCCAGTGAGTGGGCATAGAGCCAGTGTGTGGGTATAGCATAGAGCCCAGTGAGTGGGCATAGAGCCAGTGTGTGGGTATAGTCCAGTGAGTGGGCATAGAGTCAGTGTGTGGGTATAGTCCAGTGAGTGAGCATAGAGCCAGTGTGTGGGTATAGTCCAGTGAGTGGGCATAGAGTCAGTGTGTGGATATAGTCCAGTGAGTGGGCATAGAGCCAGTGTGTGGGTATAGTCCAGTGAGTGGGCATATAGTCAGTGTGTGGGTATAGTCCAGTGAGTGGGCATAGAGCCAGTGTGTGGGTATAGTCCAGTGAGTGGGCATAGAGCCAGTGTGTGGGTATAGTCCAGTGAGTGGGCATAGAGCCAGTGTGTGGGTATAGTCCAGTGAGTGGGCATAGAGCCAGTGTGTGGGTATAGTCCAGTGAGTGGGCATAGAGCCAGTGTGTGGGTATAGTCCAGTGAGTGGGCATAGAGTCAGTGTGTGGGTATAGTCCAGTGAGTGGGCATAGAGCCAGTGTGTGGGTATAGTCCAGTGAGTGGGCATAGAGCCAGTGTGTGGGTATAGTCCAGTGAGTGGGCATAGAGCCAGTGTGTGGGTATAGTCCAGTGAGTGGGCATAGAGCCAGTGTGTGGGTATAGTCCAGTGAGTGGGCATAGAGCCAGTGTGTGGGTATAGTCCAGTGAGTGGGCATAGAGCCAGTGTGTGGGTATAGTCCAGTGAGTGGGCATAGAGTCAGTGTGTGGGTATAGTCCAGTGAGTGGGCATAGAGCCAGTGTGTGGGTATAGTCCAGTGAGTGGGCATATAGTCAGTGTGTGGGTATAGTCCAGTGAGTGGGCATAGAGCCAGTGTGTGGGTATAGTCCAGTGAGTGGGCATAGAGCCAGTGTGTGGGTATAGTCCAGTGAGTGGGCATAGAGCCAGTGTGTGGGTATAGTCCAGTGAGTGGGCATAGAGCCAGTGTGTGGGTATAGTCCAGTGAGTGGGCATAGAGCCAGTGTGTGGGTATAGTCCAGTGAGTGGGCATAGAGCCAGTGTGTGGGTATAGTCCAGTGAGTGGGCATAGAGTCAGTGTGTGGGTATAGTCCAGTGAGTGGGCATAGAGCCAGTGTGGGTATAGTCCAGTGAGTGGGCATAGAGCCAGTGTGTGGGTATAGTCCAGTGAGTGGGCATAGAGCCAGTGTGTGGGTATAGTCCAGTGAGTGGGCATAGAGCCAGTGTGTGGGTATAGTCCAGTGAGTGGGCATAGAGCCAGTGTGTGGGTATAGTCCAGTGAGTGGGCATAGAGCCAGTGTGTGGGTATAGTCCAGTGAGTGGGCATAGAGCCAGTGTGTGGGTATAGTCCAGTGAGTGGGCATAGAGCCAGTGTGTGGGTATAGTCCAGTGAGTGGGCATAGAGCCAGTGTGTGGGTATAGTCCAGTGTGTGGGTATAGTCCAGTGAGTGGGCATAGAGCCAGTGCAAATAAAAAAGGGGGTCAATGCAAATGGCAGTGGTGGAAAAAGTACCCAATTGTCATACTTTGAGTAAAAGTAAAAGATACCTTAATAGAAAATGACTGAAGTAAAAGTTAAAGTCATCCCGTAAAAAACAACTTGAGTAAAAGTCTAAATGTATTTGGTTTTAAATACACTTAAGTATCAAAAGTAAATGTAATTGCTAAAATATGCTTAAGCATTAAAAGTAAAATTCATTATATTAAGCAAACCAGACGACACAATTGTCTTTTTTTAAATTTACGGATAGCCAGGGTCACACTCCAACAGAGATCATTTACATTTGTGTTTAGTAGGAATGACCAGAGAGGTTATATTGATAAGTGTGTGAATTGGACCATTTTCTGTCCTACTTAACATTCAAAATGTAACGAGCACTTTCGGGTGTCAGGGAAAATGTAGTAAAGTAAAAGTTGTCAAATATAAACAGTAAAGTCAATTACAGATACCCAAAAAAAAGACTTAAGTAGTACTCTAAAGTATTTTACACCCCTGGCAAATAGTCAGGGTAGCCATTTGATGAACTGTTCAGCAATCTTATGGCATGCAGAACATCACATAGACACATGTATTAGTTTTCCATCATTATACCAGCAGGCATCAAAACTCATATCTGAATGAAAATGCACATTTAAAATGCATTGGAATGTCTGAGATTTTCACAAATGTGGTTGCTACTTCAAATAGAATTTATTCCAATAACTGGAAAGCTTTTCATAGACTGCAAAACACCAGTCACGCGTAATGACAATAGTTGTCATTCTTGAGACATCGTACTGCCACTTCCCTTCGCTTTCCCAAGTCGTATCATTTCTCATTTCCCGCTCAGCATGCAGACTGCAAACCCCTAATTCAATCTCAATGGTTACTTTTCCTTCCATCGGTCTCCTGAAAGGAAGTTGGAACGTCTTGGCCAGTAATATAACTCTAATTCGTTCTGACTGATGGGTTTAGAACTTGTCCATGATACTGAACATATTTTTCACAATGGAACTGGGGAACTCTTTGTTGGTGTAACGTTATGTAACAGTAATATAGCGTTGTGCAAATGTTTGCGCTTGCATCATGAATGCTTCATTTAGTCAAAATAACTCAATTCCATGTGCCCATTTCAACTGTTGCAGCAACACTATGCAAATCATGGCTACTGTGAGTGTGTGGTATTTGTAGGGGTTTGGCTGCTTAAAGAGCTATTATCATGTCGCTGCGGTGCCATTTAGCCGACGCTGTTGTGCAGAGTTTGTTTACAACGTGAGAGGACAAGCGATGACTGCCGAAGCTCTCGGATGAACGCACACATGAAATATAATCTCAAGTACATAGAACTGTCTATCAGTGTTAACATGCTGTGGGGAGCAAGATGCTGGAGAATAAAAGCAAGCATCCTTCATTTTGAATTCTAGGTGCAAACAAGATGCTCTGGCAGATGCTTTCATGTATGCCCCACTATTTCCTTTGAATGATTGCATATGCTTAAGTCTAAAGTCAATATAGATAGCTAGATGAAGAGAGAGAGAGAAAGTGAGAGAGAAATCCAAATGACTTTGCATCAGATATTGCGCTGCATTACTGTAACGGCTGATAAAACGTTCTGAGATGGAAGACAGTCAGTTGCAGAAATCGATGCACAGCCTGCCTGTGGAGTTGTGGGCAGTGAGGTGGACAGCCATGTATGGAAGATGAGATGGCAGAGTGTGTGTGTGTGTGTGTGTGTGTGTGTGTGTGTGTGTGTGTGTGTGTGTGTGTGTGTGTGTGTGTGTGTGTGTGTGTGTGTGTGTGTGTGTGTGTGTGTGTGTGTGTGTGTGTGTGTGTGTGTGACGGAGAGGTCTGGCTTGTGTCATGGAAAGATGATGGTATGCTAGCTGCCTGTTTGGCTAACATTTAACAGGGGCATCTGGGGAAGCAGCAGGTGCTTCTGTGGCTGTGCATGAAATGAATGCACTTGGCCTTGTCTGAAGGCGATGCCTTCAGGTATGTGCATGGCCTTTTGTGTTGTACACATGGCAGGCCGCAGGTAACAACGTAGTAATGGTGTAGTGCTCCTCGCAGGCTGGTTAAAGGGGTTAAAGGTCAGGTTGATAATGACAGTGATTTAAGTGGTTGTTTTAACTTCTCGTGCCGTTGTGGTTCTGTGCTGCCTCTCCTTCCTCTTTACTTCACAATTCCTCTTTCTCATCTCCTTTACTGCTTCTTCTTTCATTCTGTCCAGTTTCTTTCGATTTCTCAAACACTTTTATTTCCTGTCTGGTACTTCCTGTCCCCTCCCTCATCTCTTGCTCTCCCTCAATCTCTCTCTGACCTTCTCTACTCCTTCTACAGTACTCTCCTTTGTCTCTTCATTCCTCTATAATGTTATTGCCTAGTCTCTTTTTTCATTTCCCCTAACACTCCTTCTCTCTGTGCAACATCGGAATTGAGTAAGATGTTGCATCAAATGCTGCCGAAGTAGAAATAACACTGTCAACAAGAAGACGGCAGCGCAACACCAGTACACTACTCATACATACATACATACATTTGCACTTCAAAGGAAACAATAATGAATCTAATCATTTAATGATCAACATGTTTGAAAGCAATGCATTTCATTTTGTAATCTGCTGTCGCTCATCTCCCCCCTACACACACACAGCTCAGCATATGACGTGCGGCTACGACAGAAGGTGGCGGTGAAGAAGCTGTCTCGGCCTTTCCAGTCCCTTATCCACAGTAGGCGCTCGTACCGCGAGCTCCGGCTACTCAAGCACATGAAACATGAGAATGTGAGTAAGGAGTGGTTGAAGACCTCCCATGTTGGCTAGTTGACCTAAATGGCCTTGATAATGCACAATAGAGTTGTAATTCTTTGGCATCAACCTTCTCCCTGAACAGGTAATAGGACTACTGGATGTATTCTCCCCTGCTGCATCGCTAGAGGACTTCCATGAAGTGTGAGTGACTACTGAAAGAGCACTAGGATGTCCAACATACCCCATACAGTGATTATACTCTCATGGTTATTCTGATGATAACATGTTGCATTTAAATAGAGCTTTTCACCAGGATTCAAGGCATGTACTGTCTAACTGAAATGGAACATCTCCACGCACTGTTCTAAAAGTCCCCTCCTCCTCCTCCCTCCTCCTCTTTCCAGCTACCTGGTAACCAACTTGATGGGGGCAGACCTGAACAACATAGTCAAATTCCAGCGTCTCTCTGATGAGCATGTGCAGTTTCTTATTTACCAGCTGCTCAGAGGCCTCAAGGTAGTTGTATCATGTTTAGACATGTTTTTATACATACTATCCCATACACTGACAGTACAAAGCAACCTTCCCTGATTATAATTGTTTTAACTCAAAGGCAACTGTTACGTATTTCAATGTGCCACAATTGAACCTCAAACACCATGATCATCCTTTTTATACTATAAAACTACTGGCTATAATTTACTAGAAAATCCCTTAACATCCTCTGAAATGGTATATATACTGTACCCTGAAATTTGATTATAAACTCGGATATACTGCTAAGTTTGAAAGCTACATTATGCCTGGCTCACTAGGTAGTACAGTTAACAGGGGACTGACCAGCCAGCCAAGTAACTAGCAAACCTAGTTACCAAGGAATTAACAAAAAATGTAGACCCTTTTAGACAGGGGCCAATGTTGGAATACACTGTTGACCTCTCTCTCTCTCTCTCTCCATTCTTTCCTCTCTCCACCCACTCCTCCCCCAATCCCGCTGCCATGTCCCTTTTCCGTCTCCCCCTGAACAGTACATCCATTCAGCAGGACTGATCCACAGAGTGAGTGGTGGCTTTCCTCTTCTCTTCTCTACTTGCCCACTCTTTACATTTTTCCTCTTCCCCTCTTTTCATAAAGGCAGTCTCCTGGATAGCAATTGTCTATCCTGAGTGCTTTATTGCCTTTAAAGGCAATTCTGTATTTTAAAATGTACCGGTATGTGTGAAAGTAGATCATATCATATTGTGTGAGTGTGTTAGAGAGAGATTGTCTGTCTGTCTGTCTGTCTGTCTGTCTGTCTGTCTGTCTGTCTGCCTGCCTGCCTGCCTGCCTGCCTGCCTGCCTGCCTGCCTGCCTGCCTGCCTGTCTGTCTGTCTGTCTGTCTGCCTGTCTGTCTGTCTGTCTGTCTGTCTGCATGGCTTTCTCCCTTTCTTTTCCCCTGTCCCTCAGACAGTCTTTGTGTTGAACGTTCTGTCTTTTTTCATGTGTCTGTCTCACAGGACCTAAAACCAAGTAACGTGGCAGTGAACGAGGACTGCGAGCTGAGGGTAAGACCAGTGGCCCAGCCACCCAACTCCTCAACGCCTCAGACAATCACAACACAACCCCCCCCCCCAACTTGGTAAGGGCTATCACCATGACAACCTGTGTCTCTCTCTCCCCCAGATCCTTGACTTTGGATTGGCCAGACAGACGGATGATGAGATGACGGGGTACGTGGCGACTCGCTGGTATCGAGCGCCAGAGATCATGCTTAATTGGATGCACTACAATCAGACAGGTACAGATCCACACTCACACAACCCAAAAATGATCATAAAACCAAGATTCTCATTTCACACCACACATTACCAGACACCTTCTAATATAACAACCAAACACATACTCTATCATCATGCAGTTCTATCCAGAAAGAGAAATTAGCTAGCTATATCTGTGCCGTTATGGCTAATCGTAAAATCCTGTTGTTATGACGACTGAATGTTAACGCCTCTGTTATAGTGGATATCTGGTCAGTGGGATGCATCATGGGAGAGCTGCTGAAGGGGAAGGTCCTGTTTCCAGGCAACGACTGTATCTTTCACTAAAACGGACATGGCTTGAGACTGAGTGCACTACACTCCACAACCGCTCTCCAGCGCTGTTACCACCAATACTGCTCTATGGACACACATCAGCTCCTCCCATATTTGCATCACAATCCCATCTAGAGATATAGCCTTTCTGTCTGAAGGGGAAGTGTATTGAGAGTGACTGAAAGGAAAGGAAGTTCACAATGGACTGAATTGTATTGGCTGTCACTGTACAGAGTCTAAAGACTGAAACAAATAGGAATGTGATTTACTGCTTTGTATGTCTGTATTGGGTCCTCAATTGTAGGAGTATGCTGTCTGCATAAAACTAACAAATTACTTTTTCACGATCATGATGGCCCTTAATTAACCCCTCCTGATCTAAGATATCGACCAGCTGAAGAGGATTATGGAGGTGGTGGGCACCCCGACCCCTGACCTTCTACAGAAGATCTCTTCTGAACATGTGAGAAGATGGAGAAATAGAGGGAGAGATGGGAAAGTTGAATGGATCATTTAGCTATAGCAATGCTTTAATGATACTGATGATCCCCTGACATCCATTGATCGGTGTAATTGATTGACTAATTTGATGATAGATTATTCAATATTTTGCTTGTAGCATGATTGATTTCTCAATTGATAGATCAGTTGGCCCTGCAATGTACTGTACACATTGTCACGTGTGTCGTTGTACATTGCTTCCTATTCATAGGCTCAGAAATATATCCAGTCTCTACCCTTCATGCCCCAGCAGGACTTAGAGAAGATGTTCAGAGGAGCCAACCCAATGGGTGAGACTGAGTCATACCCGATAACTGAATTTGCTGGAGGCAAATTTTAAACCAAGGCTATGGATTACATAAGGCAGCTTTGTAATATTTTTCCCTTTGTGCCTACATCTTAATCTCGGTCTACATCTTTCTCTCTGCATCTTTATTCTTCTCTCTCCCTCCCTCTCTCCCTCAGCTGTGAATTTACTGAAGCGCATGCTGGTTCTGGACTGTGATGGGCGTATCTCTGCCAGTGAGGCTCTCTCCCACCCTTATTTCTCCCAGTACCACGACCCGGACGACGAACCAGAGGCCCTGCCCTACGACCAGACGCTGGAGAGCAAGGACCGCACACTAGAGGAGTGGAAAGGTGAGAGAGCAAGAGAGAGAGAGATGGAAGGTGGCTGGAGTGGAGGAGGTTAAGAGGGATTTTCCTTTTTAAAGATTCAACAGTTATTTTCTGCTGTGTTCTTGGCCAGATATAAATGTTCTCTCTTCCTCCTCACCTTTTGTTCATTCCTCTTTCTTCACCTCATCCTCTCTCTCTCTCTCTCTCTCTCTCTCTCTCTCTCCATCCCCCTATACAGAGCTGGTGTTCGGGGAGATGAAAGGAATCAAAGCGCCTGTCAGCGAGACGACTAGTCTACAGGTGGAACAGTGAAAGACAAACCCCGCCTCCTTCTGCTCGGTCTGTCCCGTCAGCTGAGGAAGGACCGCCGTCTTGTCTCCGTCTGTCTGTCGGCCGGCGTTGGGGAGGCGGGAGGATCCGGGAGAAAGAGAGAAACAACGCTGTGTCCCCTAGAGGCATGACACCCCTCCCCTTGCTCACTGTGACTGGCTATTTGACTGCCTGTCTTGAGTTTTGTAAAAGGGGAGCAGGGAGAGGGGAGGTCTGGTTGAACTGAAAGTGATGAGAATACGCACATTACGATGATTACAGGGAGCAGCATGCTTTGATAGGTATATGTTTACAGTCTGTTGAAGAGAGGTAGGAGAGAGAGACAGACAGAGACAGAGAGAGAAAGTAGCACTAGGGTTTTCAAACCTACCTAAGGGTCCAACTGGTAAATCGTCATTGGCTATAGGTTACTGGAAATCTTTCGTCATGAAGACATTTTATAAGCAGTCATAACGGATGTCAGTTTAAGTCTGCTTATAACACCTGTTATGTCATGGTAATGACAGTTTTATGACATAGGGTTCTAGTGAATTGTTGTCAAGAATTTTCCACACATTTTATCATATTTCTATTTTAGTTGTAGCAAATATCTGTTATTTCACAGAAACGTACATAAGATGGTTCCTCCCTCGATATAGACCAATGAATGCTCTTTGTGCTGTTACTGCACAAAATCCCCCAACACTCACCAATATGCCACTGAATGACCAATGACAAAGATATACTGTACATGGACAGGATTAGTGTCTGTAGGGTTTAAGACTTTGCATTATGTACAACTATTGGCCAGATTCCCTAAGCATTTACAACTGTTTTTACAGAACAACACCGGTGGTAGTGTTTTGTTTATGGAGACATAACTGCATTGCTGCAAATGCTATGTAGATATGTCCCAATGTACAGGTAACTGCCAACATAAAGAATCCATCAACATAAAGGGTTTTAATAGGGCCTTGGGCCAACACAAGCCAGAGCAGATTCAGTGCACCTTGGCAAAGTGTCTGGAACTCTATTGGTGGGATGCGACACCGTTCTTCCATGGGAAATTCCATCGTTTGGTGTTTTGTTGGGGGTGGTGGAAAACGCTGTCTCAGGCGCTGCTCCAGAATCTCCCATAAGTGTTCAATTGGGTTGAGATCTGGTGACTGAGACGGCCATGGTATATGGTTTACATCGTTTTCATGCTCATCAAACCATTCAGTGACCATTCGTGCCCTGTCGATGGGGGCATTGTCATCCTGTGGGGGCATAGTCATGGTGGCCAAAATAATGGCCTGCCCAGAATTTTTATACATGACCCTAAACATGATGGGATGTTACTTGATTAATTAACTCAGAAACCATACCTATGTGGAAGCACCTGTTTTCAATATGATTTGTATCTCTTATTAACTCAAGTGTCTCCATTATTTTTGCAGTGACCTGTATGTAAGCATGTATGCATTTGTTGCTGGTATCACCCATTTCAAATTCCACTTGGCTCCAGTCCAACAGGTTTTACTAGTCCCTGGCTCTGTTGAGAAACCCAAACCTATAGCTGAAGTTTATCTGAACATTCAACAGATACTATTACCCACAGTGACTCCCACAGATACCATTACCCACAGTGACTCCCACAGATACCATTACCCACAGTGACTCCCAGATGCATTATGCAGATTAAATTGGATTTACAATAGGTCTGAATGTTGTCATTTCAGAGGTCTAATATTCAGCATGTTATAAAGGGGCGTACTGAGGTGAACGATTTACAGGGGAGTAAAATAATTCAATTTTCAGTAAAAAACATGTTCTGGAACTGCAACATCAATCATATACACAATGCCTCAATTACAGTAGAGCTCATCCAAAATACTCTTTCTCGATTGATGTTTGACTATTTACGGTCCTGTATGTGTCATGTACAAATGTTGATTTTGGAAACTTGGTGGATTTAAAAAGAACTGCAAAAAAGATGAATGTATACAAAACTGTATGTTTAAAAAACAAGTGTCTTTTCATTCTATGGTGGCATGAATTTGAACTGTACAATTTCTGCCGTATGCATTTCCAATCAATAACCGAATGTCAACTCTGTGTCATAATGCAATGACAACTCATGACAGTTGATGTCAACCAACTCAACTCTATTACAACAGTTATAACACCATTATGCAGCATGAACAAGTAAACATTTGGTTACACATATTCAGAATAAATCAAATCGATCTATTTCCTGTCTTGGTAACGTTATGAATGCGTGCATCAATCCAGTCTTGTTTTCCCCAAAAAATGATTAAGTCTGTTGTTGTATGGACAAACTCCTTTATATTTCCAAGTATCACGCAGCAGCCTATCAGCCGGTATGCAGCACTATGTCAGTGGTGAGAATCTGTCATGGGCATAGCATGTTGTGGCATTATGAAAGACCACTTTACTCCAGAGTTATGGCCTACTCATTCCTCCTCCACATGGCCAAAGTTCCATCAATACTCCCAGCCCACACAAACAGTAGCTTTCCAGTGCTTTATGGGTTCCAAGTCTGAGTATACATGGCCTTTTCTGTGTGTGTGTGTGTGTGTGTGTGTGTGTGTGTGTGTGTGTGTGACGGAGAGGTCTGGCTTGTGTCATGGAAAGATGATGGTATTCCAACAAACATGCCTGCAGGCATCAAACTATGTCATAATCTCTCAGCCACAGAACAGAGACAGTATTATGAGAGACCATCATGACGACGCATGTATCCTCTTCTTCCTCGTCCTCAATAAAAGCTAAATTCATCACCAGTTACCTTACTGTGTGTGTGTGTGTGTGGGGGGGTACATTTTTACTTCTGAGCCTGCATATAAACGGCAACAACACTATCAGCAAAGCAGAAAGGAAGGGAGGTCAGGGAAATACTAGAATAACTTTCATCCCTATCTTCAGGCGCTAGGCTAGCTCTCTTCGCTATCTCATGGCAACAGACAGCATTTTGGCAACATTCCTTATAACTTGTAAGACGATAAGGAGCCAGGGCGACAGGTAGCCTAGCTGTTAAGTGTTGCTGGTTCGAGTCGACTAGGTGAAAAATATGCCCATGTGCCCTTGAGCAAGGCTCGTGACCTTAATCTGGATAAAGAGCATCTGATAAATTACTAAAATGTAAAAATGAGCCTGGACACAGACACACCCATCAATAGCACAGGGCGACTAGTGTTTACCTTTTTTTGACAAAATCCAGAGGTCCTGCCACCAGGCGATGGTGTGTTCACCAGTGATACCATTGAGGTTGAAAAACGAGTGAGACCAGTCACTGGTTACGGTTCTTTATTCGTGTCACTGGAGACCACTGTCGGGCAACGGAATGCATTGCGCATTTCCCGAGTGCTAGAGTGTGTAGGTAGGTGGTGGTGGCTGCATGAGAGCAAGTGAACGAAGTGTCTCATGCACAACAACGCCTCAGTATCCCCGAAATTAAGACTTAGCTGGAGAAACATTGACCCCCAAATCGATTTGGATATGTCGGTCCGCACGCGGACAGGATTTTACCGTCAGGAGGTAAACAAAACGGCATGGGAGGTTCCAGAGCGATACCGTGAGCTAAAGCAGGTGGGGACTGGCGCGTATGGGACAGTATGGTGAGTTTTATACGAGTTTAATCATCAAACATGGGTAGGCTACTCTTCGTAAATGTCGAATTTAGAGTTAACAATAGCCTATGTTAAGGCAATACAAACCAAGCCACAACAAGACGTCGTGACTCGTTCCTAAAATAAGCATCGTGTTTTTTTTTACTGTTCATCTCATGCATTCTTCATGTGGTTACTTCAAAAGGAAGTTTTTGTTCAGTGGAGCGCTGGATGGTGTCCGAATTAAGTCATCAACAAACATCGCTGCTATTTGATGAATTACATTATGCGGTTTCTGTTTCATTCCTAAGCATAGTTTACACGGCAGGGACTTTTTTGGCTTTGTGAAGTCGGGAAAAGCATAACAAAGAACCCCCATTGGCCTCACTGTTTGTTGGGTTTTATTGAGCAGAAGATTTAGATTTAAGTGCATCGGCATACATCTGTTCTGGGTCTTTGCGCAATGTTTCTTGGGATATAGGCCGACCAAATGTTTCTACTTGAATTCCAGAAATACCCAAGGATGTCTTTGAAGTAGGCCTAACCACTTGATTATAAAACATGATATTTGGATGTATATTATTTTAAAGAAATAATTAATCAAGCATTCAATAAAAAATACAATAAGTGAGTTGGGTCCTTCTTCAGTAGGCTACCACCAATGGCCTACATTGCTAAAATGTTTTCTTCCCTTTACCTACATGTCTTGCTGCAGTTCCGCCCAGGACCACAGGACTGGGGTGAGGGTGGCCATCAAGAAGCTCCACAGACCCTTCCAGTCAAAGCTCTTCGCCAAGAGGGCCTACAGAGAGCTCCGGCTCCTCAAGCACATGAAGCACGAAAATGTGAGGGCCTTTCCTGAAATACGCACCTCATGATTCATTCTCATAAATAGAAAAGGTGTCTGTTTCACACCACTAATTATGCTGTGTCTAAAAAGGAAATGGCCCAACTCTACAGTACTGCATTTAAAACTCACTTTTATCCATAGCAAACTGTTCAAATCCGTATGGCCTAGGCTGCGTGCAGACAGCAGTGACAGTTTCTTTTTTGCACACAGTGAGACAAACACAGCTGTTCCTTATGAATGGCAATTAGTCAGTAGCAGAGTAGTCAGAAAGATCACATTGGTAATATTCACATCACAACCCATAATACTAAACAGAAAAACATCATATCAAAATTATAGAGATATTAATTTGAGGCAGGCACAGGTTTTGAGTCTTGATTGGAAAAGTTGAATCAGGCATTCAACTTGGGGTGGCAGGTAGCCTCGTGGTTAGAGCGTTGGGCCAATAACCGAAAGGTTGGTGGATTGAATCCCTGAGCTGATAAGGTAAAAATCAGTCATTCTGCCTTTGAACAAGGCAGTTAACCCACTGTTCCCCGGTAGGCTGTCATTGTAAATAATCATTTGTTCTTAACTGACTTGCCTATTTAAATAAAAGTTTCAATACATGTTGTAGCTCTTCTGGACCAGGGTTGGACTTGGTGACCACTGATTTCAGAGGTCTACTGGGTATACAGGGAGTAGGTAGAGTTTAATAATGGTACACAAGGAAAGGCTGAGAAGGAAGCCAATCCATGTTGCGGAATAAATGCCTCATAGCAACATCTACTTTAGTCAGGGGCTCACTCTAGAACGACAGAGACACACCCCGTATCACAATTTGTGTGTGTGTGTGTGTGTGTGTGTGTGTGTGTGTGTGTGTGTGTGTGTGTGTGTGTGTGTGTGTGTGTGTGTGTGTGTGTGTGTGTGTGTGTGTGTGTGTGTGTGTGTGTGTGTGTGTAACTTCAAGTGGGAATCATTTCCTGATGCTGTAATTGAGATACATGATGCACAAAAACAATTCTCCAGTTAATCTATAATTGAGCTATTCTATTTATTTTCTGTTATTCTTTGATTGGCTTGGATTAGGTGATTGGACTGCTGGATGTGTTCACTTCTGAGATCTCATTGGACAGGTTTCATGACTTGTAAGTACCTATTTGTCCAATACCCTTCCTGTTCATATATTGAATGTTTTTATTCACAATAAAGTATATATTTTTTCCTTTTCCCCTGTCATTCTCAGTTACCTGGTAATGCCATTCATGGGTACTGATCTGGGGAAACTGATGAAGATGGAGAGATTGTCACAGGAGAGGGTGCAATTCCTTGTCTATCAAATGCTGAAAGGACTCAAGGTTAGAGTTGCATACATGCACTCAAAAGAACAATATATATATACAATTCTAAGCAGTTTAAAAGATATACCTACAAATGCTCATTTTATCCCCAACATTCAAATATGATACAACATAAAGGCAGTTTATACAGAAGGTTTAAATGTTTTCCAGAATATACTTGAATACCACCTTCCTTTTCTAATTTTAAGACTTTCTCTTTTCCTGGTCTTTTGTGTCTCCCCACAGTATATCCACTCTGCAGGGATCATCCACAGGGTGCGTAAACTCTGACCTTTCAACTATGTGCATTGGTGTTGGGGCCCTTGCTCTTTTTCACGCCCACTGCTATTCATGCCGTTTTCCATATCAGAAGCTCTTTGTGTGTGTGCTTGCGTGTATTTGCGTCAATCTGGCAGCATGATAATGTAATTTTTCTAAATACCAACAGGATCTCAAACCTGGAAATTTATCTGTCAACGAAGACTGTGAGCTGAAGGTACTACATATACGTATTGCTACCAGACCTGTGATAGGCACTGTGCTCTCCCTGTTCAGTCTCGCTCTCTTTCGATTTAAATGAAATCCACTTTATTGAAGTGGAGGCTGCTGAGAGGAGGAGAGATCATACTAATGGCTGAAATGGAGCAAATGGAATGGCATGGCATTAAACACCTGGAAACCATGGATTTGATACCATTGTACTATTCCACTCATGCCATTACCACAAGCTCATCCTCCCCAATTAAGGTGCCATCAACCTCCTGTGCTTTATTGTCATAAAAGGGACAATCCAATGTAGCCAAAGCAATTCTCTCTCTGTCTGTCTCAGATCCTTGACTTCGGGCTGGCTCGGCAGACAGACACAGAGATGACGGGGTACGTCGTCACTCGCTGGTACAGAGCCCCAGAAGTAATCCTCAATTGGATGCACTATACCCAGACTGGTGAGTCTCTCTCAATCACTCATTCATGGCTGCCTTCTTTGTCCACAAGATGGCAGTACTTTCTAATGTCAACATCTGTGTTATCACCATTTTTTTATTTTATTTTTATTTCACCTTTATTTAACCAGGTAGGCTAGTTGAGAACAAGTTCTCATTTGCAACTGCGACCTGGCCAAGATAAAGCATAGCAGTGTGAACAGACAACACAGAGTTACACATGGAGTAAACAATTAGCAAGTCAATAACACAGTAGAAAAAAATGGGCAGTCTATATACAATGTGTGCAAAAGGCATGAGGAGGTAGGCGAATAATACAATTTTGCAGATTAACACTGGAGTGATAAATGATCAGATGGTCATGTACAGGTAGAGATATTGGTGTGAAAAGAGCAGAAAAGTAAATAAATAAAAACAGTATAAAAACAGTATGGGAATGAGGTAGGTGAAAATGGGTGAGCTATTTACCTATAGACTATGTACAGCTGCAGCGATCGGTTAGCTGCTCGGATAGCTGATGTTTGAAGTTGGTGAGGGAGATAAAAGTCTCCAACTTCAGCGATTTTTGCAATTCGTTCCAGTCACAGGCAGCAGAGTACTGGAACGAAAGGCGGCCAAATGAGGTGTTGGCTTTAGGGATGATCAGTGAGATACACCTGCTGGAGCGCGTGCTATGGATGGGTGTTGCCATCGTGACCAGTGAACTGAGATAAGGCGGAGCTTTACCTAGCCTAGCTTTACCTGGACTTGTAGATGACCTGGAGCCAGTGGGTCTGGCGACGAATATGTAGTGAGGGCCAGCCGACTAGAGCATACAAGTCGCAGTGGTGGGTGGTATAAGGTGCTTTAGTGACAAAACGGATGGCACTGTGATAGACTGCATCCAGTTTGCTGAGTAGAGTGTTGGAAGCCATTTTGTAGATGACATCGCCGAAGTCGAGGATCGGTAGGATAGTCAGTTTTACTAGGGTAAGCTTGGCAGCGTGAGTGAAGGAGGCTTTGTTGCGGAATAGAAAGCCAACTCTTGATTTGATTTTTGATTGGAGATGTTTGATGTGAGTCTGGAAGGAGAGTTTGCAGTCTAGCCAGACACCTAGGTACTTATAGATGTCCACATATTCAAGGTCGGAACCATCCAGGGTGGTGATGCTAGTCGGGCATGCGGGTGCAGGCAGCGATCGGTTGAAAAGCATGCATTTGGTTTTACTCGCGTTTAAGAGCAGTTGGAGGCCACGGAAGGAGTGCTGTATGGCATTGAAGCTCGTTTGGAGGTTTGATAGCACAGTGTCCAATGACGGGCCGAAAGTATATAGAATGGTGTCGTCTGCGTAGAGGTGGATCAGGGAATCGCCCGCAGCAAGAGCAACGTCATTGATATATACAGAGAAAAGAGTCGGCCCGAGAATTGAACCCTGTGGCACCCCTATAGAGACTGCCAGAGGACCGGACAGCATGCCCTCCGATTTGACACACTGAACTCTGTCTGCAAAGTAATTGGTGAACCAGGCAAGGCAGTCATCCGAAAAACCGAGGCTGTTGAGTCTGCCGATAAGAATATGGTGATTGACAGAGTCGAAAGCCTTGGCGAGGTCGATGAAGACGGCTGCACAGTACTGTCTTTTATCGATGGCGGTTATGATATCATTTAGTACCTTGAGTGTGGCTGAGGTGCACCCGTGACCGGCTCGGAAACCAGATTGCACAGCGGAGAAGGTACGGTGGGATTCGAGATGGTCAGTGACCTGTTTGTTGACTTGGCTTTCGAAGACCTTAGATAGGCAGGGCAGGATGGATATAGGTCTATAGCAGTTTGATATATAGCAGCATGATTAATCATGCTATTGTAACCAGGAAAATATCCTACAGTATGAGGTCCTATGGAGATCTATCTCTTTGTACAATTTGTGTACAATATCGCTGTAATTGAACCCACTGGTATGGTAGCAGTTTGGTAGCAATGTGGTACTGAAAGACCATTCAGTCCTATGTATGTCTTTGTCCTCCTCTATCGTCAGTGGATATCTGGTCGGTGGGCTGCATCATGGCGGAGATGTTGCTGGGGAAGCCGCTGTTCAAAGGAAATGACCGTATCCTTTTTCAGTGTTTACTACTCTCTGTCTTCACCCCACACAACTATTGCAGAATAATGATCCTGCCAGGCAAATTGGCATAATTATATGTTATCAACCTGTCAAAGACTAGTTCTGTAAGCTTATTATGGCTAAGCATATATAGTATGAGCAGCATGTGAATGTGACTTCCTGTACCACATGAGCTATGACCCTTGACCTCTGGGTGAGCACAGACCTGGACCAACTGAAAGAGATCATGAAGATTACTGGTACACCCACTGCAGACTTTGTTACGAAGCTACAAAGCCAAGATGTAAGTCATGTGGGCACTCAAAATACATTCAAATAGTACACATTCAAAGCAAACACAGCCTACTAGAGTACATAGGAATAGAATACACATACACTCCCAGGTAAATCTGCTCCTCTTCCAACAGGCCAAAAACTACATACGGAGCCTTCCCAAAGTACTAAAGAAAGATTTGCACTTTCTTTTCTCCAAAGCTAGCTCAGAAGGTGAGCAGACGTTCAATACAATGATGTGAACACGCAGTTAGTTGAATTTGACAGTCTATTATTAAAGGATCAAAAACGGTGGTTTACAAAACAACAACTGTTTCTAACTATTGTCAGGAGTGTCCTTCTGACCATAACACCGCTAGAGACACTGTATACCTCTCTGTGTGGCAGCGGTGTGTGTGCTGGAGCGCATGCTGTTGCTGGACCCTGAGAGGCGGGTGAGTGCGTCGGAGGCGCTGGCCATGCCCTTTTTCAGCGAGTTCAGAGAACCAGAGGAGGAGACTGAGGCCCAGCCCTACGATCACTCCATGGACAACACAGACCTGCTCCTGGAGCAGTGGAAACGTGAGAGATGGTTGGAGGGAAGCTGAAGAAAGAGATGGAGAGCGGGGGGAGGGAGGAGGAAGATATGGGAGAGAGAGAGAGATATGCTGGGGAGGATGGATGGAGGGAGGGAGAGAGAAGAAGGAGATACAGGCAGAGTAAAAAAGGGGGAGAGATGGAGAATGAGGTGGCTGGTAGCCTAGAGGTAAAGACCGTTGGGCAGGTAACTGAAAGGTCGTTGGTTCAAATCCCCAAGCTGGCAAGGTTGAAAATTATGCAATTCTGCCCATGTGCAAGGCAACAACTACTCCCTGGGTGCTGATGATGTGGATGTTAAATAAGGCAGCCCCCTGCACTGCTCTGATTAAGAGGGGTTGGGTTAAATACAGAAGATGCTATTCGGTTGAACGCATTCAGCAACTGAAAGAGAGCAATCTCTTTCCCTAGGAAGAGAGCTTAAGGAAAAACATTCCTTTGGTCATTCCACATGATAGAAGGAGAGCGATGATGAGGGAGATGGATGTGTGATAACATGTTCAGCTTGGGAGAAAGAAAGAGGAAGAAAAATCTATAGAGTCTACAGAGTAACTAATTAGTCATTTCCTGTGATATCTCCTACAGGTCACACATTCACAGAGATTCTGTCCTTCAGGCCTGCAGCAACAGAGACCAAGGACCCCAAAGAGACATCACTCTGAGAGTACACACATACCTCTCAATACCTGTCAATGATGATTATAAGGCATTGTTGTATTGTTGTACAGATGTAATGCGAATCCAATGTACAGAATGTAGTTTATTGATTGTAAATGGATTTTTTGACAAACATTTTTGAAGATATTGTCAGTCTTGTGTAATTGTGGATCTGCTGTAACAGCCAACCAATGAGCCCCTGGGAAAGAAATTATTACTTGCTTCCCCGTAAACCATGAGAATGACTGTAAGCTAAGACATCAAATGTTCATCAATAAAAGGCAACTCTAAAATGATCAGTTTTGTCACATAACAATGCCACAGATGTCTCAAGTTTTGAGGGAGTGTGCAATTGGCATGCTGACTGCAGGAATGTCCACCAGAGCTGTTGCTAGAGATTTTAATGTTAATTTCTCTACCATAAGCTGCCTCCAACGTCGTTTTAGAGAATTTAGCAGTATGTCCAACCGGCCTCACAATCGCAGACCACATGTAAGCACGCCAGTCCAGGACCTCCACATCCGGATCCTTCACCTGCCAGATAGTCTGACACCAGTCACCTGGACAGCTGATGAAACTGAGTATTTCTGTCTGTAATAAAGCTCTTTTGTGGTGAAAAACCCATTCTGATTGGCTTGGCCTGGCTCCCAGGTGGATGGGCCTACACTCTCCCAAGCCCACCCATGGCTGAGCTCCCTGCCCAATCATGTGAAATCCATAGATTAGGGCCTAATGGATTTCAATTGACTGATTTCCTTAACTGTAACTCAGTTGTTGAAATTGTTGCATGTTGCATGTTTGTTCAGTATAATGTGAATTGACTGAAATATTTTTTAGACTGCAATACACCTGCTCAAACACTGGAATTACCCACGTACGTAGGCTAAGGTCCAGCAAGGACAAAGATCACCTCTGTCTATAAATGGAGCATCAACCTTGCTGATTTTAGTTTGGGCCCCTCAAAAGCCATGAAGAGAGCCAACGTCTTTATTCTGCTTCTTGCTGGTGTGTTGGTCAACGGAAAAGGTATGCTTTATGTTACATGTGAGTTTGTGGAGTAAAGCCTGAGCATATGTGTAGCAGAGTAACTCAAAATGTGGACTTAATATTTAAATCAAATAGCAATGTGTGTGGTCAGAAATCTTTTAAAAGAGGAGAGAGGTGCCGATTACTACGGTAATCAATTAAGTTTTTATTGTGCCCTTGTTTGTGTGTTGCAGACCTCCGCTGGCAGAACAGCTATGACCAGCCTTTGGATTTTAATTGCCCATCAGGACAATCCATCTCTCGCATAGTGAGGTGATTCCTTATGTTCCATACAACCAATCTTCTCCAAAACCTGAATTCTGCACTGACTCACAAGCACAGGTTTCCAAATCAGAGTGAGCATTTTGCTGCCCCTGTGCTGAGTTAACCCTAACCTTTCTCAAACCCTAGCAAGCTGTTGCATATCAACAGAGTTGCTGTTGATTCAGATTTGCAATTTTCCATTTTGAGAAATTAAAGAGTTTAAAATTAGAGTTTAACTCTGTATTTTGGATTTAGGTTATTGCAATTGCATTCCGGACAAAATATGTTGGGCAACAATAAAACCTACAACCTGCATAAATGTTTTTTTTTTTGTATAAATTCAACTATTAATTTGTGCATTGTAATGTATTTTTCCAATTTTAGTGAGCATAACAACAAACATGAAGACCGTATCTGGGAATTTGGGTGCAAAGCCACGTTTGACTCAGCAACTAACTGCTTCACATCTTCCTACGTAAATGACTTCGACAAACCTTTCAACTACCAATGCCCAAGCCACCAGGTCATCACAGGGATGAACAGCTATCATGACAACAAGCATGAGGACAGAAGGTGAGATGTAAATTAATCACTATTCACATGAAATAAATACAAATCTTCAAGAAATGACTTTGTCAAATCAAACAAAATAACTAGGGCTTTACAATGATGGTAAAATTTAGAGATATTTGGGGATTAAATGGTGTAAAATCCTAAAAGTGACACAGGGTTGACGGAGGTACTGTTTTTGTTGAACAACCCTACTATAATGTGAATTACAAGGTCAATACAAAACATATATCATAATTCAAACCTCATTTCCACCCTTATACAGATGGAAGTTCACCTGCTGTGGAGCCAGCAACTTCTGTACTGATTCCTGCCAGTGGACCAACTACGTAAACTGGTTTGATGAGGCCTTCACTTTTAATGTCCCACCAAATTCCTACCTCATTGCAGCTGAAAGCTACCATGACAACAAGCATGAGTGAGTATGATTATTCATTGGTACTGTATGCTAATGTATGCTAATGTAATGGATTCCAAGTATTTTCTCTCTCTCTCTGTGTGTGTGTGTATCTACGGTATCTGTGTGTCATATTCTTGCTGTTGGAATAAACAAGCTTCAGGAAAGGATGAATTGACTACAAAACTAACAGGAACAAAATGTCTGTTTGCCTTGTGTACTTTCAGAGATCGTCGCTGGCGATACCAATACTGTACCAGAAGGTCATGCTGAATCTATAACTGATTCTTCCTACAATCAGATTATTTTATCCATTGTTGTCTCTTGATAATCTTGAAAGAAATTAATGATTAAAGATACATGCATCAAATGATTGTGTTTCATTTCACTGCACTAATGTTTAAATGATTGATTATGCTTGGTTTCTGGTCAAGATATAAACTCTATACAGTACTATAATGGAGGGCAAATGGTTATCTCAGACAATAATTACTAAAACATTGGGTCACACTTTATTTGGATAATCCCCTAATAGATGATCTACAGCGGAACAAACCATCAACAGACTATCAACTGCAACTCTGTTGATATGCAACAGCTTGCTATGGTTACGTTTAGGGTTAGAGTTAGTCAAATCAAATCCAATTTTATTTGTCACATGCACTGAATACAACAGGTGTAGTAGACCTTACAGTGAAATGCTTAACCAACAATGCAGTTTAAGAAAATACACCAAAAGAAGTGTTGGGGTTAAAGGGAAAGTTCAGTATTTTACAACTTCATTTTAGATGGTTCCTGCCTCTGTAAGTAGTCTATGGATCAGGAGAAACTGTAATACATGGTTTGGTTTTTCTTCTAATAGCCACTACAAACTTCAGCTAACTTTAGCCTCTGCTGGTTTAAAATCAATGGGAGTGGTGTGGGCATGCAGTGACTGTTAAAAAAGCCATAGACAAATTAACTGAATTATTTGGTTTGACGTAACTTTAAATGATTAGGCTTCTTAAATTCTTAAACATCTTAACCATGGATTACAGTTTCTCCTGGCCCATAGACAACCTTCAAGGGGAGGATCCATCTAACAAGAAGGTGTAAAATACTAAACTTCTCCTTTAAGGCATTTACTGAGATACTGCTGTCGGGCTTCTACCCATTGAGAAAAGTGTATGCTGTTCTAGTCTGCCTAGTGGCCGTGTCCTCTCGAGTCTGCCTAACGGTCCTAAACTGACCTGATAACGTGATTTCCCCCCAGTTTGATTGGTAATCTAAAAATGTATATCTGGGCAGATGGGCTTAAATTGCTCTGAAACCTTTCAGGTTGTTAGGAAAACATCTAATTCTGTCATATTTGGACCGATCTTGTGGGACTGTGATGTACATAATGTAGTTTCTTGGTTTATTCATTATGAAGTTAACCTATTTAAACCTTTTCATTTTCAAAGATCTTCCCAATGGTGTCTGTTTCTTTTCAAACTAGCAGCCAAGTAACCCCTGACCCATTTACACTTGACCCATGGTTCTCACTGTAACACAGAGGTAAATAAAAAAAATAGTTTGGCCACATTTCTAGCATACAAAAACCATCCTGTTATGCAATTCTTGAGAGGTTATACTGTTATTTAGTGTATTTTTGTTAAACTTTTCCCTTTCAGCACACCTATTCAAACACTGAGATTACCCATGTACGTGGCTGAAAAACCCCCAAGGTCTTTAGCTCAGTGATCCGTTTCTCAGTTTCTATAAATATATATTTAGCCCTGCTTGTTGTGCTTTGGTCAGATCCCACACCTCTGGGAAGCTACAGCGCCTTCAGAAAATAATTCACTCCCCTTTACTTTTTCCAAAATGTGTTGTGTTTCAGCCTGAATTTAAAATGGATTAAATTGAGATTTGTGCCACGGGCCTGCACACAATTCTCCATAGTGTCAAACTGGAATTGTGTTTTTAGACATTTTTGCAAATTCATAAAAAATGAAAAGCTGAAATGTCCTGAGTCAATAAGTATTCAACCCCTTTGTTATGGCAAGCCTAAATAAGCTCAGGAGTAAAAATGTGCTGAACAAGTCACATAATAAATTGCATGGACTCACTATGTATGCAAAAATAGTGTTTAACATTGAATGACTTCCTCATCTCTGTACCCCACACATACAATTATCTGTAAGGTCCCTCAGTCGAACAGTGAATTTCAAACACAGATTCAACCACAAAGACCAGGGAGGGTTTCCAATGCCTCGCAAAGAAGGGCACCTATTGGTAGATAGGTAAAAAATATTTAAAGCAGACCTTGAATGTCCATTTGAGCAAGGTGAAGTTATTGATTACACTTTGGATGGTGTATCAATACACCCAGTCACTACAACACTTCCCACACTGCCCCTACTCGGATGGTATCGCGCCGTCCCAACCTTCGCTCTCTCTCTCCCGCTACTCTCTCCTCTTCCATCCTATCATCTCTTCCCTCTGCTCAAACCTTCTCCAACCTATCTCCTGATTCTGCCTCCTCAACCCTCCTCTCCCCCCTTTCTGCATCCTTTGACTCTCTATGTCCCCTATCCTCCAGGCCGGCTCGGTCCTCCCCTCCCGCTCCGTGGCTCGACGACTCATTGCGAGCTCACAGAACAGGGCTCCGGGCAGCCGAGCGGAAATGGAGGAAAACTCGCCTCCCTGCGGACCTGGCATCCTTTCACTCCCTCCTCTCTACATTTTCCTCCTCTGTCTCTGCTGCTAAAGCCACTTTCTACCACTCTAAATTCCAAGCATCTGCCTCTAACCCTAGGAAGCTCTTTGCCACCTTCTCCTCCCTCCTGAATCCTCCTCCCCCTTCCCCCCCTCCTCCCTCTCTGCAGATGACTTCGTCAACCATTTTGAAAAGAAGGTCGACGACATCCGATCTTCGTTTGCTAAGTCAAACGACACCGCTGGTTCTGCTCACACTGCCCTACCCTGTGCTCTGACCTCTTTCTCCCCTCTCTCTCCAGATGAAATCTCGCGTCTTGTGACGGCCGGCCGCCCAACAACCTGCCCGCTTGAACCTATCCCCTCCTCTCTTCTCCAGACCATTTCCGGAGACCTTCTCCCTTACCTCACCTCGCTCATCAACTCATCCCTGACCGCTGGCTACGTCCCTTCCGTCTTCAAGAGAGCGAGAGTTGCACCCCTTCTGAAAAAACCTACACTCGATCCCTCCGATGTCAACAACTACAGACCAGTATCCCTTCTTTCTTTTCTCTCCAAAACTCTTGAACGTGCCGTCCTTGGCCAGCTCTCCCGCTATCTCTCTCAGAATGACCTTCTTGATCCAAATCAGTCAGGTTTCAAGACTAGTCATTCAACTGAGACTGCTCTTCTCTGTATCATGGAGGCACTCCGCACTGCTAAAGCTAACTCTCTCTCCTCTGCTCTCATCCTTCTAGACCTATCGGCTGCCTTCGATACTGTGAACCATCAGATCCTCCTCTCCACCCTCTCCGAGTTGGGCATCTCCGGCGCGGCCCACGCTTGGATTGCGTCCTACCTGACAGGTCGCTCCTACCAGGTGGCGTGGCGAGAATCTGTCTCCTCTCCACGCACTCTCACCACTGGTGTCCCCCAGGGCTCTGTTCTAGGCCCTCTCCTATTCTCGCTATACACCAAGTCACTTGGCTCTGTCATAACCTCACATGGTGTCTCCTATCATTGCTATGCAGACGACACACAATTAATCTTCTCCTTTCCCCCTTCTGATGACCAGGTGGCGAATCGCATCTCTGCATGTCTGGCAGACATATCAGTGTGGATGACGGATCACCACCTCAAGCTGAACCTCGGCAAGACAGAACTGCTCTTCCTCCCGGGGAAGGACTGCCCGTTCCATGATCTCGCCATCACGGTTGACAACTCCATTGTGTCCTCCTCTCAGAGCGCTAAGAACCTTGGCGTGATCCTGGACAACACCCTGTCATTCTCAACTAACATCAAGGCGGTGGCCCGTTCCTGTAGGTTCATGCTCTACAACATCCGCAGAGTACGACCCTGCCTCACACAGGAAGCGGCGCAGGTCCTAATCCAGGCACTTTTCATCTCCCGTCTGGATTACTGCAACTCGCTGTTGGCTGGGCTCCCTGCCTGTGCCATTAAACCCCTACAACTCATCCAGAATGCCGCAGCCCGTCTGGTGTTCAACCTTCCCAAGTTCTCTCACGTCACCCCGCTCCTCCGCTCTCTCCACTGGCTTCCAGTTGAAGCTCGCATCCGCTACAAGACCATGGTGCTTGCCTACGGAGCTGTGAGGGGAACGGCACCTCAGTACCTCCAGGCTCTGATCAGGCCCTACACCCAAACAAGGGCACTGCGTTCATCCACCTCTGGCCTGCTCGCCTCCCTACCACTGAGGAAGTACAGTTCCCGCTCAGCCCAGTCAAAACTGTTCGCTGCTCTGGCCCCCAATGGTGGAACAAACTCCCTCACGACGCCAGGACAGCGGAGTCAATCACCACCTTCCGGAGACACCTGAAACCCCACCTCTTTAAGGAATACCTAGGATAGGATAAAGTAATCCTTCTCACCCCCCCCCTCTTAAAAGATTTAGATGCACTATTGTAAAGTGGCTGTTCCACTGGATGTCATAAGGTGAATGCACCAATTTGTAAGTCGCTCTGGATAAGAGCGTCTGCTAAATGACTTAAATGTAAATGTAAATGTAATGTAAATGTAAAGATACAGGCGTCTTTCCTAACTCAGTTGCCAGAGAGGAAGAAAACCACTCAGGGATTTCACCATGAGGCCAATAGTGACTTTAAACATTTAATGGCCGTGATAGGGGAAAACTGAGGATGGATCAACAACATTGTAGTTACTCCACAATACTAACCTAATTGAGTGAAAAGAAGGAAGCTTCCAAAAACATGCATCATGTTTGCAACAAAGCACTAAAGTATACAGTGTTATGTTTGGAGCAAATCCAATTCAACACATTACTGAGTACCACTCTCCATATTTTCAAGCATAGTGGTGGCTGCATCATGTTATGGGTACGCTTGTAATCGTTAAGGACTGGGGAATTTTTCAGGGTAAAAAATACATGTAATAGAGCTAAGCACAGACAAAACCTGGTTCAGTCTGCTTTCCAACAGACACTGGGAGTCAAATTTACCTTTCAGCAGGACAATAACCTAAAACACAAGGCCAAATATACAAATATCTTGCTTACCAAGATGACATTAAATGTTCCTGCGTGGCCTAGTTACAGTTTTAACTTTTATCGGCTTGAAAATCTATGGCATGACTTGAAAATGGTTTGATGAATATTAAAAAGAATGATGTGCAAATATTGTACAATCCAGGTGTGCAAAGCTCCCAGAAAGGCTCACAGCTGTAATCTCTGCCAAAGGTGATTCTAACATGCATTGACTTAGGGAATTGAATACTTATGTAATCAAGATACATTAGTGTTTTATATTTCATTAATAATTCAAATGTTAGAAGAAAAAAAATAGCTTTGACAATACAGAGTATTTTGTGTAGTTCGTTGACAAAAAAATGACATTTAAATTCATTTGAATCCCAGACAACAAAATGTGGAAAAAGTCAAGGGGTGTGGATACTTTGTGAAGGCACTGTAGCTATTTGTCAGTCTTATGGCTTGGGGATAGAAGCTGTTCATGAGCCTCTTGGTGTCAGACTTGATGCACCAGTACCACTTGCTGTGCGGAAGCAGAGAGAACAGTCTATGGTTTGGGTGGCTAGAGTCTATAATGATTTTCAGGGCGTTCCTGATATAGAGGTCCTGGCTAGCAGGGAGCTCAGCCCCAGTGATGTATTGGGTCGTCCGCACCACACTCTGTAGCGCCATGCGATCGAGGACAGTGCTGTTGCCATACCAAGCAGCGATGCAGCCAGTCAGAATGCTCTCAATGGTGCAGCTGTAGAACTTTTGGGGGATTTTAGGGCCCATTCCAAACCTGTTCAACTACCTTAGGGGGAAGAGGTGCGGTCGCACCTTCTTCACGACTGTGCGCATGTGACTGGACCATTTTAAATCATTAGTGATTTGGACACCGAAGAACTTGAAGCTCTTGACCTGCTCCACTGTAGCCCTGTTAATGTGGATGTGGGCAAGCTCCCCCCACGTTTCCTGTAGTCCACGATCAGCTCCTTGGTCTTACTGACGTTGAGGGAGGGGTTATTGTCCCGGACCACACTGCCAGGTCTCTGACCTTCTTCCTGTAATTTGTCTCATTGTTGCCGGTGATCAGGCCTACCATTTACATTACATTTAAGTCATTTAGCAGACGCTCTTATCCAGAGCGACTTACAAATTGGTGCATTCACCTTATGACATCCAGTAGAATAGTCACTTTACAATAGTGTGTCGTCAGCAAGCTTAATGATGGTGTTGGAGTCGTACATGGCAACGCAGTCATGGGGTGAACAGGGAGCACAGGAGGGGACTAAGCAAAAAATGACTGTGAATATGCCTGCCAGCTGATCTGCTCATGTTCTGAGAACATACCCTGGAATATCGCTCAAGGCTAGCAGCTTCTCTTTGAGCGATTCTCCACACGATCCTAAAGCCAGCCGATCAATACACCGAACAGCTGTTGCATTTGAATCCGGACGGGAATGACTGGTTTGTTAATAAGACACAAACAATATAGCTTTGTGATATTTAACAAGTAATGTTTATCTCAAGGAATGTAATTCATTGACCACTAGATATATTATCTTACATTAAGTGCTATTTGTATATGCAGATCATATAGAATGCACCCTGAAATACTGTTCTATTTATTTTTGAGCTGACAGAAACATTCTATTTCCTAGTTCATATTTTCAATGGACAATCAAGCTACTGTATGCACTGGGAAGATTATTTTTTTCTCATTGTAAATTTAATGTTTATTACAGTCATGTAAACTGGCTTAAAATTCAGAAAGATCAACAACAAAAAAGTGTGTCGCTTTGTGTGGTAAATTACTGGCTTGATAAGATGGCTCATGCAATGTTTATTATGCAACAGATCCTACTTCACACTCTTCAAAATGTTGTCACAGGTATGTAGCTATGCCTTCTCGCCTTTTACCAGAGATATCTGATCTGTCAGATGATTGGGTAAGTAGATTTAATCACATGTGATTATTACCTAATGTACAGTACGGGTATAAAATAGCATCACTTGTCTAAGGAGACAACGTTTCCTGCAGAGAGCCAAACATAGAGAATCCCTTCATCAGGCTTCATCCTTATGACAGGTAAGAGCAGTCATCTCGATCCATTTACTGTGGTGTATGGATAACATTGCCAATGGTTACGTTCCAATGTCCATATTAGCAGACCACTTAGAATGAACTAAATTAATTTGGCATGCATTCTAAGTGGTATGATGGTGTGGATATTGGAACTCTGGTGCCAACAATTTGGTCTTGCAGGGTGGGATAATGACTTTGATGCACCGTTTATGTCCTTTCCAATCTATGTAGTTATTAAGGTAAAAGGGGTGACTGGTAGGAAATATTACTGTTTCATGTGTTATGGAAAACATATTATTTTGCCCCAATTGTAACTGTTATGCTGAAGAGATGCTTAGTCAGTATTGGCCATATCTTTTGTTTTATAGTGATGTATGCTGACTTATACCATATGATATTATTTTGTTTCAGATACCACAGTAACCACCACGAGGACAGGTTATGCTAATAACTACGAGAACTTTATGGACTTTACATGCTGAATCTACCATGCAATTGCTGGGGTGTACAGCTATCACAGTAACCACCACGAGGACAGGAGGTGAGTCTCTTCATTTCAGTACATAGAACAATCACATTCAGATTTTCAGGCATTTTGTGAATTTGTGAATTGTAATAAGTTAGATGAGGCCTAAGAAACATTACAGTACCTTCTTTACTCAGTTTATCTAGTATCCTCGGTTACAAATGTCTGAGAATCCTGAACAACTACCAACAAGATCAGTGGCCTCATGTTAATCCACTCTCCAGTACTTAACTGCCAAAATAAATGTTTAATGAATGGAGAAAGTATAGTCAATTAACCCACATTAATATGAATTTATTGTCTGTCCCTTTTCAGTTGGAGGTTTTACTGCTGTTCTGTCCTTAAGATTTGTACCTTTGACTGCCAGGTTACACCCTGGGTTAACTACAGTACTGGGATGAGGCATTCACCGACAAAGCCACCAGTACCAACGATCTCCTTATTCCACATTATGTTGTATTACAGCCTGAATTCAGCATTGATTAAATTGATTGTTTTTCTCACCAATCTACACACAATATCCCATAATGACAAAATGGAATTATGTTTTTTTTAAATAATAATTTAATGAAAATTAAAAACAGAAATATCTCATTTACACAAGTATCCACATCCTTGAGTCAATACTTTGTATGTTTGAAAATACCCTTGAGCATGGTGAAGTTATTAATTACATGTTGGATGGTGTATCAATACACCCATTCACTACAAAGATACAGGCATCCTTCCTAACTCAGTTGCCGGAGAGGAAGGAAACTGCTCAGGGATTTCACTATGAGGCCAATGGTGACTTTAAAACATTACAGAGTTTAATGGCTGTGATAGGAGAAAACTAAGGATGGATCAACAACATTATAGTTACTCCACAAAACTAACCTAAAGAAAAGAAGGAAGCCTGTACAGAATACAAATATTCCAAAACATACATCCTCTTTGCAACAAGGCATTAAAGTACAATTGCAATACATGTGGCAAAGCAATTAACTTTTTGTCCTGAATACAAAGTGTTATGGTTGGGACAAATCCAATATAATCTACAGAGTACCACTGGTGGCTGCATCATGTTAAAGGTATGCTCGTAAACATTAAGGACTGGGGAGTTTTTCAGGATAAATGGGAAATGGAATTGACCTAAACACAGGCAAAATCATAGAGGAAAATCCTAGTGGTTCAGTCTCCTTTCCTAAAGCTAAAGTTAAAAGTCCGTATTATACACAACCTTTTGAGGTTAAATGTAATTACATTATAAGAACTAAAGGTATGACATCAATGCACTGTATTTGACTTTTGATAAGAGATTCTAGTACAAGCCATGCACTGAAACCACATTCTCGACACTCCTAAATTCGTCATACACTCATGTATTACACATATAGTCTCATATCTTTCCCTCCAATTGGTTCTGTCTATTAAAAATAGTATATTAATTGACTTCAGCTCCCCAGGAGCAGGGATGGAGAGTTGGAGACCATTTATTTTATACCTCATTACATTGCCCTCTACATGTTAGTTCATAGTAAAAGTTGCCAGTTCTGTTTCACCTTATTTAATGGTCACTACAGAAATAATGTATTTTTAATGGGCAGGTTTGAATGGGCAGGGCAGGTTTGCTCTCAGTCTGTTCTCTCTGATAAGGTGTGTTTGTTTACCTTCTCACTCTACTTCTTGACTCTGTAACAGTCCCATATTCCTTGTATCGAATTCACCTCACTCCATCTCTGCGAGACAATGAAGGATACACACACCCTGCTTAATCTACTTCTGCTGCTAGTGTACCTAGCAGGTAATATGATTTTTTTTTTTAAATATAACAACATTGTTTTATGATAACATTTCTTTTTGAGGATGCCTAAATTGGTTTAACATCAGTCAGTAGGTCTGGACTCCTGTTCCTGTTAAGCTCTATAACTACATTTACTTTCAATGTCTATGGAGGTCCAGCTTTTGTTTGGGTGAAAATAGTGTTACATTATAATGTGTTGATTATAGCCTGTGGCTGTTTTGATGAACTTCCAGGATCAGCTTTGACCACTGATGGAGGGAGTGGCAGTACCAGTAAGTGAACCACATCACATAATAGCCAAGCCAAATTATTACAGGATGGAACACATCACTGCATTGATGGGAATGTTGGGTACTTTGAATAATGACTGTGATCGTAGGGTAGTGCTATCAGCTAGCAGCTAACTACAGGCGTTTTATTGGATTATCGTTGTAGTAATTTATCACTGTTACAAGAATACATTTACACCCTGTATCCAATAAATCCTTTATTCTTAAACAGGTAGGCCTACATTGCCTGATTGTGCACTGTAATTTTCAGATGGTCCCTTGGAACTAACCATTGTGGGACCTGACTTTGTTAAAGTGGGTGTGCCACGCAGCTTTGACTGTGCTGCCCAGTGCTCTCCCTCCTGTAGCTACAGAATGAGTATCGACGGGCAGATTTGGCATGGCAACGAGCTGTTGTTCACAGCTCGCCAGTGGGAGGAGTCCCTAAACCTCACATGCACTGCAAGGAATGATGACTCTGGGAGGTCCTCTACAGTAACAAAGATACTGCAGGTTTTAGGTGCGTGGGTGGTTTGTTGTTTTTATAACACTTCACTTGAAATTAAAGGTGATGGTCTTTATGATATTAGGAATAGAGGAATAATTAAATGTGTTGTAATTTATTGACAAAATGTCTGGATTACTGGATTAGTGCTAGATAAAAATTATTTTGCTAATGTTTTTCACATTGGTCATAGGATCTAGACTATTATCTAAATGTCTATGTGTTCCTTCTATTAGCTGGACCTACCAACATATCGATCACAGGCCCTGCCCTGATGACCCCAGGGGCCCCTCAAAGCTTCCAGTGTAACGCAGACTGCCGTCCCTCCTGCAACTACACCTGGAAGATAAAGGGCCGATGGCTCGGGGGGCAGGGGAACAAGATTACTGTAATTCCCGAAGAGTTGGCCACCTCTGCTACCCTGAACTGCAAGGCCATCAACAGTGTGTCTGGGCTCTATGCCATGGCAACCAGGACAATTCCTGTAACATGTAGGTTATTCTGAGATTTAGAGCTTCTAACAATTGTAAATTCCCTCTTGTTGTTAGTGTAATGCAATTGTCCATATCCACACCAATAGCTTCATCTATCAATATACATACATCCCCTTATATGGTATGTAGTCTATATTTGTTGGGGTTTTGTTTGAAGTGATACTTGAACCATTGTTTTCCTCTATTTTTTGTCTCCTATCAGCTGGTCCATCAGAGGTCCACGTCATCGGCCCAGACTCTGTTGCAGTCGGCTTCAAGTCCATGTTTCGGTGCACTGCCAAATGCACTCCCGCTTGTGACTACCGCTGGACCATTGATGGTCACACTGTCCACGGCAGTGAGATGGAGATGACGGTCGAGCAACATGTGAAGTCAGAGAAGATTATGTGCCACGCTCAGAATATGGTCTCAACTCATTTTGAGGTGGTCACCAAGTCCATACGGGTGGAAGGTACAGCAGAAATCTCATGATTCTTCATTTTAGCAACCACCTTAACTTTTATGCTGTCATAAACATTATCTGACCTAATATCATGTTTTTTTTGTGTTCCTTTTGGAATGGTTTTGCAGAAAATGACAAAAAGAAGATCCTCTCCAAAATATATGGTTGTCAAGCTGTGTCCAGTTTGTGTTTGTCCAAGAAGACCATCTCTGGGAGGAAGCATCAGCATTGTACAGCAGCTGAAACCTGGTCCCGATTGAGTCCGAACATAGCTTGCTGACAACAACACCAGGTTCCAGAGCATTAAAGCTGTAAAACAGGAATATAGACTGACTTCAGAAAGTATTCACACTCCCTGACTTCCACATTTTGTTATGTTGGAGTCTGAATTTAAAATAAAATACATTTCAATTTTTTGTCACTGGCCTACACACAATACCCCATAGTGTCAAAGTGGAATTATGTTTTTGTTATATATACACTACCGTTCAAAAGTTTGGGGTCACTTAGGAATGTCTTTGTTTTTGAAAGAAAATCACAATAACATCAAATTGATCAGAAATACAGTGTAGACATTATTAATGTTGTAAATGACTATTGTAGCTGGAAACAGCAGATTGTTTGTGGAATATCTACATTGGCGTACAGAGACCCATTATCAGCAACCATCACTCCTGTGTTCCAATGGCACGTTGTGTTAGCTAATCAAATAGTACCCGTAAAACACCAGTCTCAACATCAACAGTGAAGAGGCGACTCTGGGGTGTTCCTCTGTCCAGTGTCTGTGTTCTTTTGCCCATCTTAATCTTTTCTTTTCATTGGCCAATCTGAGAGATGGCTTTTTCTTTGCAACTATGCCTTGAAGACCAACATCCCGGAGTCGCCCCTTCACTGTTGACGTTGAGACTGGTGTTTTGCGGGTACTATTTAATGAAGCTGCCAGTTGAGGACTTCTGTTTCTCAAACTAGACACTCTAATGTACTTGTCCTCTTGCTCAGTTGTGCACCGGGGCCTCCCACTCCTCTTTCTATTCTGGTTAGTGCCAGTTTGTGCTGTTCTGTGAAGGGAGTAGTACACAGCGTTGTACGAGATCTTCAGTTTCTTGGCAATTTCTCACATGGAATAGCCTTTATTTCTCAGAACAAGAATAGACTGATGAGTTTCAGAAGAAATTTCTTTGTTTCTGGCCATTTTGAGCCTGTAATCGAACCCACAAATGCTGATGCTCCAGATACTCAAATAGTCTAAAGAAGGACAGTTTTATTGCGTCTTTAATCAGTACAACAGTTTTCAGCTGTGCTAACATAATTGAAAAAGGGTTTGCTAATGATCAATTTGCCTTTTAAATTGATAAACTTGGATTAGCTAACACAACGTGCCATTGGAACAGGAGGGATGGCTGCTGATAATGGGCCTCTGTATGCCTGTGTAGATATTCCACTAAAAATCTGCCATTTCAAGCTACTTTTAAAAAATACAATGAAATATTTATTTAACCAGGTAGGCAAGTTGAGAACAAGTTTTCATTTACAACTGCGACCTGGCCAAGATAAAGCAAAGCAGTTCGACACATACAACAACACAGAGTTACACATGGAGTAAACGAACATACAGTCAATAATACAGTGGAAAATCAAGTCTGTAAACAATGTGAGCAAATGAGGTGAGATAAGGGAGGTAGGGCAATAAATAGGCCATGGTGGCGAAGTAAATACAATATAGCAATTAAAACGCTGGAATGGTACATTTGCAGTAGATGAATGTGCAAAGTAGAAATACTGGGGAGCAAAGGAGCAAGATAAATAAATAAATAAAATAAATACAGTAGGGGATGAGGTAGTTGTTTGGGCTATTTATAGATGGGCTATGTACAGGTGCAGTGATCTGTGAGCTGCTCTGACAGCTGGTGCTTAACGCTAGTGAGGGAGATAAGTGTCTCCAGTTTCAGTTATTGGCAGCAGAGAACTGGAAGGAGAGGCAATACAATAGTCATTTACAACATTAACAATTCCTGCACTGTATTACTGATCAATTTGATGTTATTTTAATGGACAATAAATGTGGTTATCTTTAAAAAACAAGGACATTTCTAAGTGACCCCAAACTTTTTATATTTTTTTACTAATTAATTAAAAATGATAAGATGAAATGTCTTGAGTCAATACATATTCAACCCCTTTGTTATGGCAAGCCTAATAAGTTCAGGAGTCAACATGTGTTTAACAAGTCACATACTGTAAGTTGCATTGACTCCCTCTGTGTGCAATAGTAGTGTTTACCATAATTTTTGAATGACTATCTCATCTTTGTACCCCACAAATACAATTATCTGTAAGGTCTCTCAGTTGAGCAGATCCAACCACAAAGACTAGGGAGGGTTTTTAATGCCATGCAAAGAAGGGCACCTATTGGTAAATAAAATGTTAAAAAATAGAATATCCCTTTGAGCATGGTTATTATTTACACTTTGGATGGTGTATCAATACACCCAGTTCCTACAAAGATACAGGCGTCCTTCCTAAATCAGTTGCTGGAGAGGAGTCAAACCGGTCAGGGATTTCACCTTGAGGTCAATGGTGAATTTAAAACAGTTACAGAGTTGAATGGCTGTGATAGGAGAAAACTGAGGATGGATCAACAACATTGTAAATAACAATACTAACCTAATTGACAGAGTGAAAAGAAGGAAGCCTTTACAAAATAAAAATATTCAAAAACATGCATCCTGTTTGCAACAAAGGCACTAACGTAATACTGCAAAATAATTTGGCAAAGCAATTCACTTTTTTTGTCCTGAATAGAAAGTCTTATACTTGGGGCAAATCCAATACAACACGTTACTGAGTAGCACTCTCCACATTTTCAAACGTAGTGGTGGTGGTGTCATGTTATGGGTATGCATGTAATTGTTAAGGACTGGGGAGTTTTTCAAGATAAAAATAAACGGAATGGAGCTAAGCACAGGCAAAATCGTAGAGGAAAACCTGGTTCAGTCTGCTTTCCATCAGACACTGGGAGATGAATTCACCTTTCAGCAGGACAATAACCTAAAACACAAAGCCAAATCTAAACAGGAGTTGCTCACCAAGAAGACATTGAATGTTCCTAAGTGGCCTAGTTACAGTTATAACTTAAATCTGCTTGAAAATCAATGGCAAAACCTAAAAGTTCTTGTTTGGCAATGATCAACAACAAATTTGACAGAGCTTGAAGAATTGTGAAAAGATTAATAGGCAAATGTTGCACAATCTAGGTGTGGAAAGCTCTTAGAGATTTACCCAGAAAGACACTCAGCTGTAATTGCTGACTCAGGAGGTTGAATGCTTATCTAAATCAAGATATATTAGTGTTTTATTTGTCTTTTCTTTTTTCTTTGACAAATTATAGATTATTTTTTCTGCTTTGACATTATAGAGTATTTTGTGTAGATCTTTGACAGATAATTACAATTAAATCAATCACACTTTGTAAAAAGTCAAGGGATGTGACTACTTTCTGAAGGCAGGGTATAACAGAAATTGACCTCTGTTTTCATCTGATACAAATAAGATCATACAATGTAATGACAATGATAATTACTGGTCCAGCTTGATCTGTGGCAGAGGCCTGAATTACGGAGTCAGTTGATGTTGCTAGTCCTAACTTTCCACCAGTACTGTACTACACTGTACCGTCCTCCAGTCCAACCAGCTGTGGGATGTTGACCCCAATGTTGTATATAAACCCTGGATTGCTGATGCTATGTATTGACCATTGAGAGGCTATGAAGCCACTGGTTGGACATATTGCCACTCCCAAGTAGCAGTCCTCCATTTCAATTAAATATTTCAAGGACAAAATTACATTTATTTAAGTTTAATTTTTGTAGTAGTGGGGACAGTAACATTAGTCATCTCTATAAATGATACATTAAGGATTATACATTTTTTTTGTTATTTAACTAGGCAAGTCAGTTAAGAACAACTTCTTATTTACAATGACAGCCTTCCCCAGCCAAACCCGGACAACGCTGGGCCAATTGTGCACCGCTTATGGGACTCCCAATCACGGCCGGATATGATTCGAACCAGGGACTGCAGTGACGTCTCTTGCGCTGCGCCACTCAGAAGCTCAATGTTTAGCCGTGTAATAGAACAATTTAGCAAAAACGAACGTACACATTAATAAATAAATTTCTATAGATTCCTTCTGTAGCTCAGTTGGTAGAGCATGGCGCTTGTAACGCCAGGGTAGTGGGTTCGATTCCCGGGACCACCCATACGTAGAATGTATGCACACATGACTGACTGTAAGTCGCTTTGGATAAAAGCGTCTGCTAAATGGCATATATTATTATTATTATTCCAAAAATATTTTTTTACCATCATGACGGAGTGCCAAGATGGAGGCACAGTGGATTCAACACCCCCTATTAGTCATCTAGTGTATATATAAATCATTGGTTGACCCCTGTCACAGTGCTGTCCTTCACCACGGCAGCAATCTCTCACAAAGTGTTCACTCGTCTTTCTGCTGAAAGACAAATTCCAGACCAAAAATGTGCTTAGTAAAATATGAGACTTACACAGACACGCATGGCTAAGTTGATGGGTCATGTAAATGAGTTCAATAGAATGTTATACAGTGGGTCAATAACAAAAGTTTATCTCAATACTTTGTTATATACCCTTTGTTGGCAATGACAGAGGTCAAACGTTTTCTGTAAGTCTTCACAAAGTTTTCACACACTGTTGCTGGTATTTTGGCCCATTCCTCCATGCAGATCTCCTCTAGAGCAGTGATGTTTTGGGGCTGTTGCTGGGCAACACAGACTTTTAACTCCCTCCAAAGATTTTCTATGGGGTTGAGATCTGGAGACTGGCTAGGCCACTCCAGGACCTTGAAACGCTTCTTACGAAGCCACTCCTTCGTTGCCCGGGTGGTGTGATTGGGATCATTGTCATGCTGAAAGACCCAGCCACGTTTCATCTTCAATGCCCTTGCTGATGGAAGGAGGTTTTCACTCAAAATCTCACGATACATGGCCCCATTCATTCTTTCCTTTACACGGATCAGTCCCATTGCAGAAAAACAGCCCAAAAGCATGATGTTTCCACCCCCATGCTTCACAGTAGCTATGGTGTTATTTGGATGCAACTCAGCATTCTTTGTCCTCCAAACACGACGAGTTGATTTTTTACCAAAAAGTTATATTTTGGTTTCATCTGACATTCTCCCAATCTTCTTCTGGATCATTCAAATGCTCTCTAGCAAACTTCAGACGGGCCTGGACATGTACTGGCTTAAGCAGGGGGACACGTCTGGCACTGCAGGATTTGAGTCCCTGGCGGCTTAGTGTGTTACTGATGATAGATAGGCTTTGTTACTTTGGTCCCAGCTCTCTGCAGGTCATTCACTAGGTTCCCCCGTGTGCTTCTGGAATTTTTGCTCACCGTTCTTGTGATAATTTTGACCCCACGGGGTGAGATCTTGCATGGAGCCCCAGATCGAGGGTGATTATCAGTGGTCTTGTATGTCTTCCATTTCCTAATAATTGCTCCCACAGTTGATTTCTTCAAACCAAGCTGATTACCTATTGCAGATTCAGTCTTCCCAGTCTGGTGCAGGTCTACAATTTTGTTTCTGGTGTCCTTTGACAGCTCTTTGGTCTTGGCCATAGTGGAGTTTGGAGTGTGACTGTTTGAGGTTGTGGACAGGTGTCTTTTATACTGATAACAAGTTCAAACAGGTGCCATTAATACAGGTAACGAGTGGAGGACAGAGGAACCTCTTAAAGAAGAAGTTACAGGTCTGTGAGAGCCAGAAATCTTGCCTGTTTGTAGGTGACCAAATACTTATTTTCCATCATAATTTGCAAATAAATTCATTAAAAATCCTTCAATGTGATTTTCTGGATTTTTTTTCTCATTTTGTCTGTCATAGTTGAAGTGTACCTATAATGAAAATTACAGGCCTCTCTCATCTTTTTAAGTGGGAGAACTTGCACAATTGGTGGCTGACTAAATACTTTTTTGCCCCACTGTATATATATATATATATATATGGGGGGATACAACCATCCCAGCTCTGCCGATTTTTCTGTGAAGAGACAGAATCATTAGATCCTTTGTTTTTGTACTGTCCATCTATACTGTAGCTTGTTTTGGTCACAGGTTCAGGAATGGCGGAAGAATTGCAACATTTACCTGGAGCTAACTCTGCAAATAGCACTGCTGGGTGATTTAAAAAGTCATAGTCAATCGATCAATAATATAAAAATGTTCTTAGCAAAATTGTTTATCTTTAATTTACAATCTGTAGAAACTGAGAATAGTAAGGTTCAGAACTTTTGTGAAACATCACAGCACAGTTGAAAAATATGTGGCAAACAGAAATCAAAACTAACAATGAAAGAACGTTGAGTAAGTAAGTCTTTATAAAAATAATTGCCTCCACGTTTTTATGGTGGAATGTTGACTATAGGCTACTTTGAACCATGCAAGGTAAGATATAATATGTGTCACGCCCTGACCTGAGATATCTCTGTTTTCTTTATATTTTGGTTAGGTCAGGGTGTGATTAGGGTGGGTATGCTAGTTTTAGTATTGGCTAGGGTTTTTGTATGTCTAGAGTTTTTGTAAGTCTAGGTGAATTTGTTTGTCTATGGTGGCCTGATATGGTTGCCAATCATTTATCGTTGTCTCTGATTGGGGATCATATTTAGGTAGCCATTTCCTTTTTGTGTTTGTGGGATCTTGTCTATGTGTAGTTGTCTGTCAGCACTTGTTTGTATCGCGGTTCAGTTTGTTATTTTGTTCAGTGTTCATTATTTTAATAAATAAGAATGTACACATACCACGCTGCGCCTTGGTCCGATTCTTATAACGAACGTAACAATTTGAAGTAAAACGTCCAGGTTTCAAATAATTAAGGAACAGGAAAAATGTAGTGATGGTAATGATAGGCCTAACAGTCTTTAGGTAGATGGAAAGGCTTTCCCAAAAACCTTCTCAATATAATGTTAACTCGCTACAATGCCTACTATTATCCAGTGGTGTAAAGTACTTAAGTAAAAATACATTAAATACTACTTAAGTAGTTTTTTGGGGTATCTGTACTTTACATTACTATTTATATTTTTGTCAACTTTTACTTTTACTTCACTACATTCCGAAATAAAATAATGTACTTTTTACTCCATACATTTCCGTGACACCCAAAAGTACTGGTTACATTTTGACAGGAAAATGGTCCAATTCAAACACTTATCAAGAGAACATCCCTGGTCATCCCTACTGCATCTGATTTGGTGGACTCACTAAACACAAATGCTTCGTCTATAAATTATGTCTGAGTGTTGGAGTGTGCCCCTGGAAATTTCTCAATAAAAAATAAGAAATGGTGCCACCTGGTTTGTTTAATATAAGGATTTTAAAATTATTTATACTTTTACTTTTGATACTTAAGTACATTTGACCAATTCCATTTACTTTTTATACTTTTATATTTTTCAAGTATTTTTAAAACCAAACTTTTAGACTTTTACTGGGTGACTTTCACTTGAGTTATTTTCTATTAAGGAATCGTTACTTTTACTCAAGTATGACAATTTAGTACTTTTTTCACCACTGCATTTACACAAGTATTTAGACCCTTTACTCAGTACTTTGTTGAAACACCTTTGGCAGCGATTAAAGCCTTGAGTTTTCCTGGGTATGACACCACAAGTTTGGCACACCTGTATTTGGGGATTTTCTCCCATTCTTCTCTGCAGATCCTCTCAAGCTCTGTCAGGTTGAATGGGGAGCATCGCTGAACAGCTATGTTCGATCAGGTTCAAGTCCGGGCTCTGGCTGGGTCACTCAAGGACATTCAGAGACTTGTCCCAAAGCCACTCCTTTGTTGTCTTGGCTGTGTGCTTAGGGTTGTTGTCCTGTTGGGAGGTGAACTTTCACCTCAGTCTGAGGTCCTGAGCGCTCTGGAGCAGGTTTTCATCAGGGATCTCTCTGTACTATGCTCCGTTCATCTTTCCCTCGATCCTGACTCATCTCCCAGTCCCTTCCGCTAAAAAAACATCCCCACAGCATGAAGCTGCCACCACCATGCTTCACCGTAGAGATGGAGCCAGGTTTTTTCCAGATGTGACGCTTGGCATTCAGGCCAATTAATTCAATCTTGGTTTCACCAGACCAGAGAATCTTGTTTCTCATGGTCTGCGTCTTTTAGTTGCCTTTTGGCAAACTCCAAGTGGGCTGTCATGTGCCTTTTACTGGGGAGTGGCTTTCATCTGGCCACTCTACCAGAAAGGCCTGATTAGTGGAGTGCTGCAGATATGGTTGGCCTTCTGGAAGCTTCTTCCATCTCCACAGAGGAACTCTGAAGCTCTGTCAGAGTGACCATTGGGTTCTTGGTCACTTCCCTGACCAAGGCCCTTCTCCCCCAATAGGAAGAGTCTTGGTGGTTCCAAACTACTTCCTTTTAAGAATGATGGAGGTCTCTGTGTTCTCGGGGACCTTCAAAGCTGCAGACATTTTTTGGTACTCTTCCCCAGATCTGTGACTCGAAACAATCCTGTTTCAGAGCTCTATGGAAAATTCCTTTCGACCTCATGGCTTGGTTTTTGCTCTGACATGCACTGTCAACTGTGGGATCTTGTATAGACAGTTGTGTGCCTTTCCAAATCATGTCCAATCAATTGAATTTAGCACAGGTAAAAACATCTCAAGGATGATGAATGGAAACAGGATGCACCTGAGCTCAATAGCAAAGGGTCTGACTCATAGCAAAGGGTCTGACTACTTATGTGAATAAGTTATTCCTGTTTTTTATTTAGAATAAATTTGCTAAACATTCTAAAAACCTGTTTTCACTTTGTTATTATGGGGTATTGTGTGTAGATTGATGAGGAGTTGTATTTATTTAATCCATTTTATAATAAGGCTGTAGCGTAACAAAATGTGGAAAAAGTCAATAGGTCTGAATACTTTCCGAAGGCACTGTATATTAGACCACTGACAACCAGAATTAACCCTGATTAGGAAAAGGGGTGTAACAGGTGCGTGACGCCACTCCGACCCCTACCAAAACACAAATAATGACGGACAGTTTCTCTCACCTCGGATTTGAACCAGTAGTAACCACCAACTTCAATGACAGTCAATGTAAAATTAAAAGACAAATCTAGCATTCCAGTGCCCAAATTACATTACATCAGAGGAAGGCTTGCTAGTTAGCTACAGTGTTTGACTCATATCAGTCATTTTCTTGTCAAACTGCCCAGCTAGCTATTGAAATGCTAATTTGCAATGCTAGCTAGCTAACATGTTAGCTAGACTGCTTATAGACTTGGGAGCTCATGGGGCTTCAAGAGCCAGCGGGTTAGATGATTCCACCATCGGCAACAACAGCTAGCTACTAGTTTATATTCAGCTAAATGTAGCACCAGGGCTATAAGAACTAAACCAATGGACATGGGTCATGACATTGGGTATGTAAACTTTATGTATATGTCCTTAGAAATTGTGTGAATATAAATTCACTGCAACCTTAGATGGCTGCACCAGACCAGTTGGTGGCACCATATATATTGGATGTCATAAGGTGAATGCACCAATTTGTAAGTCGCTCTGGATAAGAGCGTCTGCTAAATGACTTAAATGTAAATGTAAATATATGTAATCGGCACCAGTGGCACCATAGGATACTAGAGCAATAACTTTTGATCAAGGGAACTTTGTCTCATGCAAATTCATGTTAGATTTAAATTATACGGACAATGTGAAATATTGTTATTAGTATATCTTTTTAATCACATATTGTTGACCTATTATGTGGTCTGAACGTAGTGAAAAGTGAATATTTTATTCTGGAAAATTGGAAACTGGAAGTCCTGCTGCTTGCGCAGTCAACGCAGTACAGCTTTGAGAGTTTATTGAAGTATTTTGGAACACTAATGTGGGGTATACAAGCTGAACCTCGGCAAGATGGAGCTGCTCTTCCTCCCGGGGAAGGACTGCCCGTTCCATGATCTCGCCATCACGGTTGACAACTCCATTGTGTCCTCCTCCCAGAGTGCTAAGAACCTTGGCGTGATCCTGGACAACACCCTGTCGTTCTCAACTAACATCAAGGCGGTGGCCCATTCCTGTAGGTTCATGCTCTACAACATCCGCAGAGTACGACCCTGCCTCACACAGGAAGCGGCGCAGGTCCTAATCCAGGCACTTGTCATTTCCCGTCTGGATTACTGCAACTCGCTGTTGGCTGGGCTCCCTGCCTGTGCCATTAAACCCCTACAACTCATCCAGAACGCCGCAGCCCGTCTGGTGTTCAACCTTCCCAAGTTCTCTCACGTCACCCCGCTCCTCCGCTCTCTCCACTGGCTTCCAGTTGAAGCTCGCATCCGCTACAAGACCATGGTGCTTGCCTACGGAGCTGTGAGGGGAACGGCACCTCAGTACCTCCAGGCTCTGATCAGGCCCTACACCCAAACAAGGGCACTGCGTTCATCCACCTCTGGCCTGCTCGCCTCCCTACCACTGAGGAAGTACAGTTCCCGCTCAGCCCAGTCAAAACTGTTCGCTGCTCTGGCTCCCCAATGGTGGAACACACTCCCTCACGACGCCAGGACAGCGGAGTCAATCACCACCTTCCGGAGACACCTGAAACCCCACCTCTTTAAGGAATACCTAGGATAGGATAAAGTAATCCTTCTCCCCCCCCCCCCCCCCTTAAAAGATTTAGATGCACTATTGTAAAGTGGCTGTTCCACTGGATGTAATAAGGTGAATGCACCAATTTGTAAGTCGCTCTGGATAAGAGCATCTGCTAAATGACTTAAATGTAAATGTATACCAACTATGATTCAAATCATGTAGACATTTTTTGTCATTTGGCAGACACTGTTATCCACATTTACATTTACATTTAAGTCATTTAGCAGACGCTCTTATCCAGAGCGACTTACAAATTGGTGTTATCCCACTACTGGACAGCACGGGGGATTTGACCTGCTTCGTTTCCGACCTGGGCAGGTTCACCCCTCCTTAGACAACCTGGTGGTCCAGGGCTACCCCAGGAACACCATATCGATACCGAACTTAGCGTGGACACCCGTTCGACATAGTGTGCTGTAGCCCAGAGCTCCTCAGCTCACTTGATCCACCAACCTCAGCCTCCCAGTGACTTGGATTACAGGCACATGCCACCGCACCCGGTTATCCAGAGTGACTTATAGGAGCAACTGGGCTTAAGTGCCTTGCTAAAGGGCACATTGACATATTTTTCACTTTGTCGGCTCACAGATTCAAACCAGCAATCTTTTGGTTACTGGCCCAACACTCTTAACCAAACCTAGAGGCAGGGCAAAGTTTCAAGTCTAGGACAAATGGAGCAGTGGATATGAAGGTTTAACCCCTCGATCACACCTACAACATCATTCCATTTTGGTACACCAGAAGTACCTTAATTTCCGATGGAATGCCGTGTTTGCTTTGCAGCAGCATTGCATTGCAGAGGCAGTTGCAGTGTGTTCTGTGTGGTGCATACCTTGGATTTTTGTTGCACACATGTCCAGATGATGATGCTCAATGACAATTTTGTGTGACTGCCTCTGCGATGCAATGCTGCAAGGCAAACGCAGCGCTCCATTGGAAATTAATGTACTTCTGGCGTACCAAAATGCAATGATGCTGTAGGTGTGATTGAGATGTCCACCGCTCCAGTTGTCCTAGAGACTTCAAACTTCGTATGTAGGCGTCTTTCCTCATGCTGAACAAATTTGTCTCAAGCTCCCATAATTGTCCATAAGGATAGATTGTCAGACATGCATTTAGGTTATGTACCCAGTAGGTCCCTCAGGTCCTCTGGTACTGGCCTTTTAACTATCCCAAAGCCTAGGACCAAGAGGCAAGGAGAGGCAGCCTTTAGGTATTATGCCCCCAGAACCGGAGGGAGGCCGAAACTGTGGACATATCTAAAAGAGATCTTAAAACACACCTTTTTAGATTAGCTTTTCTTTAAAGTGTTTTTTAGTCATTTTTATTGTTATTATTTCGTTTTTTTATCCTCTTATGTTTGTTGTGTAGTAAATATTTGTATTTGTTTTTTCCTGTGAAGGACATTTGGTTGCATTCCATGTCTGAAATGTGCTGTATGAATAAAGTTTGATTTGATTTCACACTGTAGGTGTGATCAAGGCATAGATTAAGTGAGACTGCTTATAACAGCACCACCTATAGGCCAATCAGTGCCATTCTGTTTGGCCAAGTTACTCATGGCATCTTGTTTCTGTGTGTCAAATTAGATGTATTTTTCTTACTAATGTATGCTTGACTTATTTGATCATGCTTCACTGTGAACCCCTAATTATTCTATAACCACAGCATGGGCACACACACATAGTCTATACCTTTAACATTATGTTAGACATATATTCTAAAATAAGCACTTAGAGGTTGTGTGATTCAAATGTCATTTTTGTAAACATATATAACGGTTTTAGACACACAAAATAAAGGAGTTTAGTGATATAATATGTAGACATCGAGTGTAGATGCATGAAGACACATTGACATTTAACATTATATATACGTACACTGTGGAGCTCCAAGGACTCGGGGTTATTGCATCCAGATTCCGTGTTCAGCTAGTCAACTAGCAGTGGTGGGAAAAGTACACAATTGTCATACTTGAGTAAAAGTAAACATATCGTAATAAAAGATTACTCAAGTAAAAGTGAAAGTCACCCAGTAAAATACTACTTCAGTAAAGTCTAAAAGTATTTGATTTTAAATATACTTAAGTATAAAAAGAAAATGGAATTAAGTATCAAAAGTAAAAGTATGAATTAAAAGTATAAATTTATAATTCCTTATATTATGCATACCAGACGGCAAAATGTTCTCCTTTTTTAAAATTGATGGATAACATGGGGCAAACTCCAACACTCAGACATACAGTAATTTAAAAACAAAGAATTTGTGTTTAGTGAGTCTGCCAGATCAGAAGCAGTAGGGATGACCAGGGATTTTCTCTTGATAAGTGTGTCAATTGTACCATTTTCCTGTCAAAATGTAATGACTACTTTTGGGTGTAAGGGAAAATATGTGGAGTAAAAAGTACATTATTTTCTTTAGGAATGTAGTGAAGTAAAAGTTGTCAAAAATATAAATAGTAATGTAAAGCACAGATACCCGAAAAAAGGACTTAAGTAGTACTTTAAAGTATTTTTACTTATGTACTTTACACCACTGTTAACTAGTATAACTTGTGATTGACTCTACAATGTGAAAAACATTACATGGATGATGGAATACAACTGAAAGAGATGGTTGTCTGAAATGTTTACGTGAAATTAGCAAATGTTAGATCAGCTTTAATAGGATATGATGAAACAGAATGTGACATAAGCGGTTATAAATGGGAATTTAGATAATTTTACAGCATATGACATACATTTTACCCACACAGTATATAAAAATGTTCACTTCTGCATTTGCAAATATCTGTATCAGCAAAAAATACACTTTTTAAGAGTAATACTTTGTAGTTACTGTGTTTGTTTTTATTCTGTTTGAGGTATTGATATTGAGGTTCAAACCAGAGTTTCTGACACTGTTGACACAACTAAAGCTAAAGTCAAAGTCTGTTTCATTCAGAACTTTTTGTACTTTTGATAAGAGATTCTGGTACAAGCCATGCACTGAAACCACGTTCTCGACACTCCTAAATTCGTCATACACTCATGTATTACACATATGGTCTCATATCTTTCCCTCCAATTGATTCTGTCTATTAAAAATAGTAAATTAATTGACTTGGGATGGAGAGTTGGAGACCACTTATTTTATACCTCAGTACATTGCCCTCTACATGTTAGTTCATAGTAAAAGTTGCCAGTTCTGTGTTGCCCTATTTAATGGTCACTACAGAAATAATGTATTTTTAATAGGCAGGTTTGAATGGGCAGGGCAGGTTCGCTCTCAGTCTGTTCTTTCTGATAAGGTGTGTTTGTTTACCTTCTCACTCTACTGCTTGACTCTGTAACAGTCCCATATTCCTGGTATCCATTCACCTCACTCCATCGCTGCAAGACAATGAAGGATACACACACCCTGCTCAATCTGCTTCTGCTGTTTGTGTACCTTGCAGGTAATAGGATATGGAAAAAACAACATTATTTTTGACATAATATTTTGTCAAAATCTATTTTTAAGGATGCCGAACGCGGTTCGACATCAGTCAGTAAGTCTGTATGTTCTGGAAACATTCTGCTAAGCTCTATAACCATGCATATGTTCAGTGTCTGCTAAGGTTAAACTTTTGTTTGGACAATAGGCTAACATATTTGGGTCTAAGCATAATGATAGTTTTCGTGTTACATATACATTATAACGTCTTGATGACTGTGAGGCTGTTTTTATGAACTTCCAGGATCAGCTGTGACCACTGATGGAGGGAAGGACAGTCCCAGTAGGTAACACACAGACACATGACAAACTAGTCAACGTATTATAGTATGGCAACATCATTGGAGTGTTGGGTCCTCTGGATTGTACCTGTGGTTGGGCAGTAGTGCTAACAGCTAGCAGATAACTACTGTACAGAAATTAGGGGTCAATTGGAAATGCCATGACTTTTAATTTTATTATTATTGTAGCAATTTATCCCTATTACATGTATATTTACACCCTGTGTGCCAAAAATCCGGTAGGCCAACATTGCCTGATTGTGCACTGTAATTTTCAGATGGTCCCTTGGAACTAACTATTTTGGGACCTGACTTTGTGACTGTGGGCGTGCCATGCAGTTTTGACTGTTCCGCCCAGTGCTCTCCTTCCTGTAGCTACAGAATGAGTATCGACGGGCAGATTGGGCAGGGGAACGAAGTGTTCTTCACAGCTCGCCAATGGGAGGAGTCCCTAAACCTCACATGCACTGCAAGGAATGATGACTCTGGGAGGTCCTCTACAGTAACAAAGATGCTGCAGGTTTTAGGTGCGTGGGTGGTTTGTTGTTTTTATGACACTTCACTTGAAATTAGAGGTGATGGTCTTTATGATATTAGGAATGGAGGGATAATTCAATGTGTTTTAATTTACTGACGTAAATTTACTTACTGGATTAGTGTTAGATTGAATGATTTTGCTTATGTTTTTCACATTGGTCATAGGATCTAGACTATTATCTAAATGTGTGTGTTCCTCCTTGTAGCTGGACCAAGCAATGTATTGATCACAAGCCCTGACTTGATGACACCAGGGGCCCCACAAAGCTTCAAGTGTAACGCCGACTGTCGTCCCTCCTGCAACTACACTTGGGGGATAAAGGGCCGATGGCTCGGGGGGCAGGGGAACGAGATTACCGTAACTCCCGAAGAGTTGGCCACCTCTGTTACCCTGAACTGCAAGGCTATCAACAGTGTGTCTGGGCTCTATGCCATGGCCACCAGGACAATACCTGTAACATGTAGGTTATTGGGAGATGTAGAGCTTCCTCTAACAATTGTAGATTATTTATTGTCATTAGTGTAATGCAATTGTTCATATTTTATTTATTTTTATTTTACCTTTATTTAACCAGGCAAGTCAGTTAAGAACAAATTCTTATTTTCAATGACGGCCTGGGAACAGTGGGTTAACTGCCTGTTCAGGGGCAGAACGACAGATTTGTACCTTGTCAGCTCGGGGGTTTGAACCTTCCGGTTACTGGTCCAACGCTCTAACCACTAGGCTACCCTGCCGCCCCTGCCGGATTAGGAAATCATAGGCCCCGGGGCTTTGTTTTGTTATAGGCCCCCTGATTGGATATTTTTTGGGGCCTCTCAGACCCCATTCAGGCTTGGGCCCAGGGCCTTTTCAATAGCTTGATCTATCAATTAACACACTTCCCTTATCCAGTATACATTCTACATTTGATGATTAAAGAGTGATTTTGGGGTTTTGGTTGAAGTGATACTTGAACCAGCTTCTTCCTTTACTTTTTGTCTCCTATCAGCTGGTCCATCAGAGGTCCACGTCATCGGCCCAGACTCTGTTGCAGTTGGCTTCAAGTCCAAGTTTCGGTGCACTGCCAAATGCACTCCCGCTTGTGACTACTGGTGGATCGTTGATGGTCACACTGTTTATGGCAGTGAGATGGAGATGACGGTCGAGCGACATGTAAAGTCAGAGAAGATTAAGTGCTACGCTCAGAATACGGTCTCAATGAATTTTGACTTGGCAACCAAGACCGTACGGGTGGGAGGTACAGCAGAAATCTCATGCTTATTACATTTGAATAACTACAGTCATAAAAAAAATATGTCAGACAAATCAAATCCAAATCTAATGTATTTATAAATCCCTTTTTACATCAAGCAGATACCACAAAGTGCTTATACAGAAACCCAACCTAAAACTCCAAACAGCAAGCAATGCAGATGTAGAAGCATGGTGGCTAGGAAAAACTCCCTAGAAAGGCAGGAACCCTACTGTAGGAAGAAGCCTAGGGAGGAACCAGGCTCTGAGGGGTGGCAAGTCCTCTTTTAGCTTTGCCAGGTGGAGATTATAAGTGTACATGGCCATTAAGGCCAGATTATTCTTCAAGATGTTCCAACATTCATAGATGACCAGCAGGTTCAAATAATAATCCCAGTGGTCGTAGAGGGTGTAGCAGGTCAGCACCTCAGGAGTAAATATCAGTTGGCTTTTTGGTGTTCCTTTTGTAATGTTTTTGTTGTTGTTGTGTGTTACAGATGATGGAAAATCCATGGCCACACAGGCTAAACAGACTATAGACCTACTTCTGTTTGCCTTTACACTCTCACTCTACACTGTAATATCACCGTAATCCAGGAGAGGGCCATTTTGTACAAGGAAGTAAACTGTTCTCCACACGCACATCTGAATCATTTGAAAACATGTCAGCATTATTACAAACAGTGCCTTCCATATCAGGATGTTAAGCATATTTGCTGATGATAAGTGGAGTGGAAAGGCTTGGCTGAATCTTTCAATATTAAAGCACTACGTGTGTGCAAGCATCATCACGTGTATACCCTATTTGGAATAAATATTTAATAAAGACAAATTTACATTAATTTAGTAGCATGTCTTTTTTGCAATGTGTAACTTTTTTCCAGACTTGAGATGGAGTTGAAACCTGCAAGCATGCCATCTTCATGGAAGGCACAGACTTTGAAGTGATGTATTTTAAATGGCGTGCTGATGTTGGACAGGCTCAAGACAAGTCAGGTCCAGCTTAACACGCCAATTAAAATACATTACTTCAAAGTCTGTGCCTTTGGGGGGAAAAAATATGCAATATAGATTTTGTTTGCTCAAATAATTTACACTCCCAATATTTGTCTAGAAACTGCATAACTGCAATAAAATACATGACAAACTGTTTTTGAAATGTTTTGTGTTTTCTCAAATAAGTTCGGAAACAATTATCTCAATCAATTGCCATCATACTGAATTAAATATTTGAAATGTGAAATAGTTTGGTATTGTCATTTGAAGTGCTATTTTCACATATTGTCTGACTGATGATTAGCATTAACTTCACAACAGATGAGGGGCCCACCCTGCATCGACATGTACATTTAGATCTGGAATGTAATAAACATGCATAAATATGAAACACACTTGATCACAGTGTGCGATTAGTCCGCTTTTGATAATCACTGATTATATATCAGGAGTTTATTTTATGGTACATAAGAACAATCAATGTTCCAGAGAGGCAATGGTATCACCTACACACACACCCTCTCTATCTTTTCAAGCTTTTCCATGCATAACCCTTTTGTCATTTTGAATTATAGTTCAATTGGTTAAGTTAATTAATGCATTTTAAATGGAAAAATAATAAGTGTCCTTTACTAATATAAATATTATACCAACAACCACTGTATCTACATCAGAGCTATTCTACATAATAGGATAAACAGATTAAAACATATTTGCACACTTTCTTTCGTCTGTAACCGTCACCTGTCTGAATGGACGAGAAGCAAACAAAGTGAATGCTCCCTCGCTCAGAGTCATGTCACTTGACAGTATCAAAAGGCTCCGTCGCAGTAGATCAACGCCTACGAACACAAGGAACTAGCACGCACGCCCTAACCAGAACACAATTGCCGTGGAGCTGATTACCCACATAAAGGTCCAAAGACTAGCGGCGCTTTGCCGGCACTGTTGGATAATGTCTTGTTTTTGAATTGGTTCCTGATAAGATTGTCAGACAGTTTTTTTCCGGAGGTATAAGGGGAGAACAGCTCTTGAGTGGACATTTCAGCCACTTTGTCGCCCGGATCACGGCAGCAGAACCATGGTACTCCTCTGCACATTTCGTCTGCCTCTGCTGCTCACCTGCCTGGCAGGTAAAATACCACATTCAACTGAATATGTTAGTGTTGAGGTCAAATCTACTTCAAGTCAGGAATTACATTTTCCCATGCAAATTTGTAATGGGAAAAAAAATCTGCATTTTTCTGAATTGTCAAAGTAGAGAATAAGAAATAGTTTTGTCATGAAAATCCAAATGTTTTAAACAGAGAAGTGCCTGCATGTCATGTGTATCTAGGGCCTAGGCCATACGCATGTGTTATTAATGCTTTATAAGATAGTTCATGTATAGTGAACCATTGTGATGGCATGGGATTCTTTATCTTTCCGTGTTTCTGTAGGAACACTTGCCAGTGAGAGAGAGCAGGGCAGGACATCGGAGGAAACCACACCATGTAAGATACATTAGGTTTCTGGCATCATTTCTAAGTATATCAAATAAATGTATGCCAAAAGGCTATATGCATTAATCATCCATTGTTTATCCTTACACTAACATTATAACATTATGGTGAACAATAAAACATGTCAATCCACTTCGTCCTAATTTTTTACCATTATGTTTATGACTCAGGGGCTTTTTTTCTGTTCTGTCAGATGGGCCGTCCTTTGTGGAGATCAGTGGGGTGAACACAGTGACGGTGGAGGTTCCCTATGGCTTCCAGTGTTCAGCCAATTGCTTCCCAACTTGCACCTTCACCTGGACCAGAGGAGGGCTCACCACCCAGGGCCCACAGCTCAACCTCCAGCTGAAGGAGCAGGTTCCACCACAGGTCCTGATCTGTATGGCTACAAATCCCACCACTGGAAAGTCGGTGACAGTCAGCAAAACAGTCAACGTGACGTGTAGGCTACTTTTTATCAATCTAAACCAATATTTAGAAATCATACTATGCCAACAGATGTTATGCTTTTGTGTCTCTGTACTGCATATCCAAAGGTTGTGGAGCTCTGTTCTACACTCTCCAACCTAATTCAACCGACAATTATTATACGACAATTATTTATTTTCTAGCTGGACCGTCCAATATAAAGATCACAGGTCCTGATATACTGTCCAGTGGAGTGACGTCCAACTTTTCCTGCTCTGCTGATTGCTACCCGTCCTGCTCCTACACCTGGACAATTAGTTCTGAAGCACAAAGCACAGTGACCACCAAATATGGTCAAACCATCTCTGTCACACCTAACCCCTGGGAGATTGCAGAGGAATTGATCTGTGAGGCTCAGGACACTGTCTCACTCCTCTACATCTCAACCTATGTCACACCTTACGTGGCCCGTGAGTGGAATTTTTGTCCTTTTCTTTCAACTTTGGAGTGGTCTATTGAAGTCACATTGGATAATTATTACTATATTATGTTAATCATATATTCCGTGTACACTGCATTTTTAGAAACTTCTAAGAGTTTATAATCAATTAAACACATAATCAAGTGTTTACTTCCACCTCTTCCCAGGTGGCCCGGGGACCATTTTGATCACGGGTGCCAGCTCAGTGACAGTAGGAGACACTTACAACTTTGTGTGCTTTGTTGACTGCACGCCCTCCTGTAACTTTACCTGGACATTCAATGGAAAGATCTTCAATGGTGACGAGATCCAGTTGCCAATCTTCCATAAGGGCGATAAGCCCATGGTTGGCAGTAAACTGGTGGTTACTGTTGATGATTACAGGCACAATGAGTCACTGAGTTGTGAGGCCAAGAATGTTGCCTCAGGGGTCATTGCTGTTAGCACCAAGATCCTGAGCGTCACTGGTAAGTCAGAATTTTTATGACAAAAGATTTGTCACAAGTCAATATTTAGAATCGGATGTTTGGAGGTGACAGTCCACCATTTTGTAAAAGCCAACTCAAAGTATTTATCTTGGTATCTCTCTGAAAATAAAATGTTACTCGTTCTTTCTGTCCTCTTCACCTCTTTTCCACTCCCGTCTTCCAGATCCTATCTCTGTACAGCCGGTGTCCCAGGACAAGCCCTTGGCACACCAGCCCTTCTCACTGCAGTGTGTGGGCTCTCAGAATCCAGCCTCCATTTTGTGGTTAAAAAATGGCCTCCCTGTAGCTGTGTCTGGCAGGGTCAGTCTCTCCCCCAACAATATCACTATGTCTTTTAGTCCTCTGCGCCAGTCGGATGGTGGGCTGTACCAATGCATTGTTTCTCAGGGGGGAGCACCCATCAAAGGGGTTGGGTACCAACTGAATGTAAATTGTGAGTATGCAGAGATAAATTCTATTTATACAGCCATTTTTGCTCACCATACACCAGTATTTCAAGAAAGATCATAAAAGAGATGCAGTTATTTACAGGGGCAATTAGGGGTTAAGTGCCTTGCTCAAAGGCACATCAACAGAACCCTTAGGCTACTTGCCACCCCTATGTGTGTGTGTGTCTGTCTGTCTGTCTGTCTATATTTATATATATATATGTTTACAAGCTAATCATAAAGATATTTCATGACATTTTCCAGATGGACCACTTCAAGCTGTTATCATCCAATCTGGCAAAGGCTCAGTAGGTAAAGTCCTGTATCTCCTGCCTGGATCAAAGACAGCCCTTCAGTGTTCGGCCCTGTGCTACCCCACCTGTACCTACACCTGGATATACAAGGGGAGGCTGGCAGAGATGAACGCCTCCTTGTCCCTCACACCTGAGACAACCATGGACGGAGGACCCCTCAGCTGTGTGGCTTACAACTCAGTGACCAATGACAACAGCACTGCCAATACCTCAGTTGTGTTACTTGGTGAGCAGCAGTTAGATTGTATTTGTCAAAACATATTTCTATGCAGACCTTGAAACTGAGTGGTCTTGTCACTGTCATATGAAGCATAAAAAGAGGTAGTTCAGAACGAACAAGCCATTCTAGGTCTAATGTTGACCTTTCTTTCAGATGGACCATCTAATGTGACCATCTCAGGACCAGGTGCCCTAGAGGTAGGGGTCAAGGCCAGCTTCAAGTGTATTGCCCAGTGCTCTCCCTCTTGCAGCTACACCTGGAGTGTGTATGGTCGGACCATGCACGGTAGTGTGGTTGATATAACCGTCAACCGTTACGTGGCCACGGAGTCTTTCAGCTGCGAGGCACACAACACGATCACCGGGAAGACAGCAACAGCCAATGAGACACTCAGTGTCACAGGTATGGTCAAACTACTATGATCCATCAATTTAATTGTTGGTCTTATAACACTTCCTACTACTCCATTCAACTGGTGACGGCATCTTCGGTAATAATTATCATGCAACCGCAAATTTTAGTATGAGCTTGAAATGTATTATGCACATTTGAAAATTAGCTACACCAAACTTAGTGAATACAACACAGCTTGGGTGAAACACACATCTCAATAAAGTTGACCGCTTGGAACTTTTGAAAATGAAGCTTCTCTCGATCGTTCCGTCGTGCTCGTAAAATGATCACCAACTTCACCGAGTTCATGAAAAACTGCTTTTGGGTAAACTGTTAGAGTAAAAAGTTGAATCCCCTGTGCTAAAATATAGGTAGTAAGACAACTGACACTTTGCTTATAGTTCAGTTATTCTCCATAATTGTCAGTTACACGCTAATACAATTATTGTGCAAGCCCTACATGTGTAGTAGACATGCCACAAAGTTCAGTCAGCTATTAACATTTCTCCCCTTATTCCCAAAGATTCTCACTGGTGTGGATGTTGAGAACAGTCAAGACAAGAATTCCATTCAATGGCGGTGGGGCAACAATGCAATCTAAGTGTCTTTATTATATTGTACTGCTGTCTGGAAAATGTGTGCTTTGTTAATGCAGTTTGACAGACTTCCTGTAATTTGTTTATTTTCCACATATTATGTATACTTTGCCAATTTCTTAGTCCATGTGTAGATGACACCAAAAACCTATATTTTACAGTTAACATGAGAAAATGCAATTTGCTGAAAAGTATCTTCTCCATATCTGCACTTTTAGTGAACATCAATAAAGGTTGTCAATTTATTAGGTATTCACTCATTCACTGCAATTAATGTCTTGGAGATGTACAGTCCTGGAAAGGAGAATTGAAAATAACACAAATGTTTTGTCTTTATTCATATTTCAGTTCTCATTGCTTTCTAAGAGTAACAGATGCATATTTGAACTATTCCCCATATGGTTCTGTTGGGCCGCAGTCAGATAGAACATTCTTGTTTTGGCCATGCAGAGTAACTACTGTTCTCATAAGGATGAAACTTATACATGTTGAGCCATAGGGAAAAAAATACAAAATAAAACAGTATTACATCAAATGTTACAGACCTTCCAACATGGCAGCCGAAATTAAGTGATACATTGTTGCGTACATACAGCAATGTTTGGATTAGTAACATGGACGAACGAGAGCATTGAAAAACTCCTTCAAGCGATTGCTTGCTGAAGTAAAAAACAATTTTGCTCTCCGTGGCGATGTCCATATTTAGGGTTCTGCACTCACGTCACACTCCATACTTCTTTTGCAGGGCTCCTACTGAAGCGTCCTCAAGTCCAGCTTGACGAAGAAAGTTAAACAATTCTTGTAGAACTAAAAAAATGTTTTTAAAGTTTGCCGTTATCATGTCATAATAATTTTGCATTGGGGTTAAATAATGTATCACAAACTGGGCCAGGTCAACAACCAAATCGGTACCTTTCTTCTCAGGGTTGGACATGAACATGACAGCCATATCGAACCGCCTCACACCGGCCAGATTCCTGAGGATCTCCAGTATGACAGGTGGCTCTTCCTTCCTTCATTTGATAAGGACAATGTGACAGTCACATTTCCTGTAAGAGCCATAACATTCATAATGGCATGGTATTTGTACAGTACTTACTTGATGTAGAAGCTTTGTAACGTCCTTAGAATCTGATTGAGCATGTCTGGTTCAAGAGAGCTCTGGAAGATCTTTGCATAAGCCTGAGGCTGGATTTGCTAAAACAACACAAACATCAGTCCTTGGTGGCATCTACATGTTTTTCTCAGCAGAAAAGACAAATCTCATTGTATGGTGATTTGTTAGTGTACAAATAGAACCCCAAACAAGAGATGAGGTCTCTGCTGAAGAATAGATGATCACAACAAGACAGGCATCCAAGATAAGATATAGCCTATTTGTAGGTCACATCATTAGCAACCATTTTGTATAGGCTATAACTAAAATGTTAAATTTAAAAAAGGACATTAATAACCCATATTGTTTATTTATTTTCCCCTTTGAACTTGAACTATTTGCACATATGACATTTGAAAAGTCTATTCATTTGGATGTGTAATATTGTGTTTTTCATCATATTTGAATTCCACCCACCTTCAAATACTTGTAGATGACTTCAGGGCCATTTCCAATCTTCCTTAGGTCTGCCTCTAGCTGGAAGCTGTTGGTGGGGGCAGGAGGTACGAGCTCAGTTGATGGTGTAGCAGGCGGTTCTGTTGGTTCACTGACAGTTGCCTCCCTGTGCTGCTGTGTCTGTGCTCTCACAGCATACCCTACAGGCCCTCTGAAATAAGAAAACAGCCTCATCAGTGGTGTTATTGTCAAAAGTCTAACTATTGACAAATGTTCTATTCAAAACGAACTAAAAACATGCATTAACAGAATCCTCAAGCAGTTCGGCAATGAAACAATATCTCTTACTTGACAGGGGAATGTGAGGGGAGGTTTGATGTTTCTTCAATCTTCGGGGATCTTAGCACTGGGGGAGGTAGAGGGGGGTGAGGCCTGACCCTCTCTCACAGTGTCTGCAATGGAGGTGGTCTTCTGGTGCCTAACACGGGGGACTGTGGTTGAAGTCAACACAGCCGAGGACTCCTCCTGGACCAGGATCTTTCCACAAACCTCTTCAATGTCCACTCTACTCAATGGCTTCTGGGATAAGGAAATCCAATAGGAACATTGTCGTGTGTCAATCTTTCAAGCCAAGTTTAGAAACAGCCTAACAGTGTCAAACTTTCCTGTTTTATCTGAGTGACTCACGGTTGACTGCAGGTCAGGTGGTTTGTTAATTGGCTGTACTGTTCTCCGATGTGCATGCTCTTCTGTTGCCAGCAGACCACTGGTGTCCATGTCCTAAGAGCAGAGAGAGGCTATGTCAATGATTTGTCAACAAAGACAACAGGTGTAAGAACATTAACACAAAAACCATAGTGAGCATGGAACCACATACGTACAATTGCAATCTTCTTCATCTCACAAAATGCCTGCTTGTTTCCTGGTTCTAGCTTCAGGACCTCCTCAAAATCTATAATAAAAATAATAAAACATGACATAATAAACAGTTCCATGACTACTGCTACCATTCACACAAAGACTTCAACCTGCTCAAGGTAGTTTACATAGAAACATGCCTAACCTATACTAAATGGTTGCCTACTAATAAGATAGGCTGTGTCTACTGTACCTTCTTTAGCTTGTTTGAGCAGTCCCAGAGCAGCCCTGGCTGTCCCTCTGCGGGCAAAGGCCTTTGAATAGGTGCCATCCAGGGCTATTGCTTTACTACAGTCCTCCTCAGCCTCTTTATATCTAAGGAGAGAATTAAGCTTAATCAATGCACAGCTTTGACAGAATTTACACTTAACCAATACTCTCTTATCCTGCCTTCCCTGCTGCTTACCTCTGCAGCTTTAAGTAAGCCATGGCCCGGTTGGCAGGCAGGAGGACGTTGGTGCTGTCCGCTTCCATGCCCTGCAGCCTCATACTTCCCCTCTTTGAAGTATGCATTCCCCTGAAAGAGTCAAGGTTTAGTGTCGTGGTAACGATTTAGAAAGTAATGCACTTAAAAACAGGCAAATAGCATGCTGTAGTACACCTGTGGTATGTCTTCAGCACTGCAGTGTCTCAGAGTCACTGGGTAACTGGTACCCAATATGTAGCGGGCCTACTCTAAAAGAAAAAGATAAGTGTAGCTGGTTGCTCTACCCTGTCTTTCTGCACCACCGCCTCCTGTCTCCTCTGCTGTTCCTCCATGAGCTGCTGTTGCTTGACGTCCACCACAGGTGGCATCACCACTGCAGCCTCTGGGCTTTCTGCCTTTCCACCCAGTTTAGCAATGACCTACCGATAGAGGAGAGGTTAGAGTGGATCAGGGAGAGGGATACAGAGGTACAGTAATAGATCCAACACCAGATAATGTCTCACCTCTTTGCATTGCATTACTTCCTTCTGTGTCTCCAGGTTTCCAGGATCCAGCTTAAGAACCATTACATAATCTAGTTATGTAGAGGAAGGAAGCAGAAATAGTTTAAGTGACCTATTCTAAGATAATAGAGCATATAAAAACTATAAATCTCTGCTGGCATTCTACCCATTTGAAAACATGTTTTGTTGTGTTACTATTACTCCTCACCTTCTAGGGCAGATTCATAATGTTGCAGGGCGAATCGAGATGCTCCTCTTCGTGCAAATGCTTTGAAGTAGTTACTGTCCAAAGCGATGGACAAGTTGCAGTCAGACTCGGCAACAGCAAACCTGACAGACAGAAATATGAATTCTCACATTAATGTTGTCATTTAAAATGTTATATATATATATATATGCAGGCAGCTCGGTTTGTAGGCAGAACGGGGTTATAAGGGTCTGCGCCCATGCCTCTGGTGTAACACTCAATGGCATCCTCATACTTCCCTTCTTTGAACAGCTGATTGCCCTGAAAAATAATTGCCAAACTCAGTACAGCAAATATAAGATTTTGCAATCTATACATACAATAAAGTAGTAACATTTACTGACTACCGACTGACTATTATTGACTACTACCATCAATGACTGGTGATAGTTGCTAGAGGCCCCGATGGCAGTATACTGTATGGGTAATTGTCTAGGATTTCAGAGGCAATTTTCTAGTCCTACAGACATCTAAATCACAGCATACTGCAAACAAATGCCCAGTTTGCAAGTCTGTTCCTTGAATTGACCTTCAATGGTGGTCATTGTGTCATCATAAAAATAAGTCATATTTTAAAATGACAACATTTACATGAGAAATCATATTTCTGTATGTGTCAGGTTTGCTGTGGCTGAGTCTGACTACAATACTATGAGTGTGAAGTCGTACTTTCTCCTTCTCAGCAAGCACCTTGTCTTGGTCAGTTGCAGGAACCCCAGAATCCTCAGACTCAAGAGTCATTGGACTCAGCAGCACTGTCCTCTTTATCCATGGACTCCAATACCTTGTCCTACCAGAAGACAAAAAAAACACCCCAAGAAATGTTTAGTGTAACAGCAAGCAGTACGTTTAGCATGGTGTACTGCTGCCATTCAGTTTAAAACCATATACTTAGTTTAAACTCACTATTGAAATCAAAGGAGAAACAGGCAAGATCCACCTAATCCATTACCACATCAAATTTGTCCCATAACTGATAGTCATAAGACTTTATCCTGGGTGCTTGTTTTGGTTCAGTCTTTGCATTGTTGTCTGATGCCTTCTTTTTCTCCCTCTTCTTTTTGTAGTCCTTGTTTCACACTGGTGGGAGGCTTTTCTAAGGCAGGAATACATAGGTCAGGATCTTTCTAACATAGCACAATCTCAACGGCAAATATAAAACATACACATTTTGTGTTACATACTTGAGACTCGCTAAAGCTCCCAGTTCTTATTTGCCCATCCTTCCTCTTTATGTCAGTTTCCCAGCTGTCAAGATCTTTCATGAAGTTATGCAGGTCCTCTGCATTTTGTCGCATTCGCAGTTGGAGTTCAATGGCTTTGTTTTCAGACATGCCTACCTGTCAAATACATTGAATATACTAGGTTGACAAAACAGGAGATAGGATCACTTTCATTTAATATGTTAGTAAGCGAGCTACATCAAGTCAACGGGGACAGAAACAATAAAACACTATCTTTATTGACCTTACTCAAACTGTGGAGCTAGTAACATCACGCTACTGTTGAGTAACTACTATAACACCAAGGAGCTAGCTACAGTTGAGACATTAGATAGTCACGGCTGTCTCGCAAAAGCAGCCATTTATAGCTGGTAGCTAGTTGCCTAAGCGAACGCAACGCTTTTAACGAGTTTCGACCTGGATATAAGAGCTGATTACATTATAATATTTGAGTACCTGTTCCTTGCGTCCCAAATTGATTGTAATTTATCACTTTAAGTTTAAACGAGGCTTACTAGCATTTAACGTTCGCTACAAACTATCACCATACTGTCGTTTTGTGTTTGTGTTCGGCGCCATGACAGCATGTCCTCTTCTTCGATGGGGTTTAACTGCGGTTGGCAACCAATACATTTTGCATTACTGCCACCTACTAGACTGGAATACTCCCCTATACTTTGCTTATTAAAAAATTAACAAACACTCACAAAAAAGTAAAACCACGCTACTCCAGTATTTAAATTTATTTAGTTCTTCCTCAGGCCAACAACCTGAAAGGATTGGACACCACTTAACACACCCCGTAACTCGCCTGATGTCAAGTCTCGCACACCCAAATACCTCAGCAACTGCCACCACAACCTACATCTTCTGCGACTTTACGTTCCATCCCTGCAGTACAGTTGATAACCATTGCTATAAATGCTAAAGATCTAAATCGTACTGAAAAATGTGTAACTTGTTGGCCTATCCTACTACTATCTATTACTATCTACTACTCACACCACTTCTCTCAGGATCTGTCCCCCTTGACCCATCTTCCTCTACTTTCTTTACTGCCTCAGCATATGACAACTTTTCCACAGGTCACTTCTGAGACACAGCCCCATGGGCACCCCTACAATTAACACATACCACTACTTTCCCCAATGCTACACATTCCTTTGACTCATCTGTAACATAATGCATTTGGCACAAAAGCCAGTACAGGATAACGTATATACCCTAACATCACTGTCGGGCAGACTCAAAATCAGACCTCAAAAGAACCGACAATGACGCTTCTATTTTTTTTTTTATATATATATATATATTATTTTGCATTTTCCAATTACGAACATTCAAAACAAAAGTGAAAAGATATTAGACAACGATAGGACAAAGTGACAGTGACAGACGAACGTAACAAAAATAAATTATAGTTATATAAACAAACATACAATAATAAAAAATAATTAAAAAAATTAAATATATTTAAAAAATAAAGAAATAACGAGACATTGGATCACCTGCCGTAGGCTACATAATAAACATTACGTGTGAAACATTATGTGAGGATTATATATAGATTCAATCAATGAGATGTGGGGGGAGATTCTCCATATAGTCAATAAACATTTGCCAAATTCTGTAAAATGTCTTTAACTTATTCCTCAAGCAGTAAGTGATTTTCTCCAAAGGGATACAACTATTAACTTCCGAAAGCCACATTGCAACTGGCAGGGAGGAATCCAATTTCCATTTCAAGGCAATACATTTCTTGGCAATCGCTAGCAATATTTCTATTAGCTCTATAGTATGGCTTTGCCTAAGATTGGTGTTAGTAAAGTTACCCAGTAGACAGACCTCCGGGTCTAAAGGGAATGCAACCCCGTGAATTGAGGATATGGCATCGCATACCCCCTGCCAGAAACTGTGTAGTTTTGAACACTGCCAAGTGGAATGGAGGAATGTTCCTTCATCTGAGCCACATCTAAAACATAGGGAGGAGATATCTGGGTTGAACCTGTGCAGTCTAGGTGGGGTGATATAGAGCTGATGGAGGAAATTAAACTGGATCAGTCTGTATCTGGAGTTCAATGTGGATGTAACCCCATCCCTGCATAGATCACTCCATAGATCCTCATCAAGATCAATACCCAGATCTCTCTCCCATCTAAGTCGGGGTTTATCTAGCCCAGGCAGTGTTAGTCCTGACATAAGAGCATTGTAAACACGGGAAATGGTCTTGAACAGTGGTTGGTCTACGTGGCAGAGTTGTTCAATAGGTGACATCTTAGGTAGGTTCCATTGTCCCTTGGGAGTCACTCACGAAACCCTGTCTGTCGCACCAAACGACGAGCATCATAAACATTGGGAATCTTCCCCTTCATGTTATGCAGGTGAGTGAGGACCCAAAAGCGGTTTAACAGAAACAGAGTCATTTAATGTCCAAACACAGGGAATACATATATCCTCTTCAGATGTATCGATAGACAAAATAGACAACCCGCAGAGAGGGCGACAAAATAAATCATATAGTCCTCTGATCAATACAGGAGAGTCCCCTTCTAGCAGTAGAGGAGAATAGCAGGGTTAGCGGCAACAGACTGCTGGTCTCTCCGGGTAGGCGCGGGTTGTAGAGGACAGAGGTACCTGATCACACGTAGCATCTGATGAAGAGGCAGATTACGACGGGACAAGGGTGAAGCAAACGAGAATCTGACAAAGAGAGAAGCAGAAACAGAGAGAGAAATAGAGACCTAATCAGAGGGAATAAAGGGAACAGGTGGGAGAGAGTAAACGAGGTAGTTAGAGGAGATGAGGAACAGCTGGGGGAAGGAAAAGGAGAGAAGGTAACCTAATACGACCAGCAGGGGGAAACGAAGTGAAGAGAAAGAACAGGAACAAGACATAACATGACAATACATGACACTTCAGCTGGTCAACCTTTTACTGCTACTCCAGTAATCACTCCTTTCAATGGCACCCATTTATTGAGAGCAAAACAACTTACATTTCTTGGCCCCATTCCCTTTAACGCGGAGCGCCTTCTCCCTCTGACCAGCAGAAACAAACAAAGACCACGTCTGGTTACCTTCAAAGATTCCACAGCACCCAGCTGTTTTCACCCACCCTGAAACCACAAATGGATCAGCGAAAAGGCACGGGTCCCCTTTTTCCAAAAACTCCACTCCTACTGTCAGACATCTTTATCCCGATGTCCACATTTCTCGGGCTGGTTGAATTGGAGGGGGGCGATGCCAGATCAATAGCAAAGGCGATAGTTGAGTTTCTTGAGAAGTGTAACCTTAAAAAAGAGAATCTTCAGGGTATTGGCACTGATAATGCGTCCGTGATGACTGGGGTACACAACGGGGTGCACAAGATTTTAAAGGAAAAATGTGCATTGACCAATTTGGTACTCATCTGTGGTGTGTGTCAGTCTTCACAATTGGCTGTCTGTGCAAGCATCCGAAGAAACCATCCCTTGGAGTGTTGAGTACTTAATCAGGGAAACCTACCACTGGTTTTCGATTTCCACAAAACGGCGCGAGGCGTTAATTGTGGCCAGAAACCCCTGCAGATCACCAAAGTGTGTGCCACACGTTGGCTATCGATTGAGCCTGCCGTAACTCATACATTGAGCCAGTGGGAAGAACTGAAACTCCACTTTGAGTTGACCAATGCCAGTGAGCGTTGCCACATGGCTGATGTGCTCCATGCCATGTACATGGACAAGACCAACTATGTCTACCTGATATTGTTGAAATCAATCATGTCCGACGTACAAGTTGCAGTGACGTCATTTGAGGGTGAGCAAACAGATTCTGTCAAGCTTTTGGACAATCTGGTACACCTTTTAACATCAATTTGCAACAAAGTAGTTAACCCTATGGCAAAAATGGATGTCCTGAAGGATGCCATTGATGGACATCTCAGTCCATCACCATACCTTGGGTACCTTTTAGAGAGCACGGTGTACCAACTCAGTCTTGCGCCAGAGGACAAAAAGGTCATTTGGAGACAGTGCATCAACTACATTGTTGCTTTAAGTAAGGAGATACAAGCAAGGCTCCCAGACAACCTAGAAGTCTTGAGAAACATGGCCTTGTTCAGTGTTAAGGAAACGCTAAAGCGCAATAAAGGCACCACTGAAATTATTAAAATAGCTGAGCTACGGGGATACCAGCCCCAAACAATTGATCAAATTGTTTCCAATGGAGAAACATCCTTCTGTTTCAGTGGGACTCAACTGAAAATACAGTCCAGTTTTGGAGTGAAGTAAATTACTACACGGACTCTTCCGGGTCAAATCCATTTGAAGAACTGTGCAAAGCTGCACTCACTGTCCTCTCCTTACCACACTCAAATGCGGAGGTTAAACGGCTATTCAGCCAAATGAGTGTGGTCAAGTCAAAGTTAAGAAATAGAATGTCACTTCACACTCTCAACTCCATACTCCTGGTGCGGTATGGACTGAAGCTGGCTGGTGATACCTGTTACCAGCATAAACTACCAAGTGAAGTTCTGCAGCAGTTTGGCACCCCAGCAGCATACAGCTTTAAGGCCACTCCATCCTCTACTGCTGGTTCCAGCTCCATGACAATGCAGGTGGACAGTGAAGATGAAGAGGATTGCCAATCTATGATTCATCATATTTACAGTACGTACGCAAGGAGTGGACTTTCTGGAACTGACGGAGACACATAACTGATGGTGGTAGTGTGTACTGCAGTGTGTGTGAGAACAGTGGCAATATCTGGAGACCATTGAGCAGCTCGCCAGCCAAGCAGCACAACAACTTGGAGAGAGCTGGAGAGAGTTGCCTAGCACATACCTCATCATTTGAGTTAAGTTGCTTCTTCAATGAGACAACATATATAGCTTGGTATTAGCCTGTACCTATAAATGTTGATCAGTTAGGTAACATGTTAACTAACTACCAATACACTGCTTAAAACTTTAATTGTTCAGAATGTGTAGGTTTACTAGTTAAAAATAAAATAAATACAATTTAATTGTTCAATAATGTGCAATTGTTCAATAATTCAATGTGTTGTGTTTAAAAATAAAAATGTGATCATATAAAATGTGTTGTGTTTATATTACTTTTACAAATAAAAATATATGATAACAAATAAACAAATCTAAACTAACAAATGTCAAATCATGTTTTTCGTCGAGATGGCCAGTCAATTTGAGTAACGTTATTGTGTATTCTGTGTAACGACGCAGTTTTACGTTATTACGTCATGGCGTTATCACGCAATGACATCCCAACGTCATTTAGCAACTTTTAGCAACAAATCGACCTGCCTCTAGCAACTTTCCCTGAAAGTTAGTTGGCAACACTGTACCGAACGTGCACGCAGTTAATGTCACTTGCCAATGCATGGAGTTGTGTTGCAATAAACCTAGTTTGTAATTATATTAGAAAAAGCACATTTATTTTCTATATCTAGCTAGCAACAATGTTGTTGCAGACATTAATTGAATTTTTCACCTCTCGTTTACAAGGTAAAATTAGTTTCATACTGGATATTCTGTTTTCTCTTGTCAATAGCTATTGATCCAAGCATCCCTTGACTATGAAAATGGTATATTCTGAATCAGCATGGATGGATCGAAAATAATGTGTGGATTTTTGTCCATACATCTCTTTCTCTCATATATATATATATATATATATATTAGTTAAAAAATAAGGTATATTATCATAGTCATGGCACACCGTGTAAGAGCTATTGATGATTGAAAAACGAATATCTAATATCAAACTACTTTTTATCTCGGTCTGGTTTACCACGTGATTTGAGAAACAGAACGACCTCTCGCTGCTAAGCTCTAAGTAGCTATTTTAGAAACTATTTTCATGCAATGGATCAAACTGAACAGCAAGAAGAGGACTATGGATATAACCTATTCCCGGAGAGGAATTCGGGAAAGTTCCAAAAGGGATCGATAGCAGAAAGCTTGTTCACTTTCAATCACAAATGTCAGGTCATGCTACAATTCGCAATGGAAACAAGTAAGCTAACAGGCTAGCAAGCTGATATGTCTGTCATCCTCAAATATATCGCATGGCAATAGTTAGCTAGATGACCGTGTAACCATTAATGCCATGTTTACATTTGTCATATACGTCATAGCCATGTTTCTAGCAAGCTTAGCTAGCCAACTAGCTAGCAATCGTTGAACAGTAAAGAGACTGTCATGAGTAAGCCAGTTAGCTTGTTGTTGAATGACCTGATTGCCGTCATGGTGCATAACCGATTAGGCCTAATCTCATTCTATCTCCCTTTCAGGTCCATATGCAAAGCTTCTCCTTGGAGCCATGAAAAGCTCAGGATGGTAAGTGTCAGCCAGCACTATCATCATCAATCACAACTCAACACAACTGTCAGCTGCCATAATTCTTCTTCTTCTTCCCCCTATTAGTTACCGGCAGACAAGACACTGTAATGCATATTGCTGCCTTTCTCAGGCTGGAGAGTGAAAAACACACTTCATTATATAAATAGCCTAGGTGCAAGCAGATGGAATAAAGAAACCACAACAGCTTCCTTTCTATTTTGCTCCGCCTGTCATTTGAGGCCAAAATAGTTACAAGCGAAAATGTGGTTACACCCAATTTAGTCAGCTCACAGAACAATATCCTCCTATCCTCAGCATACTGTCTGCTATAACAGAACATGCGTCACAGTAGTACAGTCTCTACCTCCCCACATTCCTCAGACTTGCCATCTGGGTGTTTCTCCACTAACAATAACTCACTTTCCAATCCACAATGCCCCAACCTCAGCCTCATCAAGAGAACCCCATCCCTCCTTTCCCTCCCCAGATACCTACTACCCTTCCTCTTAGAATTCTGGACAGACAAAAACTTCCTACCCCGCTCCTCTCTCTCACACTCACGTTTCCACTCCTGGTCAACACCTTCGCTATGATGCTCCTACATTCCATCCCCCCCAATGGGACCACCATATCGGCTGCCACCATATCGGCTGCCTTATTTCCTCCTACCCCAACATGAGTTGGGACCCACAGAAAACCTACCTTGCAGCCTTTCTTGTTACATCAAGAATGTTCATGTCAACATCAGGCTCTGGCAACAGCCTCTGAGGAACACACAGCCAGCAGACAGGGAACCCCACTTCCAGACCTACCATTCCTGACTCCACCCCCCATTAGTGCACTTGGGTCAGATAGCTTGGCCTACCTCTTCTCACTCCAGTTCCCTATTCCCATGCCTCTCCTAACAGACACCTTGCAGGGTGAGATGATACATGCCCCTGCACTTTCATCCCATAGAGTAATGCCAGCTTAGCTAGTTGTAGCCTCAACGGAACCTCCTCCATTTCAGTCAACAACGCAGGGATAGGGGTAGTTTGAAATGCCCCACAGCACAACCGCGGTGCAATTGCCTGTACCACATCCAACATCTGTAGTGTTGTAGCCAAACCTCCGTGAATTTGAATGCCTTGACCCGGTCCAGCAGTCAACCACACATTTCAAGCCCTTGCACAACCTTCTTTCTTTTAAATCCCAAAATTACAAACTTGCTCTTTGCTGCTTAAATTCTAAATCCCCACTTATCTGCCCAATCCACCACCTTTTCCATTGCCTCTTGCACCTTCTGGACCACAAACAGGATATTCCTTCCTCTTTTCCAGAGCGCCCCATAATCGGAAAACAGGGAAAGGCCCAACATCCTGGAACATGGCATTGACCATTTATGTTAAATAAAACTGGACTAATTACACTTACCTGCGGTGTCCCATTCTCTATCCCCACTAACTCAGAATAAGCTCCACCAACTTCGACCTGTGTGGTCCGGTTCTTGAAGAAATCCTGTATCCAATTAAACAGCAACCACTCACCCCAGCAGAATATAGCTCCAGCACCAGTCCCCCTTTACAGAGCATGTCGTATGCCATTTCAATGTCCAGAAACAACACCACCACTCCCTCCTTGTTGGCCAGCGCCTTCTTTATATCACAGTCCAGTACTAGCACTAAGTCCATAGTACACCTTCCTAACCTAAAACCACTCTGGTATGAGGAAAACATACATTTACTCTCAAACATATGTACTAATCTGTCTGTGACCATTCTTTCCATTACTTAACACAGTACAGAGGTCAACGCTATGGGTCTGTATGAACCCGGGTGTGATGCTTCTTTTCCCGGTTTTACAGTTGGTACCACTAAGGCATGTTTCCACAGTGCTGGTAATGCCCCTTCTCCTACTGTATTCATTAACGCCAGTACCTCCTCCAGTAACAAATCATCCAGGTGTTTAAGTTGCTCATAGTATAGCCCATCCAATCCCAGGGCTGTGTTTCCTCCTTGTATCACCCGGCGCAGCTCATTCATTGCAAAAAACACGTTACTCGGGTCTAGCTGCCATGACACTGATGTATTATACACTGAACAAAAATATAAACGTAACATGTAACAATTTCAGATTTTGCTGAGTTACAGGAAATCAGTCAATTTAAATGAATTCATTAAGCCCTAATCTATAAATTTCACATGACTGGGAATACAGATATGCGTGCATCTGTTGGTCACAGATACCTTTTAAAAAAAGGTAGGGGCATGGTTGAGGAAACCAGTCACTATCTGGTGTGACCACCATTTGCCTCGTGAGGTGTGACACATGTCCTTTGCATAGAGTTGATCAGGCTGTAGATTGTGGAATGTTGTCCTACTCCTCTTCAATGGCTGTGCGAAGTTGCTGGATATAGAAGAGAACTGGAGCACGCTTTTGTACACGTCAATCCAGAGCATTCCAAACATGCTCAATGGGCTTCATGTCTGGTGAGTATGCAGGCCGTGGAAGAACTAGGACATTTTCAGATTCCAGAAATTGTTTACAGATCCTTGGGACATGGGGCCATTATCATGCTGAAACATGAGGTGATGGCAGCGGATTAATTGCTTGACAATGGGCCTCAGAACCTTGTCATGGTATCTCTGTGCATTCAAATTGCCATCGATAAAATGCAATTGTGTTCATTGTCCATAGTTTATGCCTGCCCATACCATGACACCATGGGGCACTCTGTTCACAACGTTGACATCAGCAAACCACTCGCAAACCACACGGCACTACACACGCTGTCTGCCATCTGCCCGGGAACAGTTGAAACTGGGATTCGTCTGTGAAGAGCACACTTCTCCAGCGTGCCAGTGACCATCGAGGTGAGCATTTTCCCATTGAAGTGAGTTATGACACTGAACTTCAAACCCCCGGTGAGGATGACGAGCATGCAGATGAGCTTCCCTGAGATGGTTTTTGACAGTTTGTGCAGAAATTCTTCGATTGTGCAAAACCCATGTTTCGTCAGCTGTCCACGTGGCTGGTCTCTGACGATCCCGCAGGTGAAGAAGCCGGATGTGGAGGGCCTGGGCTGATGTGTTTACACATGGTCTATGATTGTAAGGCCAGTTGGACGTACTGCCAAATTCTCTAAAATGACATTCGAGGCAACTTATGGTAGAGAAATTAAAAGTGTATTCTCTGGCAACAGCTCTGGTTGACATTCCTGCAGTCAACATGGCATTTGCATGCTCCCTCAACTTGAGACATGTGTGGCATTGTATTTTGTGACAAAACTGCACATTTTAGTGGCCTTTTATTGTCCCCAACACTGTGTAATGATCATGCTGTTTAATCAGCTTCTTGATATTCCAGCACTGAGAGAGGTTCTTACCCTCATTGGCTTCCAGTACCATTCTACAGCACTGAGAGAGGTTCTTACCCTCATTGGCTTCCAGTACCACTCTACAGCACTGAGAGAGGTTCTTACCCTCATTGGCTTCCAGTACCACTCTACAGCACTGAGAGAGGTTCTTACCCTCATTGGTTTTCAGAACCACTCTACAGCTCTGAGAGAGGTTCTTACCCTCATTGGCTTCCAGAACCACTCTACAGCTCTGAGAGCGGTTCTTACCGCATTGGCTCCAAGTTCCACTCTACAGCACTGAGAGAGGTTCTTACCGCATTGGCTCCAAGTTCCACTCTACAGCTCTGAGAGAGATTCTTACCGCATTGGCTCCAAGTTCCACTCTACAGCACTGAGAGAGGTTCTTACCGCATTGGCTCCAAGTTCCACTCTACAGCTCTGAGAGAGGTTCTTACCCTCATTGGCTCCAAGTTCCACTCTACAGCTGTGAGAGAGATTCTTACCGCATTGGCTCCAAGTTCTACTCTACAGCTCTGAGAGAGGTTCTTACCGCATTGGCTCCAAGTTCCACTCTACAGCTCTGAGAGAGTTTCTTACCACATTGGCTCCAAGTTCCACTCTACAGCTCTGAGAGAGTTTCTTACCGCATTGGCTCCAAGGTCCACTCTACAGCTCTGAGAGAGATTCTTACCCGCATTGGCTCCAAGTTCCACTTTACAGCTCTGAGAGAGATTCTTACCCGCATTGGCTCCAAGTTCCACTCTACAGCTCTGAGAGAGATTCTTACCCGCATTGGCTCCAAGTTCGACTCTACAGCTCTGAGAGAGGTTCTTACCGCATTGGCTCCAAGTTCCACTCTACAGCTCTGAGAGAGGTTCTTACTGCATTGGCTCCAAGTTCCACTCTACAGCTCTGAGAGAGATTCTTACCCGCATTGGCTTCCAGTACCATTCTACAGCACTGAGAGAGGTTCTTACCCTCATTGGCTTCCAGTACCACTCTACAGCACTGAGAGAGGTTCTTACCCTCATTGGTTTCCATAACCACTCTACAGCTCTGAGAGAGGGTCTTACCCTCATTGGCTTCCAGTACCACTCTACAGCACTGAGAGAGGTTCTTACCGCATTGGCTCAAAGTTCCACTCTACAGCTCTGAGAGAAGTTCTTACTGCATTTGCTCCAAGTTCCACTCTACAGCTCTGATAGAGATTCTTACCCGCATTGGCTTCCAGTACCATTCTACAGCACTGAGAGAGGTTCTTACCCTCATTGGCTTCCAGTACCACTCTACAGCACTGAGAGAGGTTCTTACCCTCATTGGTTTCCATAACCACTCTACAGCTCTGAGAGAGGTTCTTACCCTCATTGGCTTCCAGTACCACTCTACAGCACTGAGAGAGGTTCTTACCGCATTGGCTCCAAGTTCCACTCTACAGCTCTGAGAGAGGTTCTTACTGCATTGGCTCCAAGTTCCACTCTACAGCTCTGAGAGAGATTCTTGCCCGCATTGGCTTCCAGTACCATTCTACAGCACTGAGAGAGGTTCTTACCCTCATTGGCTTCCAGTACCACTCTACAGCACTGAGAGAGGTTCTTACCCTCATTGGCTTCCAGTACCACTCTACAGCACTGAGAGAGGTTCTTACCCTCATTGGTTTCCATAACCACTCTACAGCTCTGAGAGAGGTTCTTACCCTCATTGGCTTCCAGAACCACTCTACAGCTCTGAGAGCGGTTCTTACCGCATTGGCTCCAAGTTCCACTCTACAGCACTGAGAGAGGTTCTTACCGCATTGGCTTCCAGTATCACTCTACAGCACTGAGAGAGGTTCTTACCCTCAATGGCTTCCAGTACCACTCTACAGCACTGAGAGAGGTTCTTACCCTCATTTGCTTCCAGTACCACTCTACAGCACTGAGAGAGGTTCTTACCCTCATTGGCTTCCAGTACCATTCTACAGCACTGAGAGAGGTTCTTACCCTCATTGGCTTCCAGTACCACTCGACAGCACTGAGAGAGGTTCTTCCCCTCATTGGCTTCCAGGACCACTCTACAGCACTGAGAGAGGTTCTTACCCTCATTGGTTTCCAGAACCACTCTACAGCTCTGAGAGAGGTTCTTACCGCATTGGCTCCAAGTTCCACTCTACAGCACTGAGAGAGTATCTTACCGCATTGGCTCCAAGTTCCACTCTACAGCTCTGAGAGAGGTTCTTACCCGCATTGACTCCAAGTTCCACTCTACAGCTCTGAGAGAGATTCTTACCCGCATTGGCTCCAAGTTCGACTCTACAGCTCTGAGAGAGGTTCTTACCGCATTGGCTCCAAGTTCCACTCTACAGCTCTGAGAGAGTTTCTTACCCGCATTGGCTCCAAGTTCCACTCTACAGCTCTGAGAGAGGTTCTTACCGCATTGGCTCCAAGTTCCACTCTACAGCTCTGAGAGAGGTTCTTACTGCATTGGCTCCAAGTTCCACTCTACAGCTGTGAGAGAGATTCTTACCGCATTGGCTCCATGTTCTACAGGGCTCCGGGCAGCCGGAAATGGAGGAAAACTCGCCTCCCTGCGGACCTGGCATCCTTTCACTCCCTCCTCTCTACATTTTCCTCCTCTGTCTCTGCTGCTAAAGCCACTTTCTACCATTCTAAATTCCAAGCATCTGCCTCTAACCCTAGGAAGCTCTTTGCCACCTTCTCCTCCCTCCTGAATCCTCCCCCCTCCCTCCTCCCTCTCTGCAGATGACTTTGTCAACCATTTTGAAAAGAAGGTCGATGACATCCGATCCTCGTTTGCTAAGTCAAACGACACCGCTGGTTCTGCTCACACTGCCCTACCCTATGCTCTGGCCTCTTTCTCCCCTCTCTCTCCAGATGAAATCTCGCGTCTTGTGACGGCCGGCCGCCCAACAACCTGCCCGCTTGACCCTATCCCCTCCTCTCTTCTCCAGACCATTTCCGGAGACCTTCTCCTTACCTCACCTCGCTCATCAACTCATCCCTGACCGCTGGCTACGTCCCTCCCGTCTTCAAGAGAGCGAGAGTTGCACCCCTTCTGAAAAAACCTACACTCGATCCCTCCGATGTCAACAACTACAGACCAGTATCCCTTCTCTCTTTTCTCTCCAAAACTCTTGAGCGTGCCGTCCTTGGCCAGCTCTACCGCTATCTCTCTCAGAATGACCTTCTTGATCCAAATCAGTCAGGTTTCAAGACTAGTCATTCAACTGAGACTGCTCTTCTCTGTATCACGGAGGCGCTCCGCACTGCTAAAGCTAACTCTCTCTCCTCTGCTCTCATCCTTCTAGACCTATCGGCTGCCTTCGATACTGTGAACCATCAGATCCTCCTCTCCACCCTCTCCGAGTTGGGCATCTCCGGCGCGGCCCACGCTTGGATTGCGTCCTACCTGACAGGTCGCTCCTACCAGGTGGCGTGGCGAGAATCTGTCTCCTCACCACGCGCTCTCACCACTGGTGTCCCCCAGGGCTCTGTTCTAGGCCCTCTCTTATTCTCGCTATACACCAAGTCACTTGGCTCTGTCATAACCTCACATGGTCTCTCCTATCATTGCTATGCAGACGACACACAATTAATCTTCTCCTTTCCCCTTCTGATGACCAGGTGGCGAATCGCATCTCTGCATGTCTGGCAGACATATCAGTGTGGATGACGGATCACCACCTCAAGCTGAACCTCAGCAAGACGGAGCTCCTCTTCCTCCCGGGGGGAAGGACTGCCCGTTCCATGATCTCGCCATCACGGTTGACAACTCCATTGTGTCCTCCTCCCAGAGCGCTAAGAACCTTGGCGTGATCCTGGACAACACCCTGACGTTCTCAACTAACATCAAGGCGGTGTCCCGTTCCTGTAGGTTCATGCTCTACAACATCCGCAGAGTACGACCCTGCCTCACACAGGAAGCGGCGCAGGTCCTAATCCAGGCACTTGTCATCTCCCGTCTTGATTACTGCAACTCGCTGTTGGCTGGGCTCCCTGCCTGTGCCATTAAACCCCTACAACTCATCCAGAACGCCGCAGCCCGTCTGGTGTTCAACCTTCCCAAGTTCTCTCACGTCACCCCGCTCCTCCGCTCTCTCCACTGGCTTCCAGTTGAAGCTCGCATCCGCTACAAGACCATGGTGCTCGCCTACGGAGCTGTGAGGGGAACGGCACCTCAGTACCTCCAGGCTCTGATCAGGCCCTACACCCAAACAAGGGCACTGCGTTCATCCACCTCTGGCCTGCTCGCCTCCCTACCACTGAGGAAGTACAGTTCCCGCTCAGCCCAGTCAAAACTGTTCGCTGCTCTGGCCCCCAATGGTGGAACAAACTCCCTCACGACGCCAGGACAGCGGAGTCAATCACCACCTTCCGGAGACACCTGAAACCCCACCTCTTCAAGGAATACCTAGGATAGGGTAAGTAAGGGTAGGTAATCCTTCTCCCCCAACAAGATTTAGATGCAAGTGGCTGTTCCACTGGTTGTCATAAGGTGTATGCACCAATTTGTAAGTCGCTCTGGATAAGAGCGTCTGCTAAATGACTTAAATGTAATGTAAATGACAATAATCTGTACTCTTAATGTATTATGTGAATTATTTATTTTTAATTGGCAACGCCAGTGCAGTTCCCTAGTGGGGTCGCGACCCCGACTTTGAATCCCACTGATCTACACTGACGTGAATATAACAAGTGACATCAATAAGGGATCATAGCTTTCACCTGGTCAGTTTGTCATGGAAAGAGCAGGTGTCCTAATGTTTTTTTTTTCTTCTATTGTGTTATTTACTGTACGCTTGTTTATTCCATGTGTAACTCTGTGTTGTTGTTTGTGTCGCACTGCATTGTTTTATCTTGGCCAGGTCGCAGTTGTAAATGAGAACTTGTTCTCATCTTGCTTACCTGGTTAAATAAAGGTGAAAGGGGGGGGGGGATGTTTTGTACAGTTACTGTAGGTAACACAGGGGTGTCAAACTAATTACAGGGGTGGAGCCAAAACCCGCAGACACTCTGCCCTCTGTGGAATGAGTTTGACACGTGATGTAATAGATATATCATGATGTGTTTTTTCTTTTCTTCCATGCTAATGTACATTTGACATCATTATGCCACCCCTTTGTTAAGTATTATTTTGTCTCTTCAGTGCAGTGTACAAAGATAGACATTTCTCCTGTGAAGACTGTGATGGGACTGTCAGTGGCGGTTTTGATGCAACATCATCACAAGTAAGACAGCTAGAACCGTTACCTTTGTGTAAAGGTTCACATGCTACACTGTGTACTTTGTATCATATCTGTAAGATACCAATTGTTTTCCCCCTTCCCATTTCTAGATTGTTTTGTGTCAGAATAATATTCACCAGCAGTCCCACATGAACAGAGTGGTTACACATGAGCTCATCCATGCCTTTGACCACTGCCGGGCGCATGTGGATTGGTTTAACAACTTCAAGCACTTGGCCTGCTCAGAGGTGAGACCAAGAGATAAACGTGCATGTTATGGGGAAATTAATTGTGTTTGTGCTCAGTTTTAATTGTGTTTTTAAAGGAAGTCATGTTAATTGTTCGGCTCTTCTTTTTTTTTTTTTTAGATTCGAGCAGCTAATCTCAGTGGGGATTGCTCTTTCCATAATGAAGTATCCAGGTTCAACTTTGGCCTCAAGAAGCACCATCAGGTAATATCTGGAGATCATGTGAATTCACTGCAAACAAAATGATTCTTACTTGTATGTATTTCAGTCAAAAATGCTATCCTTCATGGTATAGCATAACATGATTTTTTTCCCCCATCCCGTGGAATGACATGTTTGAATTGACAACCTGTTTAGTTGAAACTGTAGTACAATGTAATAACAAGTATAGCACTGCCTTTGTCAGTGCTTAGAGGTTAACAAGAAGTGCTAATGATGGCCAATATTCACATGAAGATCTTCCTACCTAACCCATTCACTACTACCTATCAGGAATGTGTTCGGGGACGTGCCTTGCGTTCCATCCTTGCTGTTAGGAAGGTGAGCCGAGAGGAGGCAGAGAAAGTGGTGGACGAGGTATTCGACACCTGCTTCAATGACCACGCCCCTTTCGGCCGCATCCCACATGACAAGAAGGACGCCAAATTTGCCTACAGAGATTTTGAGAACCGAGATCGGTATTCCGCAAACCTTTAATGTGTTATTACGTGTACTAATGAATTGTAATTTAATTTCCATGGGTGCTATTGTGAGGATCCTTGCAGAAAGCTGGGCAACCTACCACTGCTCTTAGCAGAATGACTGTGTCAAAAATTGTATGAAATTACCTCCTGAAGGGAAATATTCAGAGTTCTTTCTCTCTGTCATTTAAATAAATCAAAGGATATAATAAATTATATGTTTTTATGGCATGTGACTTTTGTGTACTCTAATGCTAAAGAATGTGATGGAGTGGTTTCCTTTTGGATATTGATAAATTTGGCTAATATTTTTTGGTCGTACTTTTACAGCTGTTCCAAAGTTGGTGTTTGTGAAGGGTATATGATGCCTGTAAAACTTATTTCAAGACAAAGGTGGGGACATATTTCCAAGGGGGACTGTCCACCCCTCTACTCTGCCATGTGGACATACAATGACTGAGAACTGGGAGTTCACTGTTAATAGATTTTATTGTACTGTACTGAATAAGTCAACTTGTTGAAATAAATATTTGATTATTATGAATATGATATTGAGCCTTGATTATTATCGTATTAGCATTTATGAATTGACAAACGTTTTAAAAAACGAATTCTAAAAAGTGCTCAGTTAATACCCAAGTTACATTAAACAAACACCGCATTCCCTGAAGACAGTATTAAATCTAAATAAGCATGTTTCATGTTATCAAGAAGCATGCATTAATTCATGTCAGCATCCTTCCTTTATCCATCAGGTGAGCAAATCATTTATCCATCAGATGAGCAAATTATTTATCCATCAGATGAGCAAATCATTTATCCATCAGATGAGCAAATCATTTCTTGAACAAGTTGTACAAGTGATGTTACTTCTCAAGACCATATACAGCGCCTTCTGAAAGTATTCACACCCTTTGACTTTTTCTACATTTTGTTGTGTTACAAAGTGGGATTAAAATATATAAAAAACATCATTACATATGTATTTATTAACCCCCTGAGTCAATACATGTTAGAATCACCTTTAGCAGCGATGAAAGCTGTGAGTCTTTCTGGGTGAAGACGCTGCATGTTCAATCTGACATCTGCATTGGCCGTGCAGCATTTATGGTGATATGGCTTCCGCAGAAATCATGGCATTCATACTTCTTGCGCTTCGCGGAGCAGCTCAGAGCTGTTGTAAAGGAAATGAGTTTGTGTTTATACAGAACCTCCTGCTCTCACCTACCGTCAACCAGTCATGTCTATACGGAGCCCTCGATATTGTTAAAACATTTGAGAGACGCACGCCGATGCGGTAGAGCTCAATTTAGCCTCCGCGAGGCTCCGCAATTGAGTCACACAAGCCATACTGCGCCTACGACCACATCTTGGATCAAGCATAAATTGTCTCCAAATCTCGAATAAGAGTTTTGCATACCTGGATAACACAATGTTTGCACATCATTCTTTTTAAAAATTCTTCAAGCTCTGTCAAGTTGGTTGTTCATCATTGCTACACAGCCATTTTTAAGTCTTGCCATAGATTTTCAAGCCAATTTATTAAGTCAACACTTTATAGTAGGCCACTTAGGAACATTCAATGTCGTCTTGGCAAGCAACTCCAGTGTCTGTTGGAAAGCTGACGGTACCAGATTTTCCTCTTGGGTTTTGCCTCTTCTTAGCTTTATTCAGTTTTCTTCATTTATTTATTTTTACTCTCAAATCCTTGCAGATGACAAGTATGCCCATAACACGATGCAGCCACCACCATGCTTGAAAATATGAAGAGTGGTACTCAGTGATGTGTTGTGTTGGGTTTGCCCCAAACATAACACTTTGTATTCAGGACATACATTTGTATGAAATTCACTGCGGAGGATGATCCTCCCCTTCCTCCTCTGAGGAGCCTCCACTGATTCTCACCTATATTTTAAGGTACACTGTTGTCCTCTGAATGTCAGTGCAGCTGAGGCCTCGCTTTCTCAGTGTGTAGGGGGAAAAGTAAAACAAAAAACTTCCCCAGACAGATGATGGCAAACACTACCTCTACATCTTATAAACTTCCTCTGTAAAATGTAACTGGGGACATTTTTATAGGACATTAGCATTTTGAGAATCCGTTATCCTTCTTTGGATTAATGAGGAACGGTTACGCAGGAATTAGCCTCATAATCTTCCCACACCACATACTGCATATGGTGACTCTCAGGCTATCGCAAAGAGTCCAGACATCTACTACGACATTTGAATTGTAATTAGAAATAGTGTGGTGAAAGTTACACTGTACTTGTCTTTAATGTATACTCCACCAGCAGGCACTACAGAGGGCATATATTTTACATGGGATCAAACAACAAGAAGAGTTGGTTGAATAAGACAAAGAAAAGAAGATTAGGTTCATTTGTGTAGTTTGCAAAAAATTACACCCTCATAGGCAAGCAGGGGATTAGTGTTAACTGCATAATAACTAGTAAACAACAGCAGTTAGAGGATATTATCCAAAAGACTATGGGAATACCACACAATAAAATATACTGCCATTCATATAAAACAATACAATTACTTGTAGAATTATTAACTTAACTATGTTAATTGCCATATTGAACAACACTGTGCTTTGTGACATGATCCTTTTTCCCCATACATACACCTGAGTATGTGGATTTCTGACTTTTATACTTGTTTGAATGGCTGGTGTAATTTGTAATCCAATTCAATAGGTCCTTCCTTTATGGTATTTTCCCCAAATCTGCCTCCTGTAAAACAACTTTAGCAACATGATTTTGGAATTGGAACTGACTGACATGGTTCACATAGGACCAAGCAGTTGACTCCTGTACATAATGGGTGATTTCATACATCTCAGTTGAAGTGCAGAACCAATGTCGAATATATAAATGCCACGCACATCTGCATGCTCAATTTTGATCAGCAGTCATCTTATCTGTAGTACCATCATTGTCCTTAGGATGGCAGTCTTGATGTATCAAACTTCAGGCTACAGTGGTCGATTCGACTCCATAAAGAAGACAGAAGAAAGTGCAATCACAGTTTTAGTGATACAGATTATTTAATCCATTTCAATGAGCCCTGGTTCAGGTGAATGCCAGGCCTTTGTAGGGTAAAATACAGCATGGTGATTAAGTTACCACTGAGAGAATGACTCATCTCATTACTCCATCCATTTAAACAGGCAGCTCCCACTGAGTTCTAATTAGAATGTTCCAGCATCATTTAAGCCCCCTGCCAACTCTAATCTACTCTAGGACAACACATTAACCCAGACCTCACTGATGAACTAATGTGTTAAATTTGAATAATTCCAGATTTAGTTGTGAGGAGTAACACTAAAAACATGAACTTGTGTTTGGTATAATGTTTTTGGAAGTCATCTTTAAACTTGAAAAACAGAAGGAATCCGGTTTGTGCCAAATTCCACAAATAGGTTCCCAGCATTTTGAAAGCATGGCTCGTTAGTAATGTTGCCACTGGATTGTTCTTGACATTTTTGGCAGGGACAGCCAACGGTACAGTTTTGAAGAGGCAGGTGTGAAACCAAGCTTATTATGCCAGGACTGGAGCAGGTACTCGTTCTTTTTGGATGGCTCTTCCTGTCCAGAGAGTGAGCTAAGTAGCATGCTGAAGTGTAATACATTGAAGTGTAAACATGAAACATGGGTAAAAACCAGCTGGAGAGAGACTAGTCCAGTAGAATTTACAGTATATGGGTCTTGCCAATGTTATCTGTCTTTCAAAACACCCTGGCATGTGTCCACCATTATGTTAAAGGTGTATTTTAGCCAATTATTGCCTGTTTCTCCATATCTGTTGTGTATGGTGATTACCATAACAATTAAAATGACAGTACATTGTCACACTTTTTTGGATGTTTAAATGAGGTTTCATTTAAGTCCAAATTAAGACTTCAGAGGAGTGATATAAAAGGTTAGGTAATTTGTTTTGCTAAGATGGTCATGCACTGCCCTATCTCCCTCACTCTTTTGTAATGCCATAACAAAAGAAGAATATTGAGTCCATCAGTGCCTGTTCTTTAGCCTGAAGTGGACAATGACTTTCAGCTTATCGAGGACATGGTTGCTTCTCTAAAGATGGATTCCTGAATCACTTAATGTCCTTGCAAACCACTCAATACATCAAAATAATAATAATCATGATGCACTAAAACTGAATAAATATCAGCTGGTTTACTACCGCCTTTAGGGATGTTAAATGATCATTTATGTTATGAATGATAAAAATGAAATATGTGATATGTAGGCATATTGTAAATTAAGAAGTGCCCACATTGTGGTATTATGGTTATTAATATGATTAGGAAAACTGTTATCAGCTCACTCTGACGGAATTGAAACGACTAGCTATCATTATAATTCACAGCACAAAGCCACCTCTGGCTAAGCATCTAACCTGACGATTAACTTGCCCAGCAGGTAACTGCTGTAAGAGGTGCTCAGCATGGCGGTTGGAAATCAATTAATTATCTGTGTAGGGAATTTAATTAAGAAGGTGTTTATAGGTTGGCACAGACCCAATGGCCATCATCCTCTTCTTTATATATATTTTAAAATGTAATGGATTGGTACTGAGTCTCGGGCTAGTTTTAAAGGCGAACTGCACATATTAGCAAATCAATTACCTGGCCAAACAGTTCTTATGTGAAAACATAGTTCACTCAAAATGCTGTGATCAATTTATAATTTAAAACACCTATATATTCAACCTCCCCGACAGAAAAATGTGTTCATTACCGACCTTCTGCAATGAATTATCCAATGAAACACTGTAGACTTAGTATTCTTGCGAAACGATTTTAATGAGTGAAAAATATAATTAGGCTAGTCCCCTCTCAATTTAGAGTCCCTACTTTGTCTTGATCACTATGAAGTCATCACTGTATCTACATCACCACAGTATAATAAATGTGTAACTGTGTAACATATTCAACAACAATTGTTTAAATCTCTGCTCTCAGACATACATAGCATGTAAGGTCAGGGCAGAACAACAGGTGGTTTAGTGATACGAAGCATCTTCATTGTGTCTGCTAGATGACAGAGATGAAACAAATGTTCATAAATGACTCTTGGCAGATTGTTAGCATTCATGGCAGAAATGCTCGACAAGTTCTTCAGCGGTAATTAATGTCTGGTGGCATTTGAATCTTAATTTGCCACTAATGATATGCGTGGTATTAATTAAGTGTTTAGCATAACAACCATTGGACAATGTCTTGGGGGAAGAGCAGGGGGGCTGCTTTTACTTTCTGTGAGCCATGTGTTCATTAATTAATCCTTTCAGCTAACTCCAATAACCTTAACAAACTTTCCTCCACAAACATAGTGTTTTTGTCATTAATATTGGCTAATTCATTAATATTCTCTTTCCGTGAATCAGGAGGCAGATTTGATGTGCCTCACTCCTCCAACTTGAGGCAACACTCAAACACATAATTGCAAAACAACACAGTTTGGCCTCGAATTACTGATGTTATTGATTAAAAATACATTTGAATGAAAGCAAGGTTTTTCAAGCATCAATGAAGATGGAATTTTGTTCATTATTATGTGTATGTGTGCAGTGTCAAAAGGAAGACGATGATCCATGTACGTTCAAGGCAAGGGGAAATTACTCAATGCCTTTTCATATTTAACAAATGTTCAAATATAGACATCAACAGCAGGAGCAAGAATTAGGTAGAGTTACAGTGGGGGAAGGGGAGTGTAATCCATATTTACTATGTAGACTAATATGCCACAAGGATCAACATTCTGAGAAACTGAGAAAAAGATCATCGGCGTTTGCTCCCCTCTGCTGTGCACAACATGACTGTCCCAGAGCTCCACTGAGGAGGCATTGCACCCCAGTAACCACCACAGCCCACGGCTCTGCTTTGTCTCACTGCTCTGAGAGAGAGGGAGGGAGAGATCTCCCCTGATACTGGGAGGCAATTAGTTTGAAGTTTGTGCAGCAGAACCTTTGCATACACTTGACTCTGAAACAGTGAAGAAAACTTTCTCCCTGATCCCGCTGTGTAGTGTCTGTGAGTAAGATGCAAGACAATAAAGTCACTAAGACCATGGCTTTGATAGCCTGAGGTCAGAGCTTACTCTAGTGGCTATGATGTGAAACATCTTGAAACATACTGTCAATATGAAGGCCAAACCTACCATCAAACTTGATATAACATAAGAGTATGGTGGTGTTAAACGCTCCCTGACGTTGAGCTCTTTGTCAGTCTCTGCTCCAAGGACACAGAGGAGAATCACTCCCTTTTTCTAGCTCTCGCTCCATTTGCAAGACAGCGGTCAGCCTTCTTAGTGCCACAGAGTGGCCAGGGGCGTTACACATCATTGAAGGGAGGAGCAGGACTCAGATTGCCTTGAGGTTGTGGACAGATCTCTCTCGTGAGCCAATTTAGAATGACCTTGAGTTGTCCCCTGCGTTTGGAAGTCCTGATAAGTGTCCCCTCAATTTGGGGGCTTTGTCACACCCCTGTGCGTGTGGTCCTGCAGCAATGAGAAGGAAGTGAACCCGAAAAAGCTCTGACCAACAGGGATTTATCTTGACTGAGCCGCAGAGCAAGGGAAACAGTTAAGAACAGATTTGATGCCTTTCACTGAAAATGTTCAGCACTTTGTTGAGGGAAAATGAATTGTAAAACACATGCTGCCTAGCACACAGTTACAGTAGGAATGTGTTTTATTTTAATGAAAGGTCAAACATTTGATCAATTTAGGATCAGAAGTATACAGTGTGTTTACATTAATTAGCTACTACTAAGGTGATTAGAGAGACTACAAGAAGTGGTGGATGAAAAACCCTCAGAATTATCTTAGAGCAATCCATAGAATGGAACTCTCCTGTCTGCGTCAACATTATTGATTTTGAAAAGGTGTTTCACAGTATAGACCGAGAGATGCTGAGGAAGCGTATGGCACACTATGGATTCCCATCCAAATTCAGGATATCATTAAGCACACCTATCAGGGAACGCAGTGTCAAGTCCTTCATGAGGGAAGTCCATCAGAAAAGTTCAAAGTCCTTACCAGGGTTCGGCAGGGCTGCCTGCTCTGTCCCTTCCTCTTCCATCTTTGTGTCGACTGGATATTGAAACCAACAACCAACCGAACCCATATTCAGAGGAGCCTGACCGAGCAGCTAGAGGATCTCTGCTGATGATTTGGCACTATTAGCACACACTCACCAGCGACTCCCATACTGTAGAAACAATAGCAGCTATGCTTGGACTTAAAATCAATCCCCCGAAAATGAAAGTCATGAGGATCAACAAGAAAGACAACGCACCAATATCCATGGAAACAACCACCTAGAGGAGGTAGTCAGATTAACCTACCTAGGTTGTGTGATAACTGTGGAAGGAGGAAGATGTGAAATAAATAATTGGTAAAGCAAGAATAGCATTCAACACTACATTTAAAAAAAAATGGAACCTTTATTTAACTAGGCAAGTCGGGTAAGAACAAATTATTATTTACAATGACGGCCGACCAAAAGGAAAAAGCCCTCCTGCGGGGATGGGATGGGAAAAAGAGGGAGAAGCATCGGGGATAGTTGCATTAGAAGGGGTGGGAGATGAGGAAATGTTGGACGGGCAAGGAGGCATGGCTGAGTCAAATAGGAATACTGACTTAATGAAGTGGTGATTAAAGAGCTCAGCCATGTGCTTCTTGTCAGTAACAAACACATCATCAACTTTAAGGGACACGGGCAGCTGTGAGGAGGAGTGTGATAAGGTGCGTCTCAGTGAGAGGTGTAGGAGTCAGGCGCAGGAGAGCAGGGACGTCTGAGAAGCGTGTTTAATCATATAGTCCACCAATACAAAAATAGCACAGACGAAAATCCCAAAACTACGCTCTCGATACTCAGAAACTCGTGCAAACGCACGGAGGAACAAACACAGTTCCGACACTTTAGATACACGTGTGTAATTGTAAAAACAACAAACATGAAATATAATAAAGCACAACATACACAAGTCTAATCCCGCACAAACTTAGGCAGGCTACAGGTGCCCTATATACACACAGAAATAAACGCAAATTGAAAATCAGGTGTGAAAAGAATCACAGACAAAACAAACAGAAAAGGAAAAAGGGATCGGTGGCGGCTAGTAAACCGGCGACGCCGACCACCGAGCTCCCACAGCTCCGACGCCGGGATCCGGATGGAGGTCGGTGAAACTCCCTTAGCATAGGTGGATCCAGTACGTCCTCCACCGGCACCCAGCATCTCTCCTCCGGACCGTACCCCTCCCAGTCCACGAGGTACTGAAGGCCCCCCCCCACCCGACGCCTCGAGTCCAGTATGGACCGAACTGCATATGCCGGCGCTCCCCCCCCCCGATGTCCAGGGGGGGCGGAGGGACCTCCCGCACCTCATATTCTTGAAGCGGACCAGCCACCACCGGCCTGAGGAGAGACACGTGAAACGAGGGGTTAATACGGTAATAAGGGGGAGCTGTAACCTATAACACAGCTTGTTTATTCTCCTCAGAACTTTAAATGGCCCCACAAACCGCGGACCCAGCTTCCGGCAGGTCAGGCGGAGGGGCAGGTTTCGGGTCGAGAGCCAGACCCGGTCCCCCAGTGTGAACACCAGGGCCCAGTCAGCACTGGCCTTCTGCCACCCTTCGGCCCGTTTAAGGTACCCGTGGGCAGCCTCCCAGGTTTCCCTTGAGCGTCTCACCCAAGTGTCCACCACAGGAGCCTCGGTCTGGCTCTGATGCCATGGTACCAGGACCGGCTGATAGCCCAACACACATTGAAAGGGCGACAGGTTCGTAGAGGAGTGAGTTCTGGGCCATCTCTACCCAGAAGATGTACTTCGCCCACTCCCCTGGCCGGTCCTGGCAATACGACCGCAGAAACCTACCCACATCCTGGTTCACTCTCTCCACCTGACCATTACCCTCAGGGTGAAACGCCCAAACGTTCCATGAACGCCTTCCACACCCTGGATGTGAACTGATCAGAAACAATGTCCTCAGGCACCCCGTAGTACCGGAAGACGTGAGTAAACAGGGCCGCCCGCAGTCTGTAGGGCCGTAGGGAGACCGGGCAAAGAGAGGAGACGATAGGACTTAGAAAACTGATCCACAACGACCAGGATCGTGGTGTTGCCCTGTGACGGTGGCAGATCGGACAAGAAGTCAACCGACAGGTGTGACCAAGGCCGCTGTGGAACGGGAATGGGCTGTAACTTCCCTCTGTGCAGGTGCCTAGGAGCCTTGCACTGAGTGCACACCGAGCAGGAGGCTACATAAACCCTCACGTCCTTGGCTAAAATGGACCACCAGTACTTCCCACTAAGACATCGCACCATCCTACCGATCCCCGAGTGACCAGAGGAGGGGGACGTGTGAGCCCACCAAATTAACCTGTTTCTAACCTCCAGCGGAACATACACCCGTCCCGCTGGACACTGTGGTGGAGTGGGCTCAACACGCGATGCTCGCTCAATGTCTGTGTCCACTTCCCACCTCACAGGTGCCACTAGACAAGAAGCCGGGAGGATGGGCGCAGGATCAATGGCCCGCTCCTCCGTATCATATACTCGGGACAGTGCGTCTGCCTTGTTGTTCTGGGAGCCTGGTCTATAGGAGATGGTAAACCTAATCGGGCGAAAAACGTGGCCCACCTTTCCTGACGAGGGTTCAGTCTCCTCGCTGCCCGAATGTACTCTAGATTACGGTGGTCAGTCCAGGTGAGAAAAGGGTGTTGAGCCCCCTCAAGCTAATGTCTCCACACCTTCAGGGCCCTTACAACAGCCAGCAGCTCCCGATCCCCCAGGTCATAGTTTCGCTCCGCTGGGCTGAGCTTCTGAGAAAAGAAAGCACAGGGGCGGAGCTTCGGTGGCGTACCCGAGCTGCGAGAGCACGGCTCCAACCCCAGTCTCGGACGCGTCCACCTCCACTATGAATGCCAAAGAGGGGATTGGATGCGCCAACACGGGAGCCGCGGTAAAAAGAGCCTTCAGGCGACCAAAAGCCCTGTCTGCTTCAGCCGACCATCCCAGACGCACCGCCCCCCCCCTTCAGCAGTGATTTAATGGGAGCAGCCACCTGCCCAAAACCCCGGATAAACCTCCGGTAGTAATTGGCAAACCCTAAGAACAGCTGCACCTCCTTTACCGTGGTTGGAGTCGGCCAATTACACACGGCTGCAATGCGGTCACACTCCATCACCAACCCAATGTGGAAATGCGATACCCAAGGAAGGAGACGGCCTGTTGGAAGAACAAGAATTTCTCAGCCTTGACTCACAGGTCATGCTTGACTCACAGGGGCGGCAGCGTAGCCTAGTGGTTAGAGCGTTGGACTAGTAACCGGAAGGTTGCGAGTTCAAACCCCCGAGCTGACAAGGTACAAATCTGTCGTTCTGCCCCTGAACAGGCAGTTAACCCTCTGTTCCCAGGCCGTCATTGAAAATAAGAATATGTTCTTAACTGACTTGCCTGGTTAAATAAAGGTAAAAAATAAAATTAAACTTTAAAAAAAATGTTTAGATGCTCCAATAGTCGCCTAAGTACCTTGCGCACCAGAGACACTGGTGCGCGGCGCGTGTAGTGGAATAGACCAGAATATCATCGATGTAAACCACCACACCCTGCCGGTGCAGGTCCCTGAGAATCTCGTCTACAAAAGATTGGAAGACTGCTGGAGCATTCTTCAACCCGTATGGCATGACAAGGTACTCATAATGGCCGGATGTGGTACTAAAAGCTGTCTTCCACTCACAATTGCAGTGGCAATGAGAGGTAGCGGGTAACTATACCCCACAGTTTTAGACCTCTATAGTCACAAAAAAGAAACTCTTACCCCTGCCCCAGAGATTCAGATATGTATGTCTCCATATCCACAGTCTCCTCCTGCGATACACGTGACTCCTGGGAAGTGCAGCGCCTACCAGGAGATTTATTGCCCAATCCCCACGATGAGGTGGTAATTGGGTCGCCCTCTTTTTACAGAAGGCGAGAGCCAAATCGGCATATTCTGAGGGAATGCGCATTGTGGATACTTGGTCTGGACTCTCCACCGTTGTAGCACCAATGGAAACTCCTACACACCTGCCTGAGCACTCCTCCAACCACCCCTGTAGAGCCCTCTGTTGCCACGAAAGCCTGGGGTTGTGACGGACCAACCAGGGGATCCCCAGCACCACTGGAAATGCAGGAGAATCAATGAGGAAGAGACTAATTCTCTCCTCATGACCTTCCTGCGTGACCATGCCCAGTGGTCAAGCTGAACAAGGGGGATCCCTAACCTGTGCGCTAAACCGCGGTCAATATTATTCCCCGCAGCGCATGAATCTACTAGCGCCTTATGCCGGGAAAGAGGGGAAAATTCAGGAAAAACAATCCATACATGCATGTGACAAACAGGGGGCTCTGGGTGAGCCTGGTGCCGACTCACCTGAGGTGTCCGAGCAGTCATCGGCCTGGCGAGGACAGCACCCCCCCAGCACCGATCAGCATTGTGCCCTCTGCGACCACCTCGCTGCAGCACCTCCTAGCTCCATGGGCGTTGGAGTGGTGGAGCTGGGGGATGGATCTGACAGGACCCGATCTGGACGTCCACGGGTTGCCAGCAAGTTGTCCAACCGAATGGACATGTCGATCAACTGGTCCAAGGAGAGGGTGGTGTATCAACAGGCCAGCTCCCTACGGACGTCCTCACGCAAACTACACCTATAGTGATCGATCAAGGCCCTGTCGTTCCATCCCGCGCCAGCGGCCAAGGTCCGGAACTCTAGAGCAAAGTTACATTACATTACATTTAAGTCATTTAGCAGACGCTCTTATCCAGAGCTCTGAGCACTCCTCTTCTCCTGCCTCAGATGGAACAGCCGTTCACCCGCCGCTCGGCCCTCAGGTGGGTGATCAAACACGGCCCGAAAGCGGCGGGTGAACTCTGGGTAGTGGTCGAGTTCCATACCACGTTGGCCCACTCCAGGGCTTTACCTGAGAGGCAGGAGACGAGGGCGTCCGCTCTCTGTGAGAGGTGTAGGAGTCATGCGCAGGAGAGCAGGCATGTTTGAGAAGCGTGTTTAATCATATAGTCCACCAATACAAAAATGGCACACAAGAAAATCCAAAACCTATGCTCTGATACTCAGAAACTCAACACAGTTCCGACACTTTAGATACACGTGCGTAATTGTGAAAACAACAAACACAAGTCTAATCCCGCACAAACTAAGGCAGGCAACAGGTGCCCTATATACACACAGAAATAAACGCAAATGAAACCAAGTGTGAAAAGAATTACAGACAAAACAGAAAAGGGAAACAGAAAAGGGAAAAGGGATAGGTGGTGACTAGTAAACCGGCGACACCGACCAGAACAGGGAGAGGAGTTACCTTCCGTAGAAGTCGTGACAAGGAGCGTTTATTACTCATCAAGAAGAGTAGCCTTTCAGGGTGTTTGGAAGTCATACCTTGTGGGATTGGTAATAATCTGAGTGTCACGTGTGCTCCCTCTCTGGCCTTTAGGTCACCAGGCTGCTCATTAGGGCGCACACCTGCGCACACCTGTCATCAGCGTTAGGCACATAATGACATTCACCTGGACTCACCTCCTTGATTACCTGCCCTATATATGTCACTCCCTTTGGTTTCTTCCCCAGTCGTCATTGTTTCTGTTCCATGTCAGTGTGCTGTTTGTGTTCCATGTCAGTGTGCTGTTTGTGTTCCATGTCAGTGTGCTGTTTGTGTTCCATGTCAGTGTGCTGTTTGTGTTCCATGTCAGTGTGCTGTTTGTGTTCCATGTCAGTGTGCTGTTTGTGTTCCATGTCAGTGTGCTGTTTGTGTTCCATGTCAGTGTGCTGTTTGTGTTCCATGTCAGTGTGCTGTTTGTGTTCCATGTCAGTGTGCTGTTTGTGTTACGTGTTTGTTTCATTTATTCATTAAATGTATTCACTCCCTGAACTTGCTTCCAGACTCTCAGCGTACATCGTTGGAATGGGATGGGAAGCCAAAAGTCTGTGAAACCAATAGAGTCAGAGTTCCGAGTGTGGGAACAAACATAGTGTGTCCCACAGTTGGGTAAAGAAAGTTTTGAAGTCAACAAAGCATGCAGGAGTTATGAGGCAAATAAGCAAAATGTACAAGGAAAAGTATTAAATATATAACGACGTCATAGTCACTCGCACCAACAGTGCCTGTGTGCTGGAGGAGAGCGAAAGCTTGGGAGAGAGGAATGGGTAGGTGGGGAGTGTGGTTGGGGTACCTATACCAGACAGGGGGAGACAACCAGGGCAGACGGTGAGCAGATCGCCAGGTGGAATCCAAGCAGCAGTGTAGCAGGCAATGGGCGTAGGTGTTACACCCACCTGGGAGAAGCTTTAATTTCTGGAGGCAGATTTCTTGTAGAAAATGCCAGTGGATGGCCGTGAACATCAGGATGAGACTTCAAGGCCTCTGGATCTGGGTGGGGTAGCCTGGGTGGGGTAGCCTGGGTGGGGTAGCCTGCCATTTGTTGGGCTCAAAGGCTTCGACACCTCTCACTTCACACGTCAGTGCTAATTGAAGTTATATCTCTTTGTCCTAGCAAGCTTGGTAGCCTAAGCATTCAGTCCATAAAATAAAATATATCATGGTAATGTATTTTTCTTCTTGGCTTTTGAAAGTTTTAAAAAAATAGCTTCAGACTAAGCATTACTCACTCAGTTTTTGGTTGGCCGGTGTTTTGTTTGTTTGTTTGCCATAATATTCACTGGGTGTAGGAAGCATCCCAGGTAATTCTGTCCAAAATCACGGTTGTATGTTTGCAGTTTTGATTTGGAATGAAGATTATGTTGTTTATGGTAGCATCCTGTATATATATCCCTGCCAAAACAATCAAAGTTCTAAATATACAGTATCTATTTTTTTTAAACATGCTGAAAAACATGGGAGCTCATCTGCTCATGACCTCTCTCTCTCTCTCTCTCTCTCTCTCTCTCTTGAATCTAAATAAGATCTGGAAAACCAAAAACATCTCACTTTAAACAAAATGGAAAATCTTAAACTAAAATGAAATCCGTTATTCTGTACGGATCTGAAACATAGAGAACCACCACTAATGTACTGAATATATTACAACAATCACCGTCTCAGACGCCTTCTGGGAGTTCACTGGTCAGATACCAACAGCAACATCAAGCTGTGGGAAACTAAACTAAACAATAACCATTAGAAGAACAACTCAAGAGGAGAGTGAAGTTGGACAGGTCACACTCTGAAGAAACAATAATTAAATCACAAAACAGGCCCTAACATGGAACCCACAAGGCAAATGCATAAGAGGAAGACCTAGAACAACCTGGAGACAAAGCACGGAGCAGGATATGAAGGCTGAGGGTCTGACATGGCAACGCCTGGAGTGGAAGGCAAAAGACAGAAAGGGATGGAAGCGATTCATCGATGGCCTATGTTCCGCAAGGAATACAAAGTTTTAACAAAGGACATCATAAAAAAAACACACAAAAACAATCACAACTCTCTCGCCCATCCAACCAAACCAAACAACCGTCCAAGGTTTTGATCCAAAGTCAAAGCAGAAAGACTTCTCACCCACATCAACTTCTTTAGGGTGCCCCGGTCAAACGAGTCTCTAATTGCACTTTGCATGTTTGTTAACCTGCGCTGGCCCACAATCCACAGGGGGTTCATTATCCGGGTGGATGGACCTCCACGGTTCGTCTCTGACCCAGTCTTTGACCTGGCCCACGTTGACGTTGCTTCTCACTCTCATTAGTAACAGCTAGGCGAGCGAGGCAGCCGAGCCACGAGCCCAGTGCTACAATGCAACCCACTGTTATTGATCAGCCTTTGTATTAAATGTTGTGGTCGCCCCGAGGCAGTGAGCAATTAAAAAGCAAAAAGCTGTGTAACCATACACACTTAGCATGACATAATGAATGCATGCTAATTATTTATTTTGAGAGTAGGAAAGAAACTCTGTGCACTCTCAGACAGTGGTGTTGAGGAGAAAGAGTGAAAACAAAGTACAGATGTAGTATCTTAATTTGATCACTCTTTTGTTGCTGAAAATCTTTCTGTGCTGCAGAAAATACAGATGACCTTTGTGATATACATTTTTTAAAATTAGTTACAGTTCACGTACTGAAATCAGTCAATTGGAATAAATTAATTAGGCCCTAATCTATGGATTTTACATGACTGGGCAGGGGCCCACCAACTTGGGAGCCAGACCTACACACTGGGGAGACAGAAACAGCCAATCAGCATTTGTTTTTCCTCCTCTAAAGGGCTTTATTACAGACTGAAATACTCCTCAGTTTCATCAGCTGTCCAGGTGGCTGGTCTCAGACGATTCCGCAGGTGTGGATGTGGAGGTCCTGGGCTGGTGTGGTTACACATGGTCTGCGGTTGTGAGGCAGGTTGGGCGTACTGCCAAATTCTCTAAAGTGATGTTGGAAGTGGATTATGGTAGAGAAATGAACATTCAATTTTCTGGCAACACATTCCTGTAGTCAGCATGCCAAATGCACACTTCCTCAAAACTTGAGACATCTGTGGCATTGTGTTGTGTGAAAAAATTTCACAAATGTAAAGTGGCCTTTTATTGTCCCCAGCTCAAGGTGCAACTATGTAATGAGCATGCTGTTTAATCAGCTTCTTGATATGCCACACCTGTCAGGTAGATGGATTATCTTGGCAGAGGAGAAATACTCACTAACAGGGATGTAAACAAATTTGTGCACATTTCACATCTTTTATTTCAGGTCATGAAACATGAGGCTAACACTTTACATGTTGGGTTTATATTTTTATTCAGTATATATTACCAGTATTGTAATTTTCATGTAGCTTACTTTTGTCCAGCTCACCACTGATCAAGCAACATTAAGGACTAAACAGTCAAATCCTGGTGCTGCAGGATTATTTTTCTGCGACAATACTGGTCAAATTAAGATCCTACATATGTATGTAATCAATATAGCATGTCTTGAAGAAAGTGAATCATAATTCCATTGTAAATGATAACCATGTTATGATAAGATCAGACAGATATTCTCAAACCAAAGATGAGATTCATTTTGGCTTGAAAAAGGTTCTGGCAGTAGCTTTCTCAAAGCCACCAAACGTTGCTATGGTGACACTACCTGCAGTGGTAAAGCGTCCTCAAAGCAACACAACCTTTCACTGTAAAGACCGACGCTGGAGTAGAGAAGCAGGTACCGGGAGTCAACATTTAATAAGGAGCAGACATGGACCAGCGTCAGCGCACGGGTAACACAACGACATACAACATATTTCATACTGAAGCGGGGGAACAGATAGATATAGGGGAGGTGATTATGTCCAGGTGAGTCTAATAATCGCTGATGCATGTGATGGGGGAAGGCAGGTGTGCGTAATGATGGTGGCAGGTGTGCGTAATGATGGTGGCAGGTGTGCGTAATGATGGTGGCAGGTGTGCGTAATGATGGTGGCAGGTGTGCGTAATGATGGTGGCAGGTGTGCGTAATGATGGTGGCAGGTGTGCGTAATGATGGTGGCAGGTGTGCGTAATGCTGGGGAGCCTGGTGCCCTCGAGCGCCAGGGGGAAAGAGCGGGAGCAGGCGTGACATTCAGTGTCATGACTGTTCTCACCTTTACCCCTAGTAACTGACTTTGTTCCTTAGACCTCCTAAATTTCATTCCATTGTATGACCAAGTGCAGTAACACAATCATTATGGTCAACCGTACTCTCTATCAAAGAGGTTCTGAATGGCAAAGGCACTGAGGAATTGTGAATATTCAGAGGTGACGGAATTACATCTATGCCAAAGAGGAGACCTTTCTCAACCTGCAAATGTCTTGTTTGACACTTCCATTTTCTAGAAAGTTTACAGATTTGACAATGGCGATTCGTGTATATTTTCTACCAGCCAATTAGATTGGGAGAGAATTAGAAGACCAGGTGCTGTTGGGAATAGTCCAATGCACAAAACACACTGCATTAACAAGTAATTTGTTCGTTTAAGAGAGTGGAGAAAGTCTTCCAGCTGTAAAATGAAAAGGAGTTTTAGAAGGACAGGCTCATTGTACAGACTGGAATGGAATATATGGAACGGTATCAAACACATCAAACATATGGAAACCAAATGTTTGACTCCGTTCCATTGATTCCATTACAGTCTTTAAAATGAGCCCGCCCTCCAATAGCTCCTCCCACCATTCTCCCCTGCTTCCTGCCTACCTATTAGTTTTTTTAACCTTTATTTAACTAGGCAAATATTATTTACAATGACGGCCTACACCGGCCAAACCCGGACGACACTGGGCCAATTGGATGGTATATGACAGGATCAGTTCATGGAGATTGGCTACCTGAATGGTGGTCAGGATTCACAATCCTTACAATCCTACCTACCTACCTAACTGCCTACATGTCTTTTCACATGTCTGCCCATCCATCCATCCATCCATCCATCCATCCATCCATCCATCTGTGTCTGTCTGTTTTACCAAGGCTATGTTTTGCTGATAAGGGAATTCAGGAACCATGCAGCAGACCAACCGCCACATGTTTTCTCACTTAAACTCTCTAGACTTCTCTGGCTTTCATCTACACCCCTGCCTCCCATTCTCCTTATTTCCTCGCTCCCCTCCGCCTCTGAAAGAAAAAAACACTTTCTAACCACTTCTAACCGAAAATGCAGCTGTTTGCAAGTTTTCTCTGTGAGAGTGCATGGAGCACTGTACAAGAGGGTGGAGAGAGCGGGGGGGGTTGAAGGAACATACACAAGGGCACAGATCTGCGGTTGGCCATGGGGTTGTGAGTCATTGACCAGAAACATGACTCTTCTCACATAGAATGGTGGGGTGTATCAACCCAAGATATTGCTGGATACAAAATAATAGTTCAAGTGGTGTGTTGCTATCTACCCAGGGGTACATGAGAGTTTCAATCAGGATTTGTGCCAAACTAACACAATAGGAGTCAAGTTGCTTGAAGAAAAAGTGAATTGAGTGAAATTAATTTGAGTTAAAAACCCTTTCTTGTGGTGAAATCAGCTGCTAGTCTGGGAATGAATTCTCCCCCCAAGCAGTATTTGCCACAAAAAGTGAGAGAACAAAAACTAAATGTTCTATGTGGTGAATAACAATAGGTTTACATGTTGTTTATCCAAGGCCATACAAGTTCATAACGACACGACCACTGATCTGAAGAACTGTGAACTTGGTGGATATGATCTGGTTATAGGGCCTACACAGAAATGAACTGTGTCACCTTCTCTGGTTATAGATCCTAAAAACATTTCATGCCAGATATACAACATAGTTCCCCTCTCTTTCTTTTCTTATCTCAAAAGATACGTTTGAACCACGTTGTGGGTGTCAGAATGATCATTGCAACCGTGGCGAAGTGATTAAACTCGGACGTTCTTCTTTGATTGATTGATGCAATATGGCCCACATATGTGCTCTTGCACTCTGGTAATTACAACACTTTGAAAGCCGTGGAATTCGCCTTTTGATGTGCGTCCGTCTGCGCTGACTTTGAAGAGTCCAACTAAAGGCCATCTGGGTTTGAAAAGAAAGATGATCATCAGGAAAAGAAAGGGAAAAAAGCCACCCAGAGACATTAATGTCTGAAAACGCAGTGCAACAAGTCGTTTGAACAGAGCCAAGAGTTCTCGGCTCTTGACTTTGGAGAGAGCTGTGACGTATCCAGCATTTACATGACGTAGAGGACCATATGGTGGTTTTTAAGACTCATGGGTAGTTTGAGGCGGCGAGAGGAAGGTTTTCATGTGGGTTATATGGAGCGTGGAGGTTTAAAGGGATCAGTACATGCCGGTATAGTGCATGGTTGGAACATAAGTAGTATGTCTATGTAGAAATGGTAGGGCTGTTTCCCTATAACCACATACATGTATGATTTAGTTGTAGTACACAGAAGTCTGGATGAAGCAAGATACCAAGTCATGCATTCAACTGAAATGTGTCTTCCGCATTTAACCCAACCCCTCTGAATCAGAGAGGTGCAGGGGGCATCCACCGTCAATGGCGCCCAGGGAACAGTGGGTTAACTGCCTTGCTCAGGGACGCTAGAACGCTAGATTTTTACCTTGTCAGCTTGGGGATTCGACGCTCCTACCCACCAGGCTACAGATGAGGGATGTCACTTTACGCCAAGAGTGCGTGTCTTCCCACTTGATTTTAGTAGGGAGTAGGAAGGACATTGATCAAATGTCTATTAGCAGTACTTTTCAGCCTTTATTGTACAAAGGAACAGCATGCCCAAATGCATTCAGAACTGAGTGCTGTTGTGGTGTCTGCTAGCTAACCGAGGGGGCATATCAAAGACAATAGTGCTGGGCAATGGAGGGAGGTTGAAAAACAGTTTCATACACACGGGGTACATAACCTAGAATAATTGTAGGATATAACAGTAGGGATGGAAAGGAACAAACAGTACAAGGAAAGGATCTCCTCAGGGAGATAATCAGACAATTCTGCCACCAAACTGTGCATGTTTTCTCCCCAGCTACCTCCTCCATTGTGGACATGATTAGTTTAACTGCAGCGAAGCAAGTTCCACCCACTACCATGGAAAGTAATGCTGTTTTTTTCTGTAGGGAGTAATTTGTCCACCTGCACTTCTGAACACCAGGTTTGGTAACAATTACTGGCCCCAGGAGAGAAAACATTACAGAGCCATTACAATAATGATAGTAATTCAAGCCAGGATTGATGGAGGGCTCTGCCGGCTTTCTCTCTACCTCCGTCCCTCCACCACTCTCTCTCTCTTTCTCTCTCCCTCTTGTCCGTTCACTTTTTCTCTCCCTCCCGTCCACTTTTAATTCCTTTGTCTGTGTTTCACTTTGTCTCCCAATACTTCTCACTCACTGTGAACACACACATTGGCATCTGAAATAGCACAGGATAGTCCCACTCAAAAGCTGACTGAGGCCTTTGACTGAAGTGAATTCATCTGAATGCAGAACTGGAATCAAGGCAGGGTATTCACACCACATATTGTATGAAAACAATCTGAGAAAAGCCTGAGGGATCAAATGTTATTTTTACTTGTGCACTGAGTTTTCCAGCAGGGGGCACAAGGCAGCAGAGACAGAGAGCTGCTGGACTCACTCTGCCATCACCACGACCATCTTTTATAATAATCTTATTTATGTTTCAGAAAGCTAGCAGTGCCAGGACATTATCTAACACACTGATGGAGCTACCACAGTGCTTGCTGCCGCTGCTTTTCCCCCCTTCGCTGGTCTGGAAAACATTAGAAAGTCTTTGTTATGAAAAGCGTGTGATGCTCACCAAAATGAACTGCACGTTTGAGCTCCCATGCCTCAGTCTTCATGTTGTAGAGAGAGTCTTGAGGAAGAAAAATCAAAAGAATTCCCTATTTCCATTTGGATCGTACTAAATTGATGTGGGGAGGAGGGGGTAATGTATACAAGACTTTGGCACCATACCCAGAAAGTCAACCTATGGAGAGGAGGGTTGTGTAACTTAATAAACATTTCTTGTAATATTCTTCTGGGTGGGCTTGGAGATGTACATCTCAGAAGATGTCTCCAGGGGCTTAACTGTACTTCTCCTTCATTTTGGGGCGAGAGAGAGCCATCAGCTACAAAAAGACCCTGGCTAAGGTAGACCGATCCATCAACGGAGAGCCCCTCTGGACAAATCCACCTGATATGGGAACTCTTCATCTATCAACTGGAGTTGGTGTTATGTCTTAAAACAGAACCAACAGACTGCTAGCCAAATGCCACTCTATTCCCAATTTAGTGCACTACGTTTGACCAGGATCCATAGCAATCTGGTCCCAGGGCCCTTGGGGCACTGGTGAAAAAGTAGTGCACTACTTAGGGAATAGGGTGCCATTTGGAATGTACAAATCTGGGCTGGGAAAGTGGGAAATCCCCCTCTCTCTGTCTCCACTGTGGGCCTTGTTGCTACTCAAGTCCAGTGTCATAATTCAGTGCTGTAACCCAAAACCAACCAATAAATATTAGACAGTTTAGTTGTTTTAAAAGCAGCAGTGTTTCTACAACAGTGCACGCCTGAACATGCTCGCTTTATGGCGATGTGGAGGCTTTTTCTATTGTCAACCACCAGCCTCAAAACATACTGTAGCCTACTATACACAACCCAAATGAGGTTTCACACACAGGCTCTTACTTAACTTCATTGCAAGTTCTCCAACAGCACAGATCTGTCTGTATTTTTACATATAATATTTTATCAGTTCAATAGTCTTCAGGCACATGGTATATGTCAAGTGTGTACATTTTCAGATTGACTGCACATATTATGATTAGCCTGGAAAACACACAAGATATGTGTTTCAATTGGCTTTTTTGATGGCTGCAGTGCATCAGGGCTCCCCAGACAGCACCAGTAGAGCACGAGGCAAACAAATACACCATGGAGCCAAGAGTGGATTCTTTGCATGTGAAGGGATCAAACAGATTGTTTCCATTAATCACTGGCAAAACCCAGAAAAACACAATAATTGCCATAACATACCAGCCAAGACTTGAAATCAACATATCTGCAGCGCTCTCTGATGCTCCACAGAGAAAATCTTGGAGCTGAGTACTTATAATACTGTATATGGGAATATAAAAGTACTCCCTATAATGAAACGTCTCTGGCACATTCAGGTAATCTCCATAGCACAGTACTGGCTAGCTATCTTCCCCACACTGTATGTAGCCTTATTACTCCCCAATGTCATTCCTGGTCCACCTTCTGTTTGGCTGAGTCATTTGGAGTATTCTAAAACAGCAGCCATTTGGTGGCTTTGGCTCTCAGTAAACAGTGGATTGGTTACCGTGGTAGAAGACCAACCCAAACACCCCCGCTACTCTAAACCTTCCCCTGTTTGTTTTCTGTCATCAGATCTGGTTTCTATATAGAGCACTTTAAATCAATGAATGAGTCATTTTGGGGGGTGAGGGGTCGATGTCTGTGTGCCCTCCTCCTGCCTTCCTCCCCCTTCCTCCCCCCTCATCCCTCCTCTCATTCAGGTGTTGTTTGAGCTGATGACAGGGGGCTTGGCTTCACATTACAGGCCTTTGGTGTTCGCTTGCTCATAGTCAACAAAAGGGCCTATTCCATCCATTTATGGAGGAGCATCACTCACACCTTTTCAAAGCACATCCATTGATTTGTCCCAGGCCATCCATTGCAGTGCCGTAGGTAGGGTAGCCTAGTGGTTAGAGCGTTGGACTAGTAACCGGAAGGTTGCAAGTTGAAACCCCCGAGCTGACAAGGTACAAATCTGTCGTTCTGCCCCTGAACAGGCAGTTAACCCACTGTTCCTAGGCCGTCATTGAAAATAATAATTTGTTCTTAACTGACTTGCCTAGTTAAATAAAAGTAAAATAAATAAATAAATAAAAACTCCCAATGGTGGAATTGAAGATATGTCATGTCATCGCTTGACAAGGACTCATCTGCACAGTTCCAGGACAGCATCTTCAATGTCTTTAAAGGATAGCTATCTTTATTTAAGAAATTAAGCAAATAAGTGAAAGACCCTTGAGGTCAGGTCTTTGCCCATTTTTGTGTGTGGTTTGAGTGTGTGGTTTGAACATTTGTGTGTGCGTATGGTGAGGTTCTCCTGAGTTGTTGTGTAAGCATGTTTGACCCTGGAGTGTCTGAAGTGGCGGTGCTCCAACAGGTCAAGGGTCAGATCAGTCAATACCTCGTGTGGGAGTGTCACCGTCGCCTACATGATCAGACACTGTGTGGCACCCTGAGTTTTGCTCCATTTCACCTGTCAGTTACTCCAAGGATTTATGACTTAATGACCCCCTCTCGACCTCTCTGTGAGCAAATCTCCTATTTGCATTGATCTACGATACCATCTCAATTTCGATCATGTGCCTCAAGTTAGCATTCATCTTTAGGGTTCTTGTAATTGTAAATAAATTCTGAAATTCTTGAATCGGACAACAATTAGCATGGAACTTCAACAACGCAGACTCAGACGCATTATTCGCTTCACTATGGAAAGATTGGGGGGTATCTTACATGGAATAGCCTTGGGGTCAAGCCAAGAGTGAATGACCCTCTCTCCCTCCTTCTCTCCATCGTCAAGCGTGCAAGGCAGATCCCCTATAGAAGAGAATTGGCCCTCTGGCCAGTCACACATTTTTAAGGGGGGTACTAGCCACATGGTCTTAGAAGTTTCATGTGGCTGGTGAAAGCACCACAAAAAGGCAATATTCATGCCTAAACTTTGCTGTTTTCTACAGCTTTAATACGGAACATTGTAATACTGAATCTATTGTTTTAATATGAAGTTGTAATATGAAGGCGGTGGAAGAACTATCAGTGCCAAGGGGCATCTTCTATCTACAGAGACTATGGGGCACCCTTGATTGATTGATTTTTGTGCCGGTGCCCTCCAAGGTCCTTCACTAAGTGAAGTAAGCCATTAAGTGTGGGTTTGTGTCAATGACCGATAATGTCATAGTTGCCAGGTCAAAGAGGTTAACTCAAATAGCCCACCCATTTTTACCCTCCTCATCCCCATACTGTTTTTATTTATTTACTTTTCTGCTCTTTTGCACACCAATATCTCTACCTATACATGACCATCTGATCATTTATCACTCCAGTGTTAATCTGCAAAATTGTAATTATTCGTCTACCTCCTCATGCCTTTTGCACACAATGTATATAGACTCCCTTTTTTTCTCTACTGTGTTATTGACGTGTTAATTGTTTACTCCATGTGTAACTCTGTGTTGTCTGTTCACACTGCTATATCTTGACCAGGTCGCAGTTGCAAATGAGAACTTGTTCTCAACTAGCCTACCTGGTTAAATAAAGGTGAAATAAAAAAATAAAATAAAAAATTACACAATCTACCAGGCTTGACAAATAGCATGATGTAGCTGTAAAAAACGTTATGTTCTCACCTGCCTTGCTAAGCCACGGAATCGTGGCTGAATGATGAATGATGACATGGATATTCAGTTAGCAGAATAAACGCTGCACCGGCAAGATAGAACAGCACACTCCGGTAAGACGAGGGGAGGGCGGTCTGTGCATATTTGTAAACAACAGCTGGTGCACAAAATCTAAGGAAGTCTCTAGACTTTGCTCGCCTGAAGTAGAGTATCTTGTGATAAATTACAGACCACACAACTTGCCTAGAGAGTGTTCAGCTATACTTTCGTTACTGTTTATTTACCACAACAGACGGATGCTGGCACTAAGACTGCACTCAGTCAGCTGTATAAGGAAATAAGCAAACAGGAAACCGCTCACCTAGAGGCAGCGCTCCTAGAGGCCGGAGACTTTAATGCAGGGAAACTTAAATCAGTTCTACCTCATTTATATCAACATGTTAATAACCTGTTGAATCTAGGGGGCACTATTTTCATTTTTTGAAAAATAACGTTCCCAAAGTAAACAGGCTATTTTGTCAGGACAAAATGCTAGAATATGCATATAATTGACACCTTAGGATAGAAAACACTCTAAAGTTTCCAAAACTGTAAAAATATTGTCTGTGAGTATAACAGAACAGATATTGCAGGCGAAAGCCTGAGAAAAATCCAATCAGGAAGTGGCTCATGATTTGAAAGCTCTGCGTTCCGATGCGTCCCTATTGAGCAGGGAATGGGCTATCAACCAGATTCCCTTTTCAGCTCCCTCTGCAACTGGATCCTGGACTTCCTGACGGGCCACCCCCAGGGGTGCGTGCTCAGTCCCCTCCTGTACTCCCTGTTCACCCACGACTTCATGGCCAGGCACAACTCCAACACCATCATTAAGTTTGCAGACGACACAACAGTGGCAGGCCTGATCACCGACAACAACGAGACAGCCTACATGGAGGAGGTCAGAGACCTGGCCGGGTGGTGCCAGAATAACAACCTATCCCTCAAAGTAACCATGACTAAGGAGATGATTGTGGACTACAGGAAAAGGAGGACCGAGCACGCCCCCATTCTCCTCAACGGGGCTGTAGTGGAGCAGGTTGAGAGCTTCAAGTTCCTTGGTGTCCACATCACGAACAAACTAGAATGGTCCAAACACACAAAGACAGTCGTGAAGAGAGCACGACAAAGCCTATTCCCCCTCAGGAAACTAAAAGATTTGGCATGGGTCCTCAGATCCTCAAAAGGATTTACAGCTGCAACATCGAGAGCATCCTGACTGGTTGCATCACTGCATGGTACGGCAAATGCTTGGCCTCCAACTGCAAGGCACTACAGAGGGTAGTGCGTACGGCCCATTACATCACTGGTGCCAATCTTCCTGCCATCCAGGACCTCTACACCAGGCGGTGTCAGAGGAAGGCCCTAAAAATTGTCAGACTCCAGCCACCCCAGTCATAGACTGTTCTCTCTACTACCGCATGGCAAGCGGTACCGGAGTCTAGGACAAAAAGGCTTCTCAACAGATTTTACCCGCAAGCTATAAGATTCCTGAACAGGTAATCAAATTGCTACCCAGACTATTTGCATTGTGTGCCCCCCCCCAACCCCTCTTTTACGCTGCTGTTATTCTCTATTTATCATATATGCATAGTCACTTTAACTATACATTCATGTACATACTACCTCAATTGGCCCGACCAACCAGTGCAACCGCACATTGGCTCACCGAGCTATCTGCATTGTGTCCCGCCACCCGCCACCCGCCAATCCCTTTTTTACGCTACTGCTACTCTCTGTTCATGCATAGTCACTTTAACCATATCTACATGTACATACTACCTCAATCAGCCCGACTAACCGGTGCCTGTATGTAGCCTCACTACTGTATTTAGCCTCGCTACTGTTTTTTTCGCTGTCCTTTTACTGTTGTTTTATTTCTCTACTTACCTATTGTTCACCTAATACATTTTTTGCACTGTTGGTTAGAGACTGTAAGTAAGCATTTCATTGTAAGGTGTTGGTGTAACCTGTTCTATTCAGCGCAAGTGACAAATAAACTTTGATTTGATTTGAATAATGGTTCATTTTCGGGTATTGCCACACTGAAATCTTTTGAATATGCTGAAATTAAACCTGTAAATACAAAAAGGTAAATACATTTTTTGTGGTTGTAGTTTGTAAGTTTGACTTATTCTTCCTTTAAATCTACAAACACCTGTTCCCCTCTCCATCTTACAATATGAGTTTCTTCACAACAAAATTACTTTTAACAAGAATTTTAACACAGAATTTCCATTTTTCACACAGTTTATTTTAAGGCTTTTGAAACAGAGTTTCAAGATGGATCAGACGAGCCCAAACAAATGAATATGATAATGATAGCCTGCCAATTACAGTGCCCACTGGGCACAAAGAGCATTGTTTGCTCCCTGCAGTGGCTCTTTGCATACAGTGAAAGAATGCAAAGAGGCTGGAACGTCGATTGTGTTGACAGAACGAGCGGAAACCACCTGGACTTAAATTAAACAGGCAAGGTCACCTTTCTTTAAAAAATATATATATATATATATATATCTCCGCTCACAAAAGATGCCCCGAAGACATACACTTAACCAGTCTGGGTTTATCCAGGGCTATAATTTCATTCAGGCTTAACACAGACAACATTTAGCTCTTTATTGGCCATTTGTTAAGGGATTATTTCTGGAGTGTTTGACGCCACCAATATTGTAACACTATGTTTAGATCCATTAGCTACTGTTATTTAATTGATACACTAACTGTTCTATTCTTGTTTTTACTATGATAATGACTATCTTTCCAGCAAAACAAAGTAACGAATCCTTCTTTTGTTAATCAAGGGGAATATGCCATGGAATTAATATAACTGTTCACTCTGACACCACAAACAAATTGACTGAAACGTACTACTTCTGAAACAAGAAAGGACTCCTTGCAGTCCGTTTTCAAAGCAGCTGTAAACCAAAACAAAAACCTTAATAAGGTCTGAGGTAACCCTGTTTCAGGAGAGACTGATGGTCTCTAGTGGGTTGCTGTCACCATCACCTCCATAAATCCTGACACTTAGCCTCTCGTCGCTGTACTCCCCCATTCTTCTCTCACCCCTATCCCTCACTACACTACTCCCCCAGTCTACTACACTCAGACCAAAATGTCACAAACCCCTATTACAAGGTCAGGAAATGGAGAATGAAAGGGGGCACACCACTATGAGTTAGTTAGACTATATTTCACCTGCAGGGTTTGTGTCAACTATAATGGGGGCATGTAACTGTACACTAAAGCACAGAAAGGTTAAACAATGATGAATAAGACACATCTTGCTTTAATTGATGGGGAGAACTGGAATGTAAATCCATACAGAGTTTGAAGGTCTGAAGACAATATTTTTTTCCTGTATCTTAGTCTAATTAACAGTAGATTAGTTGGCTAGACAGAACAGTGGTAGTCACTATTCTTGTATTTGTGTCAGCATAGCAAGATATCTCCTCCCCTGGGTTATAGACATAAAATCCTCTGGGACCCTGTCCTAATCCACCATTATCAGTGTGAAATGCAATGGGATGGGAGTAGTCAGTAGTGTGGCTTTGAGGCTATGGTGAGAGAGCATCTTTTTCGAAGCTGTCAAGGGACAGATTCATGGCCTTGGCCATCGCCTCAGCCATTAATGCTTTTTTTATGGGGTGGGGATATTAGCTAACACCATCCGTGGAGGCTTAGGCAGTCTGGCTGGTTCAGCCATCATCGTTTTGTGTGGAATTAGTCACAGTATAGACTGCATTGGAGACAAGGGAGTTTAAGATCGTAGCCTCCATGGTGAAAATAAACTAGTGTGATAGAAAGAGAAAGCCGGCTGTGGGCGTTGTTTCCTTCCTTTATGGTTCCTTCAGGTTTTCACCTGTGCTGACATGGCTGGGAGTTTACAATTGTCCCGAAAGATTTACAAGCAACCTGGCAGAAATTCCAGACTTTTTTCTTCAAATAGTTTTTACGGGAAGGGTGGGGTGGGGGGCTTAGTTATTGTGGAACATTTGTCAGACATCCAGTTGCCTAGGCAAGGCCAACTAGTGATTTATTACAACATCTGCAAGATGAAAAATGCTTCTATCTGCTTTTAATCATATGAGCCCCTATGGTTCGATGGGAAAGCCAAATGAGAGCTTTTTAGTGGCGGAGAGGGTGGGATTCACTGATGGTTCACTTAAAGAAACGGTCCGGAACTTTGGCGACTATGTAAGTAATTTTTAAACCTCCCAATTTGGGCTTGATTTGTCTATTTTTAGTTCATACATGCATAATCTATGAGCATTATTACTGTCTTACAGTGGCGCGTCCTTCAGGGCAGGTGGGGCAAAAACAAAAAATAATAATTGAGTTAATAAAGCCGCATACAAACATGGTCTCAGCAACTTTCTGTGCCAGCGGAAAATACCGAGCATAGGGGTTGGTAATATTCTTTAGTTGCACCATGATTGGCTCAGTGTTCTGTCACTCATGGGGACACTACATCACCCCAAAATCTACGGGTAGAGCTTGAAATTCAAGCCCTTTGGGTGCTGCCATAAACTTACATTAGAAGTGCCCATCCAAGAAGCCTCAAGGTCATTGGCCACAGATAAAATGACGTAAAATCAAGTTATATCTACCTTAGCTTTGATTGGACTGAGCATGTCAACATCATACTTTCAAAATCTTAGCTAGCAAGCAGTCATCATCATGCATCATGTCAGCAATCTACTGGCAAATCCTTTTCAATCCAAGATAAATTATAGATAAAACGTATCGGTTCTCATCGGCCATTGGACATAAACATTACACAACACGTTGGAAATCGCAAATTCAATAATGAGTGCCACTGCAGCCATGGGTTCAATCCCAGCTTGTGTCACAGCCGGCCGTGACCGGCAGACCCATGGGACGGCGCACAATTGGCCCAGCGTCGTCCGGGTTAGGGGAAGGTTTGGACGGCCGGGATGATCTTGTCTCATCATGCTCTAGCGACTCCTTGTGGCAGGCCGGTCGGTCGACTTTGGTCGTCAGTTCGACAGTGTTTCCTCCGACACATTTGTGCGGCTGGCACGGGTTAAGCGAGCAGTGTGTTAAGAAGCAGTACGGCTTGGCTCTCGGCCTTCTCCAAGTCCATAAGGGAGTTGCAGTGATGAGACAAAATCGTAACTACCAATTGGATATCACGAAAAAGGGGGTTACGCCATGAGCCATACAAGTTTGAATACATTGGCTGTCAATCAAGCATGACTTCTGCCATGTTCAAAACAACTGTAAACTCAGATCTAGGAAATCTCAGATTTCAGTGAGTTCAAAATAGGGAAAATAATGTTGAACGGTCATCCAACTCTGAATTCCAGGCCTCTTTCTGGAGCCCACAAGAAGGAACGTCGTGCCACCTTCCTGTTCAAGTGAGCACAGCACAACAAGGTGAGTGCAAAAATGTCTTGTATGCTGCTGCATAATTGATCAAATCAAATTGTATTTGTCATATGTGCCGAATACAACAGGTGTACCTTACCGTGAAATGCTTACTTACCGTGAAATGCTTAACCAACAATCCAGTTTTAGGAAAATATAGTTAAGAAAATATTTACTAAATAAACTAAAGTAAAAAAAAAATGCAATAAAAACAGTTACACAATAACATAACAATAACTCGGGAGAACTGAGTTAATGTGCGGCTTTCAGGTTAGTCGAGATCATTTGTACATGTAGGTAGGAGTAAAGTGACTATGCATAGATAATAAACAGCGAGTAGCAGCAGTGTAAAAACAACGGGGGGGTTTTGGACCTAGTCTTGGTGCCCCGGTAGTGCTTGCCGTGCGGTAGCAAAGAGAACAGTCAAAGTCTTTGGTCAGGAGGTATCTCTCACTGGCCACTACTCCAGTGTTACCAGTCAACTCTCAAGACGCTACAGCTAGCTTCCCGCTTGTGGAAGATCCAAACATTTTATCATGCTGTTAATGACAATCAGCCAAAACTAAGAACGTCCTTTAGGCAAAACCAGCAGTGGGTTTGAGTTACTTGAGAAGGGTAAACTGTGACAGCATGAACAAACTTGCAAACAAAGTCAAATTTGCATTGGTTTGGGGGTGGTACTGTTGTTTAGAAATGACATGATGTGTGGAAGAAGCAAGCGCTCACCATTTTGTTTTCCCCCAGAAGTTGCATCAGCCAAAAAGTTGTGAACTAGTCTGGAAGGGCTTGAAAGAATATCCACAAGAAAGAATCTCCACTGACCTGTGAATGTAAGTCTCACCATGTTCAGAAGCAGATAAAGGAAAACATGTTTTTTAAGAGAATCATTATGAATAATTCTAATTATTCATGTTAGTGAATAAACATGATTTTCTCTATGCACGGTCTGAAAACTTCTCACAGACGGAGTTTGAAAGCAGAATATAGGGATGTGGAGGTAGGTAGTAAGAGTTAGACTCCATTCCCCCAACAGATTTTCTGAACTTCACAACAAAAGAATACAATTTCAGCGAGCCGCCCGTGGCCATTTAATATCATAAACATCTGTATCCATGTCGCCACATCTGGCAACAATGAAGACAAATTAGATACGAATTTCAGAGTGTCTGGCAATGAGATAAGGCTCTGGCATGCTAATTCACAGGGTTGGGCTTATTCACAGGGTTGGGGAGTCCAATGCTGGCCTAATGCTGGTGTGGGTCAATGTGTGGTGCTCAGAAGCTGATCCAGGACCAGGGGTTGGGGGGGGGGACTCACTAACCCCTACTGTCAGTCATTTGTAGTCTGAGGAATAGTCGACTTCCTGTCTCGTTTCTCTGGAGCCGAAATCAAAGAGGGGAAATTATTCTGCAATCTGGCCAGTGTTTTCTTTTTTCCCCCGGCTGGAAACGTGAAGGTTCTCGCTGCCTGATGTCTCTGCAGGAGTTTACTGGCTCTAAATCATTTATTTTTTTCTCTCAAGTAAACCTTTTAAACCCCCCTCAGCCCCTTGTTATGGCACAAATTGTTTCTCGATTGCAGTTGTTTTCAAAAACGTTGCCAGAGGAATAAATAAACCATTTTGGCCTCACCCAAATGTGTGGAGGTAAATTACATCCACACAGGTAATTGCTACATGCATAGTAGTTTGGTGTGTAGTTATAGTAATACATAGTAACAGTTAAGTGCAAAACTATGTTTTCTAGTGAGAAGTCTCATCTGAACAACATTGTGGGGATATCAGCAAGGTATAATCTTAACGTAAAGAAACCCTTGGCGAGAGTTCATGAACTATGATTTTTTAATGTACATGGGCAGCTAACTAACTCAGTAATGGGAACAACATATACATTTCCTAGATCATTGAAAAAGACACGAGTTGAAGTTTGGTTTTACTGACTAATAACATGAACTTCAGCATTCTTTGTGTTCATCAAACATCAATTATCTAGCCATGAATTCACTACACTGTTTAAATTCAGGAAGGTTTGAAATGAATGCTTGCAGGCTTTGGTAATTCTCCAAGTTGATCAAACATCACATCTTTCTGCACCACCTCATCTGTATCGGTTCATGTTTGTTAGACCCCACAAGGTTCTCTAAACCAATGGGAGGCCTTGGGTTTGAGGACTAGCTTCAGCAGCTGTCTTCCAGGTGTTTAAATGTGTGTGGTTCTGGTTCCACCGTCTTGTGCTTAGCCCAAGTTCCTCAAAGAGCTGGCAAGACTTCCAACAGATTGTTTCATTCCTTCACACTGGGGTGAATGTATACTCCCCAATAAGCACTCAGTGAATAACAAGGTGTGTCGCTGAGGCTCAAGGACATGGATGGGTTTTCAAACAAACCGCTCTGAATATGATTCCATCAAACAAAAGGTTTAAACAAAACATTTGAATACATTTTGAAAATGTGTTGTAACTCAATGAGGTCTTTATAAGCTATTGTAATATATTCCACATTGGAAGATTGGCAGATGAAGTGGACGGCTGAACTGAATCCCCTTAGTAAGGTGTCTTTCTATAAGCCCACCTCAAAATACTGGCACCACCATCCCCTCTCAGTGAATCATCCATTTTATACACACATCTCCAATGTGGCAGTGAGAGAGCCCGCAAGACAATTTCCAAGGGCAAGTTTCAACAGCTAGCGGACAAGCACACCTTTTTCTTCCATGTTGAAAAGGAGAGGCCTGAAAAAACAAACCCAAGATGTGAAAAAGCCAGAAGGGGACAGGCTTGGGGAGTGACTCATCTGGTGAAAAGCTTCCATGTGCTGGATACAGCAAGAGCAGCAACCCCCACCTCCTTCCCAGAGACGAAGGCCCAAAGAGGGGGACAGGGGAGCCCTGTGACTGGCTGGTTGGGAGAGAGCAGGACCAGACCAGACGGCCAGCTCCAACAGTTGCAGAGACCTTATGTGACTGTTCCTTTCCTTGACATGTCTTCACTAATTTAGCCTTCCATCGAATGTCTCCAGGGTACTGAGTCTACACTGAGCCAAAGACTGAAGAAGCTAGGCCTGAACTTCCCACACACACAGACAAATGCCAAACGCATACACACACACACACACACACACTTTCTCAGCATACACTTGTTGGATTCTATTTGGGCAGCATGGTGGGGGGCCTCATGGCAGGCGCAAGCCGTCCTTGGCGGTCTGTGGTTCTGCTCGGAAAAGCCACGCTCTATGTCAAACCCCCCCCCCCCTTCTCATCCCCGGCTTCAGCAATACTCTCTTCTACCTCGATTCTCTTCGTCCTCCATTACAGAACAGTGGTGTCTGTGCATGGTACAGCCATTTAAAGATAGGAAGGAGTCACAGTAATTTTAATGTACGTAGCAGCACATGTTATGGTGTTTTATTATGTATAGGTATGTGCAAAGGGGTGCTTAACTCAAAGCAAAACAAAAGCTAGAATAACTGAACTGGCGTGGTCGGTCGCACAACACAAAATACTCATTTACAGGAAAACGGACAGCAAAAATAATGGATTCTATTTTTACACTTAATTTACAAAATATAATAAACTTTGTATAAAAAAGTATATACATTCAATATCTATCTTCAATTGAAGATGTTTCCCATTTTTCTTAAAAAAAGAACAGTCCTCGCTGTTAATATCTCCTCATATAATTTTTCAGCCTTTTGTAGGCACAATGCATTATTCTTTTACATTCAAGCGTTGCACATTTGCAGTGTCCATCATTGAGAAAGTGTCCATTCACTGAGGTAGTATTTTTCTTTGGTAATCCTCATTGTGAAGAAAAACTCAAAGGAATGTCAGTTTGTTTGAACGCACATATTCAGCTATGTGCTCACTCGACCTTGCTGACTAGTAGCAGTCCTGTGGAGATCATATGGCTTCTCATAGATATTATTGCCGCTCTTTTCCGATTCCGATTTCGAATTCTTTGACTGGACGCTGTTCTTGTCTTCCTCGCGTTCCGAGTCTGTGTCCAGGGCTGCGTAGGGATTCTCGTGTAGCATCATGCTGTTGTGCAGGGCCAGTGGCGGTGGTCCAAATCCGGGGTATAATTCCTGTTGAGGCCTCCAGGGGGCTTTCCCAAACGTTCCTGCGAGAGAGAAGGATGGAGGGAGATACAGGGTAATGCCTGAGACATTCACATGTTGTGCTAGTTGTCAAGAAAATTAATATTCAATAAATCACTTAGTAATTGAGTGAATTTATTTTCTGAGTGGACTTAAAATGTGCTTGACTTGACCCAAATCCATACAGAGAAATTTCCTCAGACATACCCATAAATGTGTTGGAGGAGGAGAGCCTCGTCTCCCGAGGTCGGCCGTACTCGCTTCCATCTCCCTCGTCCATGGAGGGGGGGCCTTCGCCCTGTAGGTGGTGTAGCCCGTGGAAGCTGCTGCCGTTGGGCATCTGCATCAGCACACTGGGGCTCCCGTGGTCAAATGGGTCCTGGAGGGCCCCGCCACATGGATAGTAGTTCCTCCTCTTGGAGCTGGTCAGGCTGCCACTGTAGGAATCTATGCAGATGGGCCGCTGGTCCATAGCACAGCCTGTGGGGGGGTTACAGTGAGCCATGGTAAATCAGATCAGTATGACAGCAACACATTATTGTTATTATTTAATTTAGGGAAAAATACTTATAATGCTACAATTTAAAAATATATATATCTGTTGCTCCAACCTGTGAAAGCCTCTGAGGATTCTTCGGTGTACATGTTGCCTCTCCTGAGGAGAGAGCTGATGGGTCCTTGGTAATGGCAGAGCAGGGGATCTATGGCCGCCTCCATGTCCGCTTCACTTCCCGTGTCCAGCTGACACAGACCTGTACGAGTCACATGACATATTAGTAACGCATTGGTACTTGCCTCAAATTACTTACACTATTCCAATATGTATTCAGGTGAAACAATACATATAGAAAAATGCTCAGAGTACAGTTGACTGATCTAATGCACATATTCATGACATAAAAGTCCCCATGCATTTCCAATGAAATAGCTGCTCTCCTACCATTCATGTCTTTAGGCTGCATGTAGAATCCACTCATGGAGGAAGCCATGAACTGGTGGTTGCCACTGCCACTCTCTGAGGGGACATAGCCATCTTGTCTGTCGGCCAGCGTGCCCTGAGAGGACAGGTAGCTGGGGATGTCTGCAGGCAGGTTGGTCTCGTCTGCAGGGAAAACACCAGGGAGGGAAAAGTTTCAGAAATGTTTCCATAGAGAAATAAAATAATTATAATAATCTGTTCAAGGCGCTGGTCTGTCACTGATTCATTTCAAAGCATTCGTAAAAGGTGTGGTTTTAACAACATGCCAGCCAAAGTATGTGGAGCTGGAGCCCAAAACTCAAGCTCCCCCAAAAATGTAATTTTATGTTTGAAGGAGGAGGCAACATGGGCATGCAAGTACTGAACTCTTCAAAACCAGTTCCGTGCTGACAAAATAGAATGGCACCCTCTCCTCACCTGTGTTGGTGACGCTGCAGTCCTCGTTGCGCCGACGCGTATGGTAGATGATGACCACCCAGACCAGCGAGGTGCCCACCACGCAGCACACCACCGCGATGATGACGATGCCCACCGTGGTCCAGCCGTCCTCGTCCGAGCCTACGCCTCCCGAGGCGCCCACCCCCACGTCACAGTTGGGATTGGGCAGTACGGCTAGGCGCACGTTGCCCCGCTGGGTGCCCAGCGTGTTGGACATCTCGCACGTGTACATCCCGGCGTCGTCCTCCGCTGCGTCCACGATTATGAGCAGCTGGTTGCCGGCGGCGAAAAAGTGGCGCTCTGTGACCACAAGGGGGTTGTCGTCTTTGGTCCAGTTGAGCCTGGGGGAAGGGCTGCCGCCGGCGATACACTGGAGGACCGCAGTCTCTCCTTTGGCCACGGTGCGGTCCATGAGAGGGCGCAGGAAGGAGGGCGTTTCTGGAGGAGAATGGGGTAAGGGGGAATGTTAGTTGTCTTACAGTCCCAAAACGCCTGATTTATACGTCATTTTTTTGAGGGAAAAACTTATGGAATACCATGAAATTAAATTGATCTGTGACAAAATGAAGAGGCACACACAGGCAAATGCAAAGTTCTTTGACAGCAGGTGAAAATAGAAAGGACAATTCTCACCTAGCACAGTTAGCGTAGCGTTAGCTGATATGGCTCCGGCGGTGTTCTGGGCGGTGCAGCTGTACAACCCGATGTCCTCTGTCTTCACATCCACGATGAAGAACACATCGTCCTCAGGCATCACGTGCATACGACGCTCCCGGGCGGCGGGGAAGTCCGTGCCCCCGTCTTTCTGCCAGGCGATCTGTGGAGACGGGTGACCCACGGCGGCACACTCCAGTCTGGCTGTGGCACCGGCCCGGATACTCAGGTCCATGGGCATCTTGGTGAAGGACGGAAGCACTGGAGGGACAAAATGGATGGACATTTTATATGACATCTAACTGCACCACCACTTCAAGAGCAACATGATAGTTACAAGGTTTTGCAATGTCAGTCAGAATGAGATTCCTTATATGTTCATAGGGCACTCCATGATGATACTTGCAGTGTACTTGTGCACTGGTTCGTCATAGTTTATCATGCTGAGAGTTATACTAAGAAAGACAAAACTCTTGAAATAACCAGTGTAAGGGAATTCCGCCCTTTGTGCACACAAGTGACCCCAGGAAACTTTGATCAGAGGTTAGTTTGTTTAATAATGATTGCAATCATCACCCCCCTACTGAGGATCACCCCGCCCAGGGTGATGTCCCTTAACTTTAATACCATATAAGCTCATAATTAATAGTTGCTAATACACAGATGTCTCTGCTAGGAGGAGTTCAGCTTATTGTTATTTGCAGTTAGTTTCACAATCATTCTTCCTCCTATTGCTATCATGTGCCAGCAGAAGTAAGACTGGAACATAGTATCAACAGGAACTGAAAGTATAGTTTCAACACACAATTGGCTCAGCGTCGTGAGGGTTTGGCCGGCCGGGATGGCCTTGGTCCCATTGCGCTCTAGCGACTCCTTGTGGCAGGCCTGGCACATGCACGCTGAGTTCGGTTGCCAGCTGTACGGCGTTTCCTCCGACACATTGGTGCGACTTTTGCACAGTTGACCTCTTCATGCACTTACAAAGTCTACCACTGATTCTCAATCTCAAGCTAAAGCAAAACATGAATCATTGTACTTTTGTAATTACAGGTGTTCCTATAATCTACAGATATTATACAATTCCTTTCACTAGTCAAATCAATACCAGTAGGTTATGTAACTTACTGTTGACAGTGAGCTTGGCCTTGGTGGAGTAGGAGGAACCAAAGTGGTTTGAGATGACACACTGGTACTTCCCCTCGTTGGTGAACTCTACACTGCGTAGCTGCAGTGTGGTGGTGTACTCTGTAACCTCTGTTTCACGGCCTTGGCCCCCCCCCTGGGCTCTGAGGTGTGCCTGGTTGTGGATTTCAGCGTCATTCAGGACCTCATTGTCCTTCTTCCAGGCAAAGGTCATGGGTGAGTCGCTGGAGCTGGCCGCCGAGCACACGAAGGTGACGTTGGTGCTTTTGATGGCCGACTGGGTCTCAGGTTGCACCGTGATCTGAGGATTGGGGAAGTCGTCTGGTTGGAAGACAAGAGGGGAAAAACATTAGTTTCCATTTGATGTGAATGGGGCTAACTCAAACTGACATTCATTTTGGGTCTAACCAGTTTTTGTTAAAACCGTGATGGTCCACAAACAGCTTAAATATGGAAATTCTACTATTTTATGCGCCAAGAGAAATGAGAAATGTTGAAAGCTCCGAAGGCAAAGCACCTCAGCTCTAATAGTAGTCATTACTTAAAGAAACTGATCCCAGAAATTCCTCAACAATGATTTATTTTCTCCCTGCTCTCTCTGACTCCACCCAGCCAAGCTGTTAACTCACTGAGTTTCCACATGGTTCCATTACTACGCTGGCTCCATCAGAGTGTCCATGAGTTGAAGGAAAATATGGAACAATCTGGGTCAGTTCATAAAATGGAAAACCTGTCACGGCTAAATGGCTGTTTTTAACAAGAGCTACATTAAGAGGCTTTGTGTGTGTGTGTGTGTCAGTCACACTCACCACACACAAAGTCCTCCTGTCTGACGGTGAACACGCTCTTGCCCTTCAGCATCAGGGGATGGGCACAGCTGGCGTTCACGTAGGGCAGGAAGGCCTGCTCCGCCACCCACAGAGGAAACCACTTGAGCTGGCAGTCACACAGCAGGCTGGATGTGTTCAGGTGCCTGGGAGGGAGAAGGTACTGCATTAGAGCCAGGAATCACAAAAGAAACCCAGCACAAAGTTGTTACATTTGAAGATAATCACTTTTATGAGTATAGGTGCTTTTGAAGTAATTGTCTATGGAGGATTCTTCCTTTCCTCAGTTAGACTGAACCAAGAGATACTTACAGTTCCTCAAGCTTCTTCATCTGCACAAAGGCATTCCCTTGGACCGACATGATCGCATTGTTACTCAAATCTCTGAGAAGGGGGGGAAAGAGGGGAGAACGGATGTATCTTTACACAGAAAGATGGCAAACTTTCCCCTCCATCTAGGCTTATCTGGAGGAAGACTGCTAACACTTCAATCATCAGAGAGAGGGAGGGAAGAAAAGGTCTTGAGAACAATAGAAATCTGGGCAGCACCGTGCTTTGTTAATCAAGAGGGGCCCGACTTCGGCTCCTTTGAGCTCAGACACGACTGGGGAAAAAAGTTAATTACAATCAAATGCAGCTGTTTCACAGATAGAAATACACACACACAGATGTACACACACACACACACACTTGTACACACAGAAACCAGCACACATGCAAGCACGAACACACAGGCGCACACAAACACTCCTCTCGCAATGCCTAAGCAGTTAGTGATCAATAGTCTCCCAACATATGGAGATGGTGAATACCAGACAGCTCTGTTTTTCATCAAAGTGTGGACAAGAAGCAGGGACAAGAAGCAGAGACAATAAGGTCATGTGGTTCTCACAAACAGGCTTTGTTTCTCATGGTTATGGATTCTCCCATATTTAGTTTACAGCTTTAGGACAGTTGAGACAGACGTATGAGGATATTGATTTGAGGTCAACTCACAGGTGCTCCAGTGTGTCCAGGCCAGAGAATGACTTCTTGGTCACCGAGCGGATTTGATTTCCTTGAAGGAACCTGAGAAAAGGATATTTGAGTTTTCATTCAAATACAGCAATTTATATTAAGATAACAAGAAAATACTTCCAGCTAAAATCTGTTCTCATGGTCCATTTTATAGTTTCTAATCTATCTTCTGGAAACTAACAGGTTAGAAGACAACGCCATGGTAAAGTCAAGCCTACTCACAGTTTCCTCAGTTTGTCCAGTGCAGAAAATGGTCCGTTCATATCTTCAATGGTCCAGGAGATTTCGTTGTTCTGCAGATCTCTATTTAAAAAAAAACAAAAAAACAAACCACATTGTAAAAATCCACACCCAGAAAACAACTACACTCATTATAGTCTTAGCAAACCTTGGTGCGGCTTTGCGTTTCGTCTGGAGGATGAGAAAGAAGTCAAAGTCTTTACATTTGTATTCAAATTGGTCCCATCACTGGAGGATGTTTCTCGCAAACTTTGGGGCTTTTTAAATGTTTGCGATGGTTTCTCCGTGTCTCGCAGCATAACACTGCTTCACATGCAATACAGCGTGTTTAACAGGGAGGAACTCAGACCCACACGTCGGTTCTTCTTAATTTAGTGAAAAATTATACGTTTTTAGTCATGGGTTTTATGGCTGGGGTAAATAACATTTTAACTATATATCAAAGGGTTTTGAAAAATCCGAAATATCTTTTAACCTAACTGAATGTCATGTGCACACAGCAGTACATCATGTCTGCTAAAGAGATTTTCTGGATGTCGTCGCCCTTCCCCCGCTCCTTCACTCTCAAGTCTCTAAATACTTTCAAACAGCTAGTTTCCTCCTCTGCATGCCTGGTTACAAATTATTGGGGTTGAGGAGGGGTGGAGAGGGTAGAGGAGCGGGTTGGGGAGAGAGGCTGGGGGGTAAAGCCCTCTAAGCCACCCCAACTCCCCGTCCACCAACCTACATACCTGCCCTCTGCCGACCTTTCACGCACAGTTAACATTTGGTTCCATTTAAGAGAGGGACCAGGGCAATGTTATGGAGCTGGTCTGGAGATGGGGGGAGCGGTGGACTCAGTCTCACTCTGCTGACTTGTTGAGGTTATGTCTGGGGAGAAACCACAGGCAGTATGTTCATCTATTCCACATCCCGAAAACAAACAAGGTGGGAATATTTACACTCACGCCTCAATGAGTGTGGAGAGGGACAGTGGGCAAAATGCAACAAGCAGGCAGCATCTGAGAAGTTAGCTAGCTGCTAATGTACTCTTATAGAAGTGGAATAGGGCTTCTCTTATAGAACACAAAGCAATGATAAAGTGTAGGCTGATGGGGCCTCCCAAGTGGAGCACTGCATCGCAGCGCCAGAGACATCACTACAGACCAGGGTTCGATCCCAGGCTGTGTTGCAGCTGGCCATTGTGCTCTAGCGACTCCCTGTGGCAGGCATGGCGCATGCACGCTGAGTTCGGTTGCCAGCTGTATGGTGTTACCTCCAACACATTGGTGCAGCTGAGTCCGTAAGGATTTGCAGCAATGGGACAAGACTGTAACTACCAATTGGATATCATGGAAAAAAGGGTCAAATATATATATATTTTTAAGTGTAGGCTGATGAGGAGTTTAAATCGAGTTCATCCCTAAACTCCCATGAGCCTTGAGGCTTCTCAAACAACATCAGGGAAAACTCTAACAAGGATTCGTGATATTAACCATGGCTAATGCACTCACTGCCAGTGGGACGTTGAAAATAATAATTTAATGCTTCGGCACATTATACAATAGAGCTGTCATCTCTGACAAGTAATTCACTGAAATTGAGTTTAGACATCCTTATTCAAACTTACAGCATCTGTAGGTGGGAGAGTCCTCGGAAGGCTCCGTCTGCGATGAAGCTCACACGGTTGTTCCCGATGTGGAGTTCGTCAAGCAGGCTGAGGCCCACAAAGCTGGACTCCTCCAGTCTTGTCAAGTGGTTGGACGAGATGTCCCTGTCGGGTGGAGAGAGAAGGAACATCAGCATCACACAGTTCAAACCCCAAGGGAAAATGGAAAGGAGGGGGGGTAGAAATAAACAGTTGAGGTAGAAGGATAAACTGGCCTCAGATCACTAGGAACGTGCACCAACTATAGCCAGATTAATCTATGAATTACCAATAAGGTAAAAACCTTGTTAGATTGTATCTTGCACAGCTGGTCTACTTTGTTTAACCGTATGCAGACTAGAGGTCGACCGATTAATCGGAATGGCCGATTAATTAGGTTCGATTTCAAGTTTTCATAACAATCAGTTTAAAAAAAAAATACATTTTTTTACACCTTTTATTTCATCTTTATTTAACTAGGCAAGTCAGTTAAGAACACATTCTTATTTTCAATGACGGCCTAGGAACGAGGCAGAACGACAGATTTTTACCTTGTCAGCTCGGGGGATTCAATCTTGCAACCTTACAGTTAACTAGTCCAACGCTCTAACCACCTGCCTCACGAGGAGCCTGCCTGTTACACGAATGCAGTAAGCCAAGGTAAGTTGCTAGCTAGCATTAAACTTATCTTATAAAAAACTATCAATCCACGACATCAATGCCTTTCTTAAAATCAATACACAAGTATATATTTTTATACCTGCATATTTAGCTAAAAGAAATCCAGGTTAGCAGGCAATATTAACCAGGTGAAATTGTGTCACTTCTCTTGCGTTCATTGCACGCAGAGTCAGGGTATATGCAACCGTTTGGGCCGCCTGGCTCTTTGCAAACTAATTTGCCAGAATTTTACATAATTATGACATAACATTGAAGGTTGTGCAATGTAACAGGAATATTTACACTCATGGATACCACCCATTAGATAAAATTCGGAACGGAATAAATGTTTTGTTTTCGAGGTGATAGTTTCCAGATTTGACCTAAGGCTCGTATTTCTGTGTGTTTATTATAGTTAAGTCTATGATTTGATATTTGATAGAGCAGTCTGACTGAGGGGTGGTAGACAGCAGCAGGCTCGTAATAGTTAAAAGGTATATGGTTTAGAGAAATAGTCGACGCGTTATAATTCCTTTAATAACTTGCTGCTGAACTTGAAAGGGGTTCCTTCGTTATTTTACCGTTCATGTCTTCCATAGAGGATGTCTTGATCTACTTCAAATAAGGTCTGTGTTTCGTGCTTAAACCGCCTCAGCGTTTTGATACCCGTATAAATCTCACTAGAATAAGGTAACGTTTGTCAAAATATTTTCATAAATCCACTCTACAAAGAAAATGATCTTCGCTTATATTTAGCCAATATTGATCACAGTTATCTTCTCCTATGGATATCCACACAGTTAAAAAATTGGCAAGGTGGTGTAAGCCTACACGAAACACAGACCTTATTTTAAGTTAATCTAAAAATATCCTATGGAATAAATGAATGAAGGAACCGCTGTTCAGATTTTGCTAGAAGGTGTCATGGGAATTATGACTCGCACTTTGGTAGTCAATTCTTACCGTGTCCATTATTAAAATAGGATTTCCTGCATATAGAAATTACAGTTTTTGTTTTCAACATTCATCACAGGTAACTTAAACTCTATTTTTATTCAAACAGTTGAGAGTATTTGTCTCCTAAGCAGACTCTTCAGTGTCATTGGGGCGGCAGGGTAGCCTAGTGGTAAGAGCATTGCAAGTTCAAACCCCCGAGCTGACAAAGGTACAAATCTGTCGTTCTGCCCCTGAACAAGCAGTTAACCCATTGTTCCTAGGCCGTCATTTAAAATAAGAAGTTGTTCTTAACTGACTTGCCCAGTTAAATAAAGGTAAAATAAAATAAAAAAATTGTCACTTCAGAGCTGTGTGTGTTTTACAGATGGCAGAGAAAAGCAGTGTAGGACAATGACATGGAATTGGCACCAGGGAAAGCAAAGTGTCTTATTTGTGATAAAGATGTAAGCATGGTGTCAGCAACAGCTAAATCAAACAATACCGCCAACCCATGGAATCACCTTAATAAAAACACCCATCCAAAAGCCCATATGTATTATATTAAGTTAAAATAAAAGTGTTCATTTAGTATTGTTGCAATTGTCATTACTACAAAAATGTATATATATATTTTTTTTAATAATCGGCCAATTAATCGGTATCGGCTTTTTTTGTCCTCCAATAATCGGTATGGGTATTGAAAAATCATAATCGGTCGACCTCTAATGCAGACAGTATAAAAAGTATTAACTTTGTACTAGAAATCCTCAAATGCAAACATCAGACGAAAAAACTAACAAACCAGGAAGAAGGCTATTTACCAAAGAGTGGGAGAAAAAAGATCAGTCAACTGCCAATTTGTTTAACGCTCAGGCTCACTTGATAAGAGAAATGGAAAAAACAACCTCTCCCCTCTCAGAAACAACCTTGTCGCTAGTAAAAAAAACATGGCGGACTTAGTAATTGGCCAGTGCCATAAACAAAGTTAACAACAAAGGAAACAATATGTTGCTGCCGCCACTGGTGGTAGCAGACACTCTGGTTGTGAAATCCTTCCCTCCTTCTCCCCCCTTTCTCCCCTATAGACGTGGCGAGGCATTAAAGGAAGGGGGCTATAGTGGCGGGGGTGAAGTGGGGGAGTAATATTTTGTCAGGAGCCCTGCATTGGTGTTGGCACTGGGCACTAGGGGTGGAGGAAGAGAGGGTGTGTGTGTGGGGGGGTGGAGAGTTGGAAACTACGAGGAAGGTGGGGAGAGCAAAGGAGAGAGAGAAAGAGAGAGGTGTTGGGAGTTCACAGTGTGAATAGGAGAGAAAGTAAGAGGGAAAAAGAGAGGGAGGGAGAAGAAGAAGAAAAAAAAGGGTCACTCACAGCTCGCTGAGTTTCTGGCAGAACTCCCAGGCGTCGGGCTGGATCCGGCTGATGGCGTTGTGGCCCAGGTGGAGCTGCTGCAGAGTCAGCAGGCCGTACAGCCAGCCCTTACTCACCTCCGTCAGGTTGTTGTAGTCCAGCTGCCTGCAGGGACACACAGAGACATACAAAAAGAGGTCAGTCATCAACATATAGACATATAGACACACACAGACAGACAGAGATGAAGACGTATGCTGGCCTGGACTGATCCCACACTGTATAGGCTATAGTCAACTATCGTTGTCTAGACATATAGCTGCAAATACGTATCCAAAGATGGTATGCAGACACTTTCAACCAGATATATGCTGTTAAATCCACCAATGTACACTAGTAAAGGAAGACACATTTTCTTGTCACAGAGGACAGTTACTTACAGGACCTCCATGTTACTGAGGCCCCAGAAGGCTCCGTCCATCAGGCGGCTGATACCGTTCCTCTGGATCTTCAGCGAGCGCAGCGCGTGCAGACCGTGGAACGTAAGGCCCTCCACCCTGCGCACCCGATTCCTGTTCAGCTCCCTGCAAGGTTGGACCACAACCAGACCGTAAGAGAACCGCAGCATCATATATGCAGGGTAGGAATAAGAGTTCACTCAACTCAAGAAGTGAGGTTGAAAAGGAATCTAATTCATCCAAGAGAAGCCAAGAAGGTCAAAGAGTGGTTAGAGACGTCAACACATTGTCAATAAGTGCCGTCACAATGTGTTTTCAGGAAGTTCACAGAGCAGTCAGAGAAACATCAAAGAGTAGTGAAAAGTCGTGGACTGTTACACAACCGTTCAAAGAGCAGTCATAGTATAGTTTGAGGTCAACCCCAACAGCGCTCAAAGAGCAGTCATAGTATAGTTTGAGGTCAACCCCAACAGCGCTCAAAGAGCAGTCATAGTATAGTTTGAGGTCAACCCCAACAGCGCTCAAAGAGCAGTCATAGTATAGTTTGAGGTCAACCCCAACAGCGCTCAAAGAGCAGTCATAGTATAGTTTGAGGTCAACCCCAACAGCGCTCAAAGAGCAGTCATAGTATAGTTTGTGGTCAACCCCAACAGCGCTCAAAGAGCAGTCATAGTATAGTTTGAGGTCAACCCCAACAGCGCTCAAAGAGCAGTCATTGTATAGTTTGTGGTCAACCCCAACAGCGCTCAAAGAGCAGTCATAGTATAGTTTGTGGTCAACCCCAACAGCGCTCAAAGAGCAGTCATAGTATAGTTTGTGGTCAACCCCAACAGCGCTCAAAGAGCAGTCATAGTATAGTTTGTGGTCAACCCCAACAGCGTTCAAAGAGCAGTCATAGTATAGTTTGAGGTCAACCCCAACAGCGCTCAAAGAGCAGTCATAGTATAGTTTGAGGTCAACCCCAACAGCTTTCAAAGAGCAGTCATAGTATAGTTTGAGGTCAACCCCAACAGCGCTCAAAGAGCAGTCATAGTATAGTTTGAGGTCAACCCCAACAGCGCTCAAAGAGCAGTCATAGTATAGTTTGTGGTCAACCCCAACAGCGCTCAAAGAGCAGTCATAGTATAGTTTGAGGTCAACCCCAACAGCGCTCAAAGAGCAGTCATAGTATAGTTTGAGGTCAACCCCAACAGCGCTCAAAGAGCAGTCATAGTATAGTTTGAGGTCAACCCCAACAGCGCTCAAAGAGCAGTCATAGTATAGTTTGAGGTCAACCCCAACAGCGCTCAAAGAGCAGTCATAGTATAGTTTGAGGTCAACCCCAACAGCGCTCAAAGAGCAGTCATAGTATAGTTTGAGGTCAACCCCAACAGCGCTCAAAGAGCAGTCATAGTATAGTTTGAGGTCAACCCCAACAGCGCTCAAAGAGCAATTGTCACTTACAGGTGCTGGAGGTTGGGGAGCTGGAAGATCTTGGCAGGGATGGTTGAGAGGCGGTTGCGGTTGAGCCTGAGGACCTGCAGAGTGCTGGACAGGTTGACAAAACAGCCTGTCTCCAGGGTGGAAATGCGGTTGTTGTTCATGATACTAGAGGAGAAGAAAATACATAATGTGATATTGATCATATAATTAATTCCAAAGAGGAAAAATGACCAAAGAATGTTGTAGTTCCACCAAAATGTTACTATTTGATCCAAACACTTATATCGTATTCTTGGACGGAATTTAACCATGCATTTTAGTTAAAAAGTCCAAACGGACAGACTCACAGGTTCTTGAGAGGCAGCGCAGGGAAGGAGTCAGCCTTGATATCCACTATGCTGTTATTGCTGAGGTCCAGGGTCTCCAGGCCTTGCAGGGGCCTCAGCTGCTCCAGAGAGATCTTTGTGATCCTGTTGTTTGCTCTGAAAACACAGATCGAACGTCTCAATGAACGATAGAAAATACGGTGTATTTTAACAACGCGGGTCACCAGTCTAACGTTTCCAGACATACAAACACTCAGAGCAGTCAATTAGCGGGCGGTATTATATAAATGACCAACCTCGCCCGAGCATTTCCCTTCGACCCTCGCTACCCCTGTTTTCCCATTATTATTATGTTATTAGACATTTTTCCTAGAACATTGAGTCTCTCCCTGAACCATGAAAAAGACCACAGTTCCCTTGTTGTCTAGGAAAGGGGGGAGGACGGGGCAATACTAAGGCTAACCAATATCACTACTCATCTCAACAGGTCAAAACAGCCGTTTGGTTTAGTGCTGTGTTATTTTGTTTATAAGGTAATTACTAACAAGGTATTTAAAAAAATAACCTGCCAATTACTTGGCTGATGAATACCATTCCCTCAGTTAAAGCATGCCTCAGCAGAGGCTGGCAATTTCCTGAGCTGCACGCCTCCTAAATTGCAGTGCAGGGACTGCTTAGTTATAAACAGTGTCTGTACAGAGCCGTCTTTGTGTATGGGCCTCGATGGGTAGAGAAAGGGAGAGTGAGGGAAAGGAGTAGGAATTCCCTCTAATACACAAACTGCAGGCCCCGTTTCAGTATTAATTGCAAGGCTAACATAACAACAACCCCCCCCAAAAAAAAAATTATATAACTTGTATTAATGCATCAGTTCTTAATTTGATCTTCTTTATGATACATATTTTTTGTGCATTTTCCTGATACTGACCAAAGTGTTCGCGTTTTCCCTATACTGTGCATGCATGCAATGCACATGTCAACATACAGCCCTTTGGAGAAATGGATGGACATTGACATGGCTGAGAAGTACTGCTTTATGTGAACACTAGCACCCTTCAAGAAGCTGCCAATAAGAAAACAACAATGAAACGGACACACGGAACCAGCACAAGTCGAGAGCCAGACACAAAGTCTCAAACTGACTCAGCTCCTCTGTACGCCTGGCCAAAGCGAGACTAAAACAGCACTGAAGATACAATCAAGCGAGAAATTGAGCACAGTGGCAACGTAGCTTCTCAGTCCATCATAAAGCCTCAGAAAGTGGGATCTTTGACTTGGACAGAGCAGTCATTTTCCACACATTTCCCTAAATCTGCCAACCATACCTCTCTTATGACTAGGCTCCCCACGTTGAGACAGTGACACCCCTTGGCAGCCTTACCACCAAAACATACAGAGGAAAACAGACGAGTGTGTCTGTCAGTCAGTCCAACCTGGAACAAAGGCAGTACCAGGAGGATATATGGATAGAGGCCCAGGAAGGAGAGGCTGATGGGGTGTCTGGGGCACTTAGGGGTAGAACCTGCCACAGCACGTCCCTCTGCCTAGCCTCCGGCAAGGCCAAGACTCAACGCTTGGTTCTATGCCAACCGACTGTAAGAGTGTGTAGCTGAGGGTGGGGGTAGAGTGTGGGGCTGAGGGTGGGGGTAGAGTGTGGAGCTGAGGGTGGGGGTAGAGTGTGGGGCTGAGGGTGGGGGTAGAGTGTGGGGCTGAGGGTGGGGGTAGAGTGTGGGGCTGGGCGTGGGGGTAGAATGTGGGGGCAGAGTGTGGCTGAGGGTGGGGGTAGAGTGTGGGGCTGGGCGTGGGGGTAGAATGTGGGGGCAGAGTGTGGCTGAGGGTGGGGGTAGAGGGTAGGTTCTGGGAGGCTGAAACTAAATCCCCCTTTTTTTTCTTAAACACTCAGTCACTGCCTAAAAATGGTTTTATTTCATTTTTTAACACAGTTTAGGCAACAGCCACAGGCTGAGCTAGGTGCGGTGCGGCACACCACACCACCCGCAGTAAAAAGGGTACAAGCCAGCCTTTTGTGTGCAGATTTGCAAAGGGCTTTCCACGCACCACGGCCTCTGTGGTCCCAAACAAAAGGGGCACACACCACCTGGGCCTGGGTTTTCATGTTCCCCTGACTGGTCGCTGAGAGAAGAGGAGAAGAAAGGTTGGCGAGAAAAATAGAAAGAACCTGTATTTCCAGTTTTGTGGAGCCCTGGATATTTTGAGGGGAGGGGGCAGTTGAAAAGCAACTGTCAACGCTGGCTGCTCAGTCCATGTTCCTCTACAAAAGACATACTGACCCTGGGGCCTGTCAGCTGGAGGGAGGTGTGATGTGGTGGTGATGATGATGATGATGAGTCCCTGGTCTTTGTACCCCAACACGCTCTCCCTTCCCCCCACAGTAAACATCTGGCCAGCGGTGGAGACCAGCCAACTCATATACGAACAAACCTTGTTTGTTTGAGTACAAATGGGCCAGATACATCCAAGATTCCATTCAGCTGCTTGTGATGCTTACCCTCAGCTAAGTTGTGGAGAATTAGCAGCCCCTCCATCGGAGAAGCCCCAAATACAACATGGTGTCCCAAGCTGATGTTGTTAATGCTTACTCACTGACACACTTCCCACTTCAACCAAAACAGTGCTGCTACAAATGAGCCTCTCCGTGGCTTTAAAAACTTGACATGACCCATGAGGAGCATAAGAATCCATACAAGAGTCAAGTCTTGGGAAGTACAAAGACCACACAAGTCAAAGCCTTTTATAACCCTCATGAGGACCCCTATTTTGAAGGAAGTGGTCAAGACCATCTGGCAAAACATGAACTACACACAGCAGAGGCCAGCCCTCTCCAGATAGACAGAGAGATAGGCTACATGGGGACCTACAGGAGCTGTTATGGCTACACTTGCTTGAATCTCAGAGACCACTGAGCAATTAATTGAACCCGGTTGTATTAACCTGTAAGTACAACATACAACAGAATCTCAACACCCAGCCAACTCTAACCTTAAACATTGTGGCAGATGAGGACTGTGATATCAACTGAGACTGTGCAGTTGAGGCCTACAGGGATAGACGTGGAGGAGAACGTGGCTACGGTCCATTCAACACAACAGTTTCTCTCCATCTCTCTCTACTCCCTAACATCTGCCCAGAGATCTAATGAGAGCTTTTGAAAGGCCAACCTAAATGCTGTGTACAGGAGAGTTCCAAGTGCTTATCTGTTGATCTCCACCCGTCGGGCCAACTCCACGGACAAATAAGCAGGGGCATTGTCCATTCGGACGACACACACTTAAAATTTGTTTAACCAATTTTCTCGCAAATAAGGTTACTATGCACCGTTGGGTTAATAGTTTCAAGATCTGCCTGTCATTCTCGTTTGGGTCTCTTCAGGTTTTAGCTTCTCATTTTAACACACATTGAAACGTTATGACTAGGGAAATTTAAAGCATCTATAAAACGGTGCTTTGTTTATTCATTAAATGAATCAGGTAGCACATGCATGTGCCCCAATTTGAGGAAACTCCAGGCTTTTGGGTATAGTAGGCAACTTAATAACTATTTGAATAGAAGGCGGTGTACCCTACATTATTGCTGAGCTGATCCTAGATCAGCTGAAATGTGCTGCCGGACTAACTAAAGTGTACTCTAGGGACGACACAGCAGCACATCTAAATTTGAATGACACCTCTGTCTAATTTGTCAGTTTTCGAGCAAATCTACTCCATATTTTTGGGCTGTGTTGCCTTCACATGCCGAATGTGTTTATCTGAAGAAATATGACCTACATAAACAAGACGACAGTGTCAGACTATTAGAGACAGCTGACGCTGCAACAGAAATATTCCTTAAAGAATTTAAAAAATCCACATAAATTATAGCTAAACCGCAGAGGCCGCTGTCAGTCAGATACACACATACGCAAACAAGTTACCCCAAAGGCAGCAACACTTTTTAATAACGCAATAAGATGGAATCAACAACGGAGGCCTGATAATCCTGAAACCCCCCTTTTCTCTCCATTTAGTACAGTCTGATTTTTCCTTCCATTCGCACATACAGGAGATGTTCTTCCCCTTCCTCCATTTCTCTGGCCTGGGAGGGGAGTAATGGAAAAAAAAGCCCCGGGGTATCGAATGCCACTTATTCAAACAGCCAGGCAGACATAGCGGCAGCTCTCGTCAACTTCCTTGACCCCACAGCCCAGAGTAAAAACAAACGTCAATAACCCTGCAGCTGGTAGTAATTGAGTTGTGATCATCTTAATTAATTGAACAATTTCCCAGGAATTTATGGTAGGGGGTGGGTGCTTTAACCAGATTGCTGTGAAACCACCTCTCGTTGAGTTTGGTGGGCTCTACAAATTATCTGGTGATTCCAGGGCTGATTAGGTATTTGGAGAAGACGGTTTGATGGAATCTCTGTGTATGGAAAAGGTAACTGAGTTGGAACTGGAAAGAGTTTCATATTCTGCTTATCTACCAATTCATCCTTTCTTCTGTGGCTAACTAAGCTGACAGATATACTTGGATGTCTTGCTTACAAAGCTCTTGGCAACAAACATTGTAACTTTGTAACTCAATACTGTAATAACCTAATATCTACTAAAACAGTGTTTCCCAACCCTGGTTCTCAAGTACACCCAACAGTACACATTTGTATTGTAACCCTGGACAAACACACCTGATTCAACTGGTCAACTAATCGGGGCGGCAGCGTAGCCTAGTGGTTAGAGCGTTGGACTAGTAACCGGAAGGTTGCGAGTTCAAACCCCTGAACCCCCGAGCTGACAAGGTACAAATCTGTCGTTCTGTCCCTGAACAGGCAGTTAACCCACTGTTCCCAGGCTGTCATTGAAAATAAGAATATGTTCTTAACTGACTTGCCTGGTTAAATAAAGGTAAAATAAAAAAATAAAAAAATCATCAAGCCCTCAATTAGCAAGAATCAGGTGTGTTTGTACAGGGCTACAACAGAAATGTGTACTGTTGGGGGGTACTCGAGGATCAGGGTTTGGTATGAAACCAACATTATAACTCTTTCTCTCATCGTAATGTTTCCCTTATAGCACTGTAGTTGATGCGGTCCTACTGCAACCTGACAATGTATAGGAACAATGTCGTGATGATGTGTTAACTGTGCTATTAGCAATTTGGGTCAGATGTAGTGTTTAATATAGTCTCTGATGTGTGCCTGAGCCGCCCCAGCTAACGTAGCAGCCCTGCTTCTCATTACAGGCGCCAGTCTGAAAAATAAGTCATCTGATGGCTTCTCAAAACTCTGTTCTTTTTCCAATAGGAAATACCACACACATATTCTCCATCAATGATGCCAATACCAGCAACAAAAAGAAAGAGAGCGGGGGGGAAGAGGAATTTTGTATTTAAATCCCCCCCTCAGAGATTTTAGTTGCCGAGTAGACACTAAGCAATGCAACTGGGAATACTACGCATGCACCCACAGACACAAATGAACACACGTTGTGGTAAGAAAGTATGAATTGATCATTCCCAAATGCACATTGAGGATGACAACTAGGCTGGCTGACATACTTTGGAACATTGCTTTCAATGGTGAAATATATTGGAATTGTTCTCCTATTCATACATTATATGTTTTAATAAGAAGCATCAACTAAATATGCACCTTGAGTGGAGATTTGAGAGTAGAGGGGAATACTATTGTACACCTCCTAAAACCTCTGAATGTTGTCGAAACAATAATGTTCATAAGTTCATCAATTAATCAGCCCTATTGGAAATCCAACCAAATCAAATCAAACCAAACCAAACATACCCTGGGGCACTGTATTTTGCTTTAGTTCCAGGTAATACTGCCAGCCACATCTGTGGCCTATAGGCTATACACCTAAAAGTCTGAAGACAAATTGACTAATAGCCGACGTCTGAAACCCCTTAGGCTTCTTTCTCTGGTGTTACTGCTTGTCAAGTTCAAGCTTGATGAGGAATATGCCTCTTCATGTTTTTGAGATGGATGCATTCTTGTTGGGAAAAAAACGTCATATCCATTGATTTTGTGAGACATTGTGTTGGGGGAAAAGTTCAAAATCAATGCCTTTGAAACCTCTGACATTGTCGGGTCTATTTGTCTTTGAAAACACATGAAAGCCCCACATTGCTCCATCATGTTCTGGGGCCATCCTACTAGGAGTGTATACAAACACTCAACCTCCAGATGGATGAAATGCCACACTACTCATACAATCAATCAATCAAAATGATTTATAAAGCCCTTCTTACATCAGCTGATGTCACAGAGGGCTGTACAGAAACCCAGCCTAAAACCCCAAACAGCAAGCAATGCAGGTGTAGAAGCACCTAAGTAGATACAGACTTGCTATAACGGAAATGAGATGGACGGACAGAGAAGTCTAATCTTACAGATCCCAGATCAACATTTATGGAAACGCTGGAACCACCTCTGGCGATTCCATTTTTAACAATTACATTTATTTTCAGACATGTGAGTGACTTGTCTCAAACTGGCTGCCATGCCTGGGACAACCCAGTCTGGGAACCAACTCAGCCAAAAGGGCTTCCACCAAGGAGGGAGGAGCAGGGCTTAGCAGCTCTACACTGTTAACTAGTACTGACAACTCTGATGGGTGGGTTGGTGGGGGAGGGTTGTTTCAAAAGTAATACTTACAGAATGAGGGTGGTGATGTTTGCCGCATGAGGGCCCAAATCAGGTACCGTCTCAAATTCATTGTTGTTTAGCTTTCTGTAAACATACAGGCATAAAGGTTGTTTGTCACATGTGGTGTGAAGGGGCGGTGGACGGAGAGTGTTTGTGACTGATGTTTTTTACTCTAGGAAGTACAGAACACAGAGTATACTTACATCTCACTTAAGTGCCGCAGTTTCCTAAACACAGTGCTGTCGAGCGACTGCAATTTATTATGGCTCAGGTCCCTGTGAAGAAAGACGTTTGTTAGAGGAAAGTTACACAACATGGAGGGCTGTTCACTTCACAACCAATCATATACTGGCCTTCCTGTTTTTAAACAGGAGACATAAGTTGTCTGAGTGAGCCTAGCTTATACAGCTCCAACTGAAGTAATGTGGGATAGCAACTGAGTCATTTTCAAAACAAACCACTGTATGCAAAAAAAGTAAAGCTAGCCAGCTATAGGCCTAGTTTTGGCATAGCAGCCTTTTTTAAAACATTGAGAGAAAATCCAGCCAGACAAGCTCACGCATCCAATCCGCTCTTGAATCACCGAGCCAAAACAGACAACCAGATAAGTTATGGAAAGGAGAGATTCCATTTTTTCCCCCTTTTTGAGAGGGGGTGGAAAACAGGCCTAGAGAAGCCTGCCTTGCCCAGAGTGTTGAAAAGCTGTGGAGTTATTGACGCTGCTGCGCACGATCAACATTGTGGTGCCAGACCCTTTTTTTGGCTTGCCCCCATCTGGAATCCATCAACTGGAGCTGAGAGGAGGGAGGGGAAAAAACGAACAACTGGTAATCTATTCACAATGCCAGGGAAGTGAGTTTCCAAGCAGAAACACTCCTGGTGCACTTTTCTAGATCTGGCCCTGGTTTTATTCTTCAGCAAATCGTTTTTTCAACTCTTCAACAAGAGTTTTACTTCTCTCTCTGAAACTTTTTTCCCTTCCCAACATGCAGCTGTATGTTTTTTCCCCCACTAAATCGGGCCATATGGGAGAGGTGGAGAGGTGTAGTATCAAATATGTCCAGATAAGCCCTGAGGGTTTCTGACACTTACACTTCCTTCAGAATTACAGGTCCAGAAGTGGACCCGATTAAATCAGTACAGCTAGATATGCTTTGGCCTGTATATATTAGACTGTGCGACACACATTGATCCGTGTCTGAAGAGTGAATGAAACCAAGCTATCCATCCTCTTAGTAATGAGATAAGATAGACCTGTTGGTTCTTTGATGTGGTTCTTAAAGCACTTGGACTAATATAGATCACAAGGGAAAATAGGTCATTGACTTCCAAGCTGACAAAGGCATTCCCTTACCCACCAGCTAAAGCTCTCATGTTATAATCCAGAGCGCTTTCTCTCCTTATCTTTGAAGTGCCATAACATAATGGCTTGATCTCACACGTCTCGCTCATGTAAATCTGTGAAACGTAAAGTTATTTTATAGTGGGGGAACTGGCTGTGGATGGGATGGTCTGGTAATACAGCAATGTTGAGTGAGTCTCCTGAGAGAGCTTACCTCCTCAAATGCATATTACGCTACATTCCAGGCTATAAACCCGAAAAAACTCGGAAAAAACAAAAACTTGTCTAGATTTGAATCGTAAAATCTTTACCCCTCACTCACTCACCGAGACATTTGAAGCTCAAACTAAATGCCTCTCCCTCCTTCCCTCCCACATTCACTCGCTCCATCCATCCCTCCTTCCCTTGCTTTCTCTCTCTTTCAGAGAGTTTGTACGAACTAATCCAACAGTGGCTCCTTAATCAGTACCATCGGTGGCTCTGGAGATGCTAATTCAGCAGAAATAACCGGGTGCTGGAAAACAAAAGGCCGGGCAGTTTAAGATGTGCTGGAGAGACACTCGTAAATTAGCATGCCGGAGTGCAAAGAATTTTCCCTGTGTGGAACTTTTTTTCTCCCTTTTTGCATGGCTTGCCTTGGTTATGAGGCTGTGCCTGTGTTTTCTGGCAATGTGAGATTTCCAGAGCGGGCAGCACACATTTTGTAAATGCCAAACAAACATTCTAACAGGGGACTAACTAGCCTAGCTGTGTTGTGAAATATGAACTAGAAAAAACACAAGCTAGTAGTGAGGATACATCAACATGGTGCAGTCTGACTGGAAGCCAGGCAGGCAGACCTATGAACATCTGCTTATTAATACATGTTAAACAACCATTTGAGTCGTTACCATGGGAGATTGGCCTGGAGTGACTATGACTTCATTTGACATTATGTATTTATTGTCTTAATAGTCCTGGGGCCCGAAGAACTTCTGAGCTCACATAATATGGAAAGAAAGGCCAATGATGGTATCACCTCATAAACAAAAGGCAAACAATTGTCATTGAGCAGTTGGTCTCATCTAGGGCCTAGTGTAATGGACATCTGTATTCTGCATTAGCTCCTTATCATGATGTCACCTGATATTTACATGCTGAAAAAGGTTCAACAAGTTGTCAAAATGAATTGTAATGAGTTGTTTATGATGGCATTTTAGGCTCTTCGTTCATGGCAATTGTGATAGCACCAAAATCCCAAAGGTCTGTTGAAAGGTCTCCATTAACTATTTTTAAAATTTTAAACTTTATTTAACTAGGCAAGTCAGTTAAGAACACATTCTTATTTTCATTGGTGGCCTAGGAACAATGGGTTAACTGCCTTGTTCAGGGGCAGAACGACAGACCTTGTCAGCTCGAGGATTTGAACTATGCAACCTTTCGGTTGCTAGTACAACTAGCTCTAACCACTAGGCTACCCTGCCGCCCCCAAACTATATAACGTTGGGAAATGATTGTACCTCACTGCACTGACAACAAACTCAGAAGCAAACAGTACTACCAACTCACTAGCCTACTGATGTTGGCATGTCTTGTTGGGCCTACTGGGTGATTGGAATAATCCGAATATAAAAGGCCAACTAATGATTCACTAGTGTAGAATGACTGACAATGGGACACTGATGTGTAAAGGTCATCCGTGTTATATCTTCTTCTAAAACGGCTGGCTTTATTACTCACAAGACTGAGCTTCCCTCTTGTTCCTAAATAGTATGGCACACATGTCTTATAGGTATTCCCATGGAAGAATTGTAGGCAGTGTGACATTGCAAGAAATACGTTTGATTTCAATTACAGTGTTGTTCGAGTGCAAAATCTAAATTTCCTTGATGTTTAGAGTAATTTCCTTTATCTTAAATAACACCAAATGTTGCTAAGGAATGATAAACAATCGAGTATTTTAAATTTGAAATCACAATAAATTAAAATCCAATAATATAATTCTAAATGTGACAAACACAACTTTTATTCAGTAAATATCTCTATACCTCAGTTGGCAGAATATGGCGCTTGCAACGCCAGGGTTGTGTGTTCGATTCCCACGGGGGACCAGTACGGAAAAAAAGTACAATAATGTATCAAGTTGCACTGGACGAGAGCGTCTTCTAAATTACAACAAAAAAAAAATCAGTTCTGGCCTTCGCACCTTGTAAAATGGAGAGGCCTATCGCGCGTTATTGCGAAATACTTTCTAAACAAACAGCAAATCAGTCCCGGGGAATCAAAAAGTCAGGATTAAGGACTAATTTCCCTTTCTTGTTGATGTGAAGTGAAATAACCATTGTTTCCAAACGGTTTCATTCTCTTCGAATCGTCAGTAAGCAACAACCTAACAAAGTTGGCAACAATGTAACAAATCACATAACGTTAATTCTCTGCATAAATGTATCTATTCGAGTATTCATTCCATTTATACACTTGTTGTAACTGTGTTAAAACCTATATCTATCAAACTACTCATTTCAAACATAGATGTGAAAGGTAATTAAGATAGCTGTTCGTATCTATGGGCAGTGAAGATTAAATGGCAAATCAACAAACGCTCTCTAAATTGACTTACAATTGTACCGTCCATTCGGGAAGATTTTCAGGAATTCCACGCCTTTTCAACCGACTGCAGTCCAAAAGGTCTCCAACACATGTGCACGGAGACGGACACGTCCTTGTGTTTTCATCATATCCAAGTATAAGTTCTATTCGGGAAAACAGTAAGAAAACGACCGCATACATCGCAGCATTGAGAGGCTGCATAGATGCGGACATTTTAGCCACACTGAAGTTCCCCCCAAGTTTTAGAGAAAAGCGCGAGAAAATCCGATATAGTAAAAGTTCCAACCCAAGGACAATGTTGTACGGTTTAGTCAGAGGTTTGGTTAGTCCTTAAATCCAATTCCTCGACCGTATTCCTTTGAAACTACGAACATGTAAAATATTTTTACGGGACCCAAACTTCTCCATACCTTCGTAAAAGTTTTAGCCTGTAATAGCATACTTTTTGCCTTGCACTCGCAGCAGCTACTACTTTCAAGGCTCTCAACAGCGCGCCTCTCTATTGGTTGTTGTAGTGATACGCACCGGCGGGGGCAGGGGTGGGGGTGGGGGTAAATAGTAGGCCTATTTTACAACTGTTCCATATTCATGTTATTCAAATTTTACACAACTTTGTTTACACCATAATGTTGATGACACAAACAGACGGCTTATTCTTGTCTAATGTAGACATTTCACATAAATATTTGCTAATGTGTGTCAAAGACAGTCTTAACACAGATAAAACCAAGGTTTTTGAGAACGCCTGGCCAAGGGTCATTTGTTTTATGACTTATTACTGGTTGTAAATTCTCGAAAGTTTAACAATGTGTAGTCTCTGATAAATGATTACATTTGTAAGATGAAGGCTACTTTCCCCTCTCGTTGCTTATTACCATGCGGAATACAACAGGTGTAAAACAGTACAGTGAAATTCTCACCTTGAGAGCTCTTTCCAACAATACAATGACAATAACATAGATAACAGAAATTAGAATAAAACATGTAAGTAATAATAAAAACCAAACAAGAACTACTATTAGAATTGAAGAAACTCCCGTCTCGTTGTTTATTACCATGTGAAATACACATCATGACACTTCATGGCCCATTGCAATGTATCGAGCCTTCCCGTAGGCAGAGTGTGAAAGAGCAGTTTCCTGTAAATGCACTTTTTTGTTGTTTCTCCTCGTCTTATCATTCAATCTCCCATGTTATTAGGTGTGACTGTGGACATAGTGTAAGTGTACTTTGGCCAGAGTCTGATACCAGTTGGTTACATTTCCATAAATTGCAGTTCACTCCGTGAGATCCTTCAGGCAAAACAACTTGAATAATGCATGCTTCTAATAAGTCCTGATTGCTTGCAGCATAACTGACTCTATTTCCTCCCCCATTTTGTCCAATTACAACAACAAAAAACTCTCCTCAATTTCGTCTGAAAATTGCACGTCCTCTGGCTATCCCAAACGGGCTCAATCTGTCCTTTTCCCCCAAAGTACCTCTTGTTTGGACAGACATTGTATTAGTTTTTCCACTCCAACTCACAATGAAGGTCATTTAGTTGAGGCATGTGTATTGTTGTCTTTAAGCAGTCTCTTGACTGCTTTATTGCATCAATAATTGAAACAGCAAGGTGTGAGACTTGTCCTTCGGCCCAGTTGCCCCAATTATCTTTGTCATTTGTATTCAAAATGGGTCACCTGGTCAATTGAAAATGAGATTGGGCCTCTAGAATCAGAATACAAGCAAACTGGGGCACATGAGAATCAATTCTCATTGACGCCAGTACAGCCAGAGAGCAACTTCATTATTTTATTCTGTGCTAAAACTTCAGCAACAAATTAGGAGCTATCTTATTGGACTGTCCTGTTAATTATCTTTATAAGTATAGCTCTCTGTGCTACAAATTCATAATTATGTCTGAGGCAAATTAGAGGTGTGGGTTTGCTATTATGTAAGGTGCTTATATTCTGAATGGTTTGCAGTCAAATTGCACAAAATAAATGCTGCAATTTAAGTGAGTATCTTTTTGTAAGGTATTAAGGTATGCACCTTAAATAAGGTAGGATATACATCTGAAACACCAAAATGGTGTGTTGGCAATTTAGAATGTGAGAAGCACAGATAAGACAGTATTGGTATACCAATCATACCAGTCAATCCAATGCATAGTCAAATTTTCCATTAACAACGATTGATCAATGATAATAATTGTACTAGAACTAGGTAGAATTATTGTCCCTTTAACATATAATTAGAGACTCAACTAGGTTTCAATCATCTGTAAAAGTTTATTTGAGATCAGTATTGAACAATTATGAAATAACCTGAAAAAAACGGTCCTTTGTCTTTCGTAGCCTAGAACCATTAGTTGTTTTTCATCAATCTGTTATAGCCAATGCTCAAATAAGGACAGCAAAAGTACTGTTGTTCTGTGTCTATGTGTTATCTGTTATTTTACCAGCAGCAAAACCAGTCTTCAACACTTCATTCCAATACATTAAATTGGACTAAATCCACAGACAACCGCACATTTTCTAGAACATCTGACTTAGTAATAGCACCCTGGAACAATCACAGTGTGGGAATGCTTGGGGAGTTTGGGGGTGGAAAGGCATGCCTATGCATCTGCATGACCGCCGTGATTGATTAGGTCCCTGGGGACCCCTGCTGGATTAGGGGAAGAGGGGGGAGGGAGCGTGTAGGCCAGCCAGGGCTGGATGGTGGGTGAAATGCCCTAAAGGCCCTAGGAAGTCCAATCCCTGATCAGTTGATTGCTTCCTCATGCTTCACCAGTCTGCCGTGGTCTCACTCTCAGACTGAGAGCAGGGAGAAGAGAGCAACAACAGCAGTTGTTTAACCAACCAACCCACACTCTTTAACATATAAACTACTGGGTGAACACAAGCCAATACATGTTTTTGCATGTCTCCACAAACCTTTATGAAAATCACCTGCCAGTGATAGAGAGAAAGCACATTACAAAGACAGAACTTTGTTTGTAATCTGACTGTGTGTAATGCGAGTGACATTTATTGTGACATTCACAAGCAAACATTCGCGACACATTCAACAAAGACACACATTTTTCTGCTGTCTGGAGAAGCACTGAAGCAGACCCTCGTTCAGCTAAAACATATGCCATCTAAAGCATTCCCTACTTGGTGAAATCATATTTTCTCTTCTTGGCTGCCGAGTTGTTTGGCGCCTAGATGATGGATGCTTCGCTGGCCACGAAACATCCACCGTACCCCACACAGAGGATAGCTTTAGGTACATTTCTCTTACATGAGAACTACAGGTCCATCAAGTGTGGTTTAATAAGACAAGTGTCTGGAATGTAAGAAAATAAAGGTGTTGAAGACCTGGTGAAGTCCTCAGAAGCACGTACAGAGGATGGCAGTGGACTGCTTTCACCCGATAACTCTCTCCAAGTGGCTAGGTGCCAGTCATTATACTCAGAATAGTAACAGAATTAAAACATGTCTATGTCTACCCAGCATGCCTAGCTCCTTGTATCAATGTTGGCCAGTAAAAACATCGAGGAGGGTTGACGGGTGTGTGTGTGTTTGTGTGTGTGTGCATGGGAGGGAGGGGTCTCTCTACAGGCAACAGAAGGCAGACACTGTTTATTCACGTCAGAATGGGGTACTGTGTCTGTATAAACCTGCAGTCTACTCCATCTAAAATGTCAGACACAGTTGCACTTGATAAAATTTGCATTTGGATTGGGGGAGGACATGGAAAATAGTTGATACCATCCAATTGAAATATAATAAACCACAGTTAAAACAGTCATGGGAAAATAAAACATTATAGTAACAGTTTCACCTCATAATGTGACTGAGTGACTACAATGTGACTGCATATGTTTGTGTCACATTGAAAATGGATCTTTAGCAAATGAGATTCTAACTGAAAACTGACGCATCATGCTTCTGAGAGTGAAACCAGCCATTGGAATGTGGAGCATCTAGACACACATCTTGACACATACCAGGTTTATGAGACCTCGTCTCACCTCAAAAGTCTTGACTACCAAAACACACAAACAACATCACTTTTCCCAGACTCCTCGGCTCATCGACTAGCTACCACAGGAAAGTGTCAGAACAGAGTGGCCGCTGTCAAGGTTACACACACAAGCCTCCTATCCCCATGACTGTGTGAGGTTTCTGTTGATGGGTGGCTGAGTGGGTGCAAAAGTGGTCTGTGTTCGGGTCTGAGTTGTGTGGCCTTCGCCAATTACAGGTCGGAGACCCCTAAACAAAATAAACGTTGTGCTGACTGGGACGTGGCATAAAGAGGGCAGTGTGCAGATGCATATTTCATGGTCAGGGATACATGCCGTTTATAATTAATGAGATGACAGCCGTGGGCATTGAGTGTGGTCGCCAGTCGATCACCCAGCAATTTGTCAACAAGCCCTCACTCACCCTATAACACATAAAGCCATAGTACCACTTTCTCTGCATGCATAGAGGGGATCCACGTTTTTAGAGGACAGAATTCCCACAACCTTCTCCCTGTCCGATTTGGGACTCTAAAAAGAAGTGTACTACTGTTCAATTGTGGGTCCGAGTAGATCATGTCTGTACATTGAAAGAACGCTAGTGGAACATTGTATTCGTGGTTTATGGTTCATTGCTAAAAGTCTACAGCCTCATGTCACTATTGATTATAGATATGTAATTATCTAGTTGTCCTCTAAAGCAGTATTTCAGTCATTTATAACAACTAAAACAGGTGATATTACAGCAGTGAGTAAACACAAGTCATGTTGTTTGATATGGGGGACAGCTGTACTAAAAGTAGATATTGTCCAAATGGAGTCACTACTACACTGGGATTGCAGGGTATAAGGCAATCACAGACACTGGGTGCGAGTACACATTATGACTACAGTATTGCTGGTGAAAGACTGTCCTAATTCCTGCCTCAATCAATACCTCACACTGTGGGAGACAAAATCTAATGACATTTCAACAGCTCACAATATGATGGTCATGACACTCAATGCCTGTGGCAATGTCCAAACTAACCCATTGTAATCACTCTTACTTGTGTGTGTGTGTGTGTGTGTGTGTGTGTGTGTGTGTGTGTGTGTGTGTGTGTGTGTGTGTGTGTGTGTGTGTGTGTGTGTGTGTGTGTGTGTGTGTGTGTGTGTGGTGTGTGAGAGAGTTGTGTAAGGGAATTCTGCCCTATGTGCACACAAGTGACCCCAGGAAACTTTGATCAGAGGTTAGTTTGTTTAATAATGATTGCAACCCGGAGTATACACTTACAGTAATTTGCAAGTAACACACTCAGTACAAAATATGGTGTTTTCCCTTTGTATCCCTACTGAGGATCACCCCGCCCAGGGTGATGTCCTTTAACTTTAATACCATATAAGCTCATAATTAATAGTTGCTAATACACAGATGTCTCTGCTAGGAGGAGTTCAGCTTATTGTTATTTGCAGTTAGTTTCCCAATCCTTCTTCCTCCTATTGCTATCAAGTGCTCGCAGAAGTAAGACTGGAACATAGTATCAGCAGAAACTGAAAGTATAGTTTCAACACACAGAAATCCGACTTTTGTACAGTTGACCTCTTCATGCACTTACAAAGTCTCTACCACTGATTCTTAATCTCAAGATAAAGCAAAACATGAATCATTGTACTTTTGTAACTACAGGTGTTCCTATAATGTACAGATATGGGGTTCTGAGTTTCATATTAATTGCTCAAAAAGGTAACGAGAAGAACGGTGGAGACATGAGTTCCCCAGATGCTGAGTTTTCCCCTTGAAAAACTGCTGAGCTGAAAAAAGAGCCAAAGGACCCTGACTGAACCTCGGCCAACGATGTTAACACTGAACGTCTGAATGGAATCCAGCATTATTAAATGATGACTAGTGACATCATCTGACGGAAAACGATGACACATCGCCGATGCCTTCTCAGATAGATGGGAAGAGCAGAGCTAGCTTTACAGTGGAGCTCGGCATCTGCACCATTCATCACAAAACCATCTGTGTGTGAGTACTTCACTATGACAGACAGAGGTGTGTGACGGTTGTCAGGCAGGATGTGGCTGTGTCTCGTATCTCATTTGAATGTCCCCATAAGGCATGTCTGTCCCCACAAGTCCGTGTGAAATGTCCCACAGAGGTCATCTGTCCTGTTTACTGCCACATATGAGAGTACTGTTTTTCATAGTACCATGTAGACTAAGGTTGTAGACTTCTCCATGCTCTGGCAGCCCTACCTCTTATAACCACTGAACCCAGTAATAGGGATGGTCTCAAATAACCTATAATTACTCCAATAAAACATACCAAATGATATAACATTTTTGACGGTCATGACTTTTATTTCTTATAAATCCAGACCAGAGGCAGCAAACTTCCATGTTGACAACTCAAACAAGAACATTGATAGCCTAGATGGATGAAGACCCCCTAGGAGTGTCTGCTTTTGTTTGCAGATTATCTTAAATTACATTCCCTTGGTGTTGTTTGTCTCCAAGTTAATAATTGTTTCACTCTCCCACTCACCAGTACAATGCAGTGGGTCATAGAATCACAATGATTTTAATACAGACTCAGGTCCCTGACAGGTCATCCATCTTATAATGATGGGTAAGGCATTATTTTCAGTCCCAGGAAATGAGCCTGTTTTTCTGACAAATAGCTTCTGGGACACTCAGTGGCTGGAGACTATACATGTATCATGTTTCAGACTAATGCTTTGAGTGTGTAGACATGTATCCATCACCATGACAACCTGACAGATATGAAGTGAAAAGGTCCAAACCTTTTTTTGTTTGTTGGTCAAATAAAGATAGAACAACGGCTACAGCAATTATGAGCATTTTACAATATATAGGGGCTTACCCATTAACCAGAAAATGGTGGTGGTTTGTGGGTCGCGGCTGCACTTGGCCAAACAATGAGGCGTCAGTCAAGTCAGACAAGATCTCTCTCCTGCTGGGCCCTTTGCACATGAGGAACCCTCCCCTACCAGGAGAAATCAGTAGTGGAGTCAAACTCAATGATAAAGAAACACTAGCTGTTCCAACAGCACAGATTAACCCCGACAGGAGATCTGAGCCACACAGGGAAGAAAAAAGGGGGTTGATTTGAATTGCAAATAGACAGCTAGTACTTTTGTGTTTACAAATAAATAAAATAAATAAAAATGCCGCCTCAATAGCTCAGGACAGACTCAAGAAACTACACACCAGCCCCCATTCATGTCACTTTTTTTGTTTAAGCAAAACTCCTTTAATTATATATTTTATTGTTCATGTATTTAAGTGAATGCTTTTAACATTAACAGTATGACAAGAAAAAACGATCTAAAAATTAACCGAAAATAAATCATTTGGTGAAGGGTAGTAAGATCCTGACATCCATAACTAAATGCAACAGAGTAACAAACAAATCAACTTTGATAGTTAGACCATTTAATAGGTATTTGATTAAAACCTGCATTACTATTGTAGATTCCAGTATCACTGAAAACAACCCTGGTAGCCCATAGCTATAAGTAAACACTATCTCCCACCTCCCGCTTCACTACTGCTGTGGTTACCGGTGCTGTACCAGGTAGACACAGGTAGCCTCTCTTCAACATAGACACGACAGATGGTTAACTTCTTTGGTTGTACATGGTGTAACGCTGCGTTTCCCAAACTTGGTCCTGGGGACACGAAGGGGTGCACGTTTCGATTTTTGCCCTAGCTCTACACAGCTGATTCAAAGAATCAAAGCTTGATGATGAGTTAATTATTTGAATCAACTGTGTAGTGCTAGGGGAAAAAACAAAACGTACACGTTTCCCCTTGCGGTCCCCAGGACGGAGTTTGGGAAACGCTGGTGTAACGGAAAAAATATACCCCTTTCACCATGGCTGTGAAGACGCCTTTAGCAGAGTTGTAGCCACTGCCAACGTTGGAGAATACTCACTTGTACTGTAAATGGATGTCGGTGGAGATCGGTCCAAAGGCCCAGAACCAGACACTTTAAACCCTCCTTCAAAGTCTTCAGTTCTTCCTCTTGAGCTTTGTTCACACTCCTCATCTCCTCCACAGCTCTGAGTTTCTGGTCCGTGGTTCCCAGTTTCTCCTTCAGCACAGCCAGCTCTCTGATCAAAGAGCAGGGGTCAGGCTGGCAGACAGGCAAACTGGTTCCAGGCCTCTGGTGAGGCAAAGAGAAAGCATTAGTAGGACCAAAACTTCCTTCAATCTTACAATGGGTGGCAGGTAGCCTAGCGGTTAGCGTGTGGGCCAGTGTCAATCAAATCAAATCCAAATCAAATTTTATTGGTCACATACACATGGTTAGCAGATGTTAATCCGAGGGTAGCGAAATGCTTGTGCTTCTAGTTCCGACCATGCAGTAATATCTAACAAGTAATCTAACAATTTCACAAGAACTACCTTTTACACACAAGTGTAAAGGAATGAATAAGAATATGTACACATAAATATATGGATGGGCGGTGGCCGAATGGCATAGGCAAGATGCAGTAGATAGTATAGAGTACAGTATATACATATGAGATGAGTAATGTAGGGTATGTAAACATTATATAAAGTGGCATTGTTTAAAGTGACTAGTGATACATTTATTACATTCAATTTTTTATTATTAAGGTGGCTAGAGATTTGTGTCAGTATGTTGAGACTGTTTTTCAGTCTCTCGGTCCCAGCTTTGATGCACCTGTACTGACCTTGCCTCCTGGATGATAGTGGGGTGAACAGGCTGTGGCTCGGGTGGTTGTTGTCCTTGATGATCTTTTTGGCCTTCCTGTGACATCGGGTGGTGTAGGTGTCCTGGAGGGCAGGTAGTTTGCCCGCGGTGATGTTTTGTCCAGACCTCACAGCGCTCCGGAGAGCCTTATGGTTGTGGGCGGAGCAGCTGCTGCACCAGGCGGTGATACAGCCCGACAGGATGTTCTCGATTGTGCATCTGTAAATGTTTGTGAGTGTTTTTGGTGAGAAGCCACATTTCTTCAGCCTCCTGAGGTTGAGGCGGCGCTGTTGCGACTACTTCACCACCTTGTCTGTGTGGGTGGACAATTTCAGTTTGTCCGTGATGTGTACGCCGAGGAACTTAAAACTTTCCACCTTCTCCACTACTGTCCCGTCGATGTGGATTGGTGGGTGCTCCCTCTGCTGTTTCCTGAAGTCCACGATCATCTCCTTTGTTTTGTTGACGTGGAGTGTGAGGTTATTTTCCTGACACCACACTCCGAGGGCCCTCACCTCCTCCCTGTAGGCCGTCTCGTCGTTGTTGGTAATCAAGCCTACCACTGTAGTGTGGTCTGCAAACTTGATGATTGAGTTGGAGGCGTGCATGGCCACACAGTCATGGGTGAACGGTGAGTACAGGAGAGGGCTGAAAACATTGTGGGGCCCCAAGGTTGAGGGGCCGATAGAATGTCCAGGACCCAGTTGCACAGGGCAGGGCAGGGTCGAGACCCAGTGTCTCGAGTTTAATGACGAGTTTGGAGGTACCCTCCAAACTGGTGTTAAATGCTGAACTGTAGTCGATGAATAGAATTCTTACATAGGTATTCCTCTTGTCCAGATGATTTAAGGAAGTGTGCAGTATGATTGCGATTGCATCGTCTGTGGACCTATTGGGGTGGTAAGCAAATTGGAGTGGGTCTCGGGTGTCAGGTAGGGTGGAGGTGATATGATCCTTGACTAGTCTCTCAAAGCACTTCATGATGGCGGAAGTGAGTGCTACGGGGTGATAGTCATTTTGCTCAGTTACCTTTGCTTTCTTGGAAACAGGAACAATGGTGGCCCTCTTGAAGCATGTGGGAACAGCAGACTGGGATAGGGATTGATTGAATATGTGCGTAAACCTGAGGACTCGGCTAGGGATGCCGTCTGGGCCGGGAAGCCTTGCGAGGGTTAACACATTTAAATGTTTTACTCACATTGGTTGCGGTGAAGGAGAGCATGCAGGTTTTGGTAGCAGACCGTGTCGGTGGCACTGTGTTGTCCTCAAAGCGAGCAAAGAAGTTGTTTAGTTAGTCTGGGAGCAAGACATAGGGGCCCGCGACGGGGCTGGGTTTCTTTTTGTAGTCCGTGATTGACTGTAGACCCTGCCACATACCTCTCGTGTCTGAGCCATTGAATTGCGACCCTACTTTGTCTCCATACTGACGCTTAGCTTATTTGATTGCCTTGCGGAGGGAATAGCTACACGGTTTGTATTCGGGCATGTTTCTTGTCGCCTTGCACTGATTAAAAGCAGTGGTTCGCGCTTTCAGTTTTGCGCAAATGCTGCCATCAATCCACGGTTTCTGGTTGGGGAAGGTTTTAATAGTCGCCGTGGGTACAACATCACCGATGCACTTGCTAATAAACTCGCTCACCGAATCAGCGTTTACATCAATGTTGTTGTTCGACGCTATCCGGAACATATCCCAGTCCATGTGATCGAAGCAATCTTGAAGCGTGGAATCAGATTGGTTGGACCAGCATTGAACAGACCTGAGCACGGGCATTTCCTGTTTTAGTTTCTGTCTATAGGCTGGGAGCAACAAAATGGAGTCGTGGTCAGATTTGCTGAAAGGAGGGCGAGGGAGGGCCACTTTAATAATGGAATTGATGGAAATCGGTGTAAAAATGTATCACTAGCCACTTTAAACAATGCCACTTAATATAATGTTTACATACCCTACATTACTCATCTCATATGTATATGTATATACTGTACTCATTTAAACTGCTGCATCTTGTTGCATCTACTGCATCTTGCCATCTTTATGTAATACATGTATCACTAGCCACTTTAAACTATTCCACTTTATGTTTATATACCCTACATTACTCATCTCATATGTATATACTGTACTCTATACCATCTACTGAATCTTGCCTATGCCGTTCTGTACCATCACTCATTCATATATCTTTATGTACATATTCTTTATCCCTTTACACTTGTGTGTATAAGGTAGCAGTTGTGGAATTGTTAGGTTAGATTACTCGTTGGTTATTACTGCATTGTCGGAACTAGAAGCACAAGCATTTCGCTACACTCGCAATAACATCTGCTAACCTTGTGTATGTGACAAATAACATTTGATTTGACTTGTATGCGTCGCGGAAGTTAGAGTAACAATGATCCAGAATTTTGCCAGCCCAGGTCGAGCATTCGATATGCTGATACTGCCACGCCCTGGCCATAGAGGGGCTTTTATTCTCTATTTTGGTTAGGCCAGGGTGTGACTAGGGTGGGCATTCTATGTTCATTTTTCAATGTTTTGTATTTCTTTGTTGTTTGTTTGGCCGGGTGTGGTTTTCAATCAGAGGCAGCTCTAATTGAGAACCATACTTAGGTAGCTTTTTCCCCACATGGGTTTTGTGGGTAGTTAATTTCTGTTTAGTGTTTGTTTCACATTTCAGAACTGTTTCGGTTATTCCTTTTGTTATTTTTGTATTTAGTGTTCAGTTTCAAATAAATAATATGAACACGTACCACACTGCACCTTGGTCCTCACCTCCTTCCACCAACAGCCGTTAGATACAAGTTAGAGAGCCTTGTTTTCAGATTAGCCTTGTTAAAATCCCCAGCTACAATAAATGCCGCATCATGATATGTGGTTTCCAGTTTACATAGAGTCCAGTGAAGTTCTTTCAGGGCTGTCGAGGTGTCTGGATATACACGACTGTGGTTATAATCCAAGTGAATTATCTTCGTAGATAATGCGGTCGGCATTTGATTGTAAGGAATTCTAGGTCAGATGAACAAAAGGACTGTATGTTGTTATGATCACACCACGACTCATTAATCATAAGGTATACACCCCCGCCCTTCTTCTTACCAGAGAGATGTTTGTTTCTGTCGGAGCGATGTGTGAAGAAACCAGGTGGCTGTACGGACTCTGATAACATATCCCGAGCAAGCCATGTTTCTGTGAAACAGAGAATGATCTGCCCTGTGCAGTCCATTATGTTTATCTCTCTCTTATATAGGGATGTGAACGGAGGAAGCTATAATAGGAACAAATGGGAATTGTTATTGATTGGAAAATAGGTCAGTCCTTGCTTGGTTGTGGAAACTTTACCAAACTTCCCAGTGTCATCATCAGCAGTGATCAGCAGTGGGGTCGTTCCACCAAATTAGTACTTGTTGCGTCCCTTTAATATGTTAAATTAATGTTAAAGCCTGTTGTATTAAATTAAGTGCCCTTTAATATAGACCACATGGAGAATTCAACAAATATATGTTTTTTATTTGACTAGACTTGCTTAAGAGCCAGAATTCAGTGTTTTGACATGTTCCTCTATACACCCTCTGTGACTTTTTAAAATGTTCTTATTTTAACCCACTTAACCCCAAAATGTTCTCCTTTCTCCTTATTTCTCTGTGTTAGCCCATTGTCTGCAAAGGTTGTTACATTGTAACCACATAGTAATAATAAAGATTATACCCTATGTGTTTCACTTTACATGAAGTTACATGATAATTAAGCAAGAAGGCCCTCGGGGTTGTTGTATATGGCCAATATTCCACGGCTGTTCTCATGGGAGTGCTTGGATACAAACTTTAGCCGTGGTATATTGGCCATATACCACAAACTCCCGAGATGTCTTATTGCTATTATAAACTGGTTACCAATGTAATTAGAGCAGTAAAAATACATGTATTGTCATATCCTTGATATACAGTCTGATATACCATGGCTGTCAGTCAATCAGCATTCAGGGCTCGAACCACCCAGTCTATAATTACAATTATATCTTACATAACTACATTGTTCTTACTTTACTCCTTGACTCGGTATAGCCTTTGAGCCAGGTCATAACATAGACATAAACTAATTGAAAATGACTGGACGTTAATGACAAGGTGTGCCTTGTTAAAATTGTTGTTGCCAGGTAGTTGCACTTGTAACGAAGGTCAGATTTTGGTTTGAGCTATTAACATGATCATTTTACAGGTGACTTTCAAACGTGTAATTACAAAACATGAATTACACAGTGGAAAAAGAACATGTGCAATAACATCAGTAATTACACATGCGGAATAACTTTCACCAAGTGGATGTGCAATTACACAGTGCTTGTTTCAATTGTCTAACAACCCATAGCCCTACAACCTTATTACCATGTAATTACATAGTAACACCTATGTCATCATTACAGTAATTACTGTGTAGTTACATAGTAATAGGGCAAACTTAATGGAAAGTTTTTTTTTCTTTTCTTGCCAAGTTACACTACCCAAAGAATACTCATTTGGTGGAATGACCCAGTGATCAGTGAATTTTCAAAGTGGGTTGCATTATAGTTATAAAAGCCGCAAGTCAACTGCATGAACTTTACAAGAACCGATGGAAGGCCACACACTTTTTGATAGTCACAGCAAGTCCCTGAAGCCATCCCATGCATAGTGGGAGGCAGAGTTGTATCATTCGGGTGTTTTTGTTGACCCACGTGAACGTGACTAAAACAGGAGAAGACTTTCTGTCGCAAACTACAAGCTATGGTGGATTAAAATAAACAGGATATTTGAGAAACCTTTCTAATCTGGTGATTTGCCATAACCCATCCATCCGGGTCACTATTTCACCCATGCATACCTAGTATAGAAAATAATGTAACTGCATCTATGTGAGTCAGATTATATTAACATGACAACAAAGATTTACATGAAATCATCCATTTAGTGCTCTAACCAAACGGTATAGTCATGCATAGTTCCATACCGTAGGTCTAGGAGGAATTATATCCAATTTTCCATTGTGAGCACTTATGTCCAATGGCGCAAACATGTGGCAAACATGCCTGTGGTCAAAACAGCATGTGTGCCTCTGTAGAAAATGTGATTCTTTATGTGCTGCTATAGAGGGCATCGGGTCTAGAAAGTCTTTATTGTGAAGTAAAGTACTGTGCCTCAGGGAACCTGACAACCATGATGGATCCACTAAATCTCCAGGTAGCTGTCACTGCTGAGAAGGCCAATATTAGGACCATGACAGAGGTTGATCCTGACATATTGTACATCCCTGTCTCAGTCCAGACTGATTCCAGCTCTGCCTACACGGTGGACCATTGGAGAAAGTTCTTCAAAATAATTGGTCTCTAAGGTTTTTTCAAAAATATATCACCCTGTTAAATTTGATACTATCTCCAGGTTTTCGAGACAAAATGAGTTAGATATTCGCTGTTTAGTTGAATTTGCATTTCAAAGACATGAAAACAGGCATGCAACCCCCTAACACCCAGGTCAGCATTGTTAAGGGTGATCGGCAGTGTTAAGGGTGATCAGCAGTGTTAAGGGATGTCAAGGAAAACAATGTAGAGTTAATAACATGTAACTGATTTCTAATTTGCAAGATGACCTACAATAGGCCTAGCTGATACATTTCCTGTGAATCACAAGGTGACACATCAGGAATGTGTTATCAATTACAATACATCATTAAATGGAAAGGGACAAAATAACCATGCATAACTCATTTCACAGCTTCGGTTCCCTGTGTAGGTTGAATACAAAGAAGGTGCAGGGAGCTTGGTGATTGGTGGCAGGGAAAAAGACAAAAGGCCTTACCACCTCTGGAAAGCAAGGGGGAGAGGGGGTGAACTCCACAGAGACAACACCTATAGGGTTCCCTGTGGAGTGCTGATTATGCACCCTACCTCCCGCTCCTATCTTCCTACCTCCCCTATCCCTCCCTCCATCCTGTGCTTTTGTGTGTAGGTCGACAGTGCAAGGCTCGTGTTGTATATTCAGGGGCAGCATGGGACACCTCAGTAGCGACTGCACTACTCTTTGTGTGAGGTACAAGGAACTTTAGCAAATGGGAAATACATTGAAGTTCGTCCATAGAAGGACATAAACCGTTTTTGTATGTATGTGTGCCTGCCAGTTTCTGTGTGTGTACTGTGAAAGCATGGAAAGGCCCTGGTCAGAGGGCTTGGTAGAATACAGCTGCTGATTGTCTCCTCTCTCCCCCCACCATGTTACAGGGGGAGGTGGTGAGGTAAGAATGGGGGAAAGGGGAAGCCCTCCATATCTCCATTCCACATATCAACACTATACTACCCCCAGCTGCAGCTTCTCAAGACACCCAAGGTCTTTTACACAGGTACCTTTGTGGAAACAACATGACAGCAGAAGTAAACACTAAGGTGTTGAGAGAACCACTTCCTATGGTGGTCTTATCAGTCACTGGATCAAATGGTGTCTAAGTAAAGCTTGAATTAGAAGTACAGTGCACTTAAGCAGTACTCTAGCAGGCTTGCATATTTTGAGTTGATACAGTAGATGGTACAGGATGAGAACATTTATCATGAGTAGGGTAGCACAGTTGCTTTAATACCAAGTACAGTTGTCAGCAACAATTGAACAGAAGATGACGCAGATAGACATGGAAGCTCTGCATCTAGCTCCCTAGGATTGTTTTTTTGTGTGTGTTATATTTTTTACAAGGATTTTGCTTCACCCACAATAACATTTGCTAAATATGTGTATGCGACCAATACAATTTGATTTGATTGGGATCTTCATTTTCTTCCTGGTTAGTTGAAGCCCCAATGGGATGTTTCTAGTGACTAGTGACCTCTAGGGGCAGAAGTTAGAGATTAATTGACATTACAGAGACTTGAAAGCCTCGGGACAGTAGTATGCAACCATGAAATCAACCAAGAGCAATATCATCTAACACTGCAATCTGAAATACTGAAGAATGAACTGATTAGTAGATTGAAAGATAGAATAGATTGGGTAAGTAAAAAGAGAAGTTACCTACAGTCAATACGAAGCACAGCCATTAAGAATTTTCTTCAGGCGTATGTGCTTAGCACAGAAAGTACTGTGGTTCAGCAATCAATTTTCTAAAAAGCAGCACAGACCAACTTGCAAAAACATATTGGTTTGGAAACCTCAAGACAGAAAAACTACAAGAGAAGAGTGTGTATATGGATATATATTATGATTTCTACGGGCCAAAACCAATATAAATACAACCAATGCAATAAAACTCACATATTACATGTTGACTTCTCACAAATCCTGCCCCTTTAATAATAGGTTTTCAGTTAACACAGAACCCAAGTTGGTAACTTACTATAATGTACTCTTGTAAATTTGTGATTACATGGTTATTACTAGTAACAACATTGTATTCGAGCATTTACCACACATCAAGCTGTCCCTTCATGTGCTGGGCAACACACATATTCATTGACAATATTGCCACCTGGTGGTGATCAGTTGAAGTCAGTCATACAAAGAACAGTGCCCATGGCAACAGTGCCCATGGCGATACATACTATTATATAGATGAGTCAATATTGATTATTTAAATAATTCAATTCAGTGTGCCTTTAATCTATTTTCACACGCTCTTTGAATATACACTTAACAAAAATATATAAACGCAACATGTAAAAAGTATTGATACCACATTTATTGAGGTGAAATAAAAGATCCCAGAAATGTTCCATAAGCACAAAAGTGTATTTCTCTCAAGTTTTGAGGGAGCGTGCAACTGGCATGCTGACAGAGGGGTTATGGCATGGGCAGGCATAAGCTACGGACAACAAACACAATGTCACGCCCTGGTCGAAGTATTTTGTGTTTATCTTCATGTATTGGGTCAGACCAGGGTGTGGCATGGGTTTTTGTATGTGGTGTGTATATATTGGGATTGTAGCTAGTGGGGTGATCTAGCAAAGTCTATGGCTGTCTGGAGTGGTTCTCAATCAGAGGCAGGTGTTTATCGTTGTCTCTGATTGGGAACCATATTTAGGCAGCCATATTCTTTGAGTTTGTCGTAGGTGATTGTCCTTAGTGTCCTTGTTCCTGTTTATGTGTTAGTGTACACAAGTATAGGCTGTTTCGGTTTTCGTTACGTTTATTGTTTTTTGTAGTGCTTGTATTTAGATTCATGTTACGTTTGTTTATTAAAACATGGATTGCAATCTACACGCTGCATTTTGGTCCGACTCTCCTTCACACCTAGAAAACCGTTACAGAATCACCCACCACAAACGGACCAAGCAGCGTGTCAACAGGCAGGAGCCACAGGAGAGGCAACAGAGGCAGCAGCAGGAGCAGCAGCAGCTGCAGTGGGAGAGGCTGCACTACCTGGAGAAATGGACATGGGAGGACGAACTGGACGGTAAAGGACCCTGGGCTCAGCCTGGAGAATATCGCCGCCCCAAGGAAGAACTGGAGGCGGCGAAAGCTGAGAGGCGCAGGTATGAGGAGGCAGCACGGCGTAGCGGATGGAAGCCCGAGAGTCAGCCCCAAAAATGTATTGGGGGGCTCACAGGGAGTAGGGCTACGCTAGGTAGGAGACCTACGTTAACTTCCTGTGGTTACCGGGGGGCTAGAGAGACCGGGCAGGCACCGTGTTATGCAGTGGTGCGCACGGTGTCCCCAGTGCGGGTGCATAGCCCGGTGCGGTAAATTCCAGCTCCGCGTATCGGCCGGGCTAGATTGAGCGTCGAGCCAAATGCCATGAAGCCGGCTCTACGCATCTGGTCCCCAGTGCGTCTCCTTGGGCCGGCATACATGGCACCAGCCTTGCGCTTGGTGTCTCCGGTTCGCCTGCATAGCCCAGTGCGGGCTGCCGCACTGGCAGGGCGACCGAGAGTATTCAACCAGGTAAGGTTGGGAAGGCTCGGTGCTCAAGAGCTCCAGTGCGCCTGCACGGTCCGGTCTATCCAGTACCACCTCCATACCCCAGCCCTCCGGTAGCAGCTCCCCGCACCAGGCTTAATAATAATAATAATAATATATGCCATTTAGCAGACGCTTTTATCCAAAGCGACTTACAGTCATGTGTGCATACATTCTACGTATGGGTGGTCCCGTTTTCCTGTGCGTGTCCTCGGTTCAGTACCACCAGTGCCAGCACCACGCATCAGGCCTACAGTGCGCCTCGCCTCTCCTGCGCTGTCGGAGTCTCCCGCCTCTCCAGTGCTGTCGGAGCCTTTCTCCTCTCCTGCGCTGCCGGAGTCTCCCGTCTGTTCAGCGCAGCCAGAGCTGCCAGCCTGCATGGAGCAGCCAGAGCTGCCAGCCTGCATGAAGCAGTCAGAGATGTCAGTCTGCATGGAGCAGCCAGAGATGTCAGTCTGCATGGAGCAGCCAGAGATGTCAGTCTGCATGAAGCAGCCAGAGCTGTCAGTCTGCATGAAGCAGCCAGAGCTGCCAGTCTGCAAGGAGCTGCCAGTCTGCAAGGAGCTGCCAGTCTGCAAGGAGCTGTCAGTCTGCAAGGAGCTGCCAGTCTGCACGGAGCCGCCAGAGCTGCTAGTCTGTAAGAAGCCGCTAGAGCTGTCAGCCTACATGGAGCAGCCAGAGCCGCCAGTCAGCGTGGAGCCGCCAGAGCCGCCAGTCAGCATGGAGCAGCCAGATCTTTCAGTCTGCCAGGATCCGCCAGTCAACCGGACTCTTCCAGATCTGCCAGTCAACCAGACTCTTCCAGATCTGCCAGTCAACCAGACTCTTCCAGATCCGCCAGTCAACCAGACTCTTCCAGATCTGCCAGTCAACCAGACTCTTCCAGATCTGCCAGTCAACCAGACTCTTCCAGATCCGCCAGTCAGCCAGACTCTTCCAGATCCGCCAGTCAGCCAGACTCTTCCGGATCCGCCAGTCAGCCAGACTCTTCCGGATCCGCCAGTCAGCCAGACTCTTCCGGATCCGCCAGTCAGCCAGACTCTTCCGGATCCGCCAGTCAGCCAGACTCTTCCGGATCCGCCAGTCAGCCAGACTCTTCCAGATCTGCCAGTCAGCCGGGATCTGCCAGTCGACCAGGATCTGCCAGTCGGCCAGGATCTGCCAGTCGGCCAGGATCCGCCAGTCAGCCAGGATCCGCCAGATCCGCCAGGATCTGGTAGATCTATCCACCTGCCTGAGCTTCCTCTCACTCCTGAGCTTCCTCTCACTCCAGAGCTTCCTCTCACTCCAGAGCTTCCTCTCACTCCAGAGCTTCCTCTCACTCCAGAGCTTTCTCTCACTCCAGAGCTTCCTCTCACTCCAGAGCTTCCTCTCACTCCAGAGCTTTCCCTCAGTCCCGAGCTGCCCTTCAGTCCCGAGCTGCCCTTCAGTCCCGATCTGCTCCTCAGTCCAGTGGGGTTCTGGGTGAGGACTACTAGGCCATGGTCGGAGGCGAGGGATTGTAGCTAGTGGGGTGATCTAGCAAAGTCTATGGCTGTCTGGAGTGGTTCTCAATCAGAGGCAGGTGTTTATCGTTGTCTCTGATTGGGAACCATATTTAGGCAGCCATATTCTTTGAGTTTGTCTTGGGTGATTGTCCTTAGTGTCCTTGTTCCTGTCTATGTGTTAGTGTACACAAGTATAGGCTGTTTCGGTTTTCGTTACGTTTATTGTTTTTTGTAGTGTTTGTATTTAGATTTGTGTTACGTTTGTTTATTAAAACATGGATCGCAATCTACACGCTGCATTTTGGTCTGACTCTCCTTCACACCTAGAAAACCGTTACACACAATTGCATTTTATCGATGGCAATTTAAATGCACAGAGATACAGTGACAAGATCCTGAGGCCGATTGTCGTGCCGTTCATTCGCCACCATCACCTCATGTTTCAGCATGATAACGCACGGCCCCATGTTGCAAGGATCTGTTCACAATTACTGGAAGCTGAAAATGTCAGAGTTCTCACCAGACATGTCACCCACTGAGCATGTTTGGGATGCTCTGGATTGCCGTGTACGACAGCGTGTTCCAGATCCAGACAATATACAGCAACTTCGCACAGCCATTGAAGAGGAGTGGGGCAACATTTCACAGGCCACAATCAACAATAGCCTGATCAACTCTATGCAAAGAAGATGTGTTGCGCTGCATGAGGCAAATGGTGGTCACACCAGATACTGACTGGTTTTCTGATCCACACCCCTACTTTTTTTAAGGTATCTGTCATATCTGTATTCCCAGTCATGTGAAATCCATAGGTTAGGGCCTAATGCATTTACTTAATTTTCTTATATGAACTGTAACTCAGTAATATCTTTGAAATTGTTGCATGTTGCGTTTACATGTTTGTTCAGTGAATTTCAATTTCTGTTTATTTTCTGATTACATGTGTAACAGTATACTTTTAAACCGTCCCCTCGCCCATACCCGGGCGCGAACCAGGGACCTTCTGCGCACAACGACAACAGTCACCCTCGAAGCATCGTTACCCATCGCTCCACAAAAGCCGCGGCCCTTGCAGAGCAAGGGGAATTTTACTACTTCAAGGTCTCAGAGCAAGTGACGTAACCGATTGAAACGCTATTTAGCGCACACCGCTAACTAAGCTAGCCGTTTCACATCCGTTACACATGCACCATGGCGACTAGTTTATTATATATTATGATGGTGTTTTCCCATCAAAGAAGGTGCTTATCTTGAACGTTTTATGGTATTTTTCTCTCTTGGTCCAGTTTAAAATACACACAGCTCTTTGTTGTAACTATACATACTACAGCAGTGAAAAGCTCATTTATTTTTCTTGGCTTTCACTTGAAACTTCACCTATACTTCATAGAAAACACACACTAGTTGGAGGTGTTTGTTTGGCTTTTGGGAGCGCCAAGCTTCCTTAAATTCTACTCCCATGTTTGGGTGGGGAATTCTTCCGAACACGGAAAAGGGGACTGAGGTTTTCAAAGCATGTTCATGTGGAGGGAGATGATAGCTTATTGTTTTGTCCATTATTTGAAGCAGGTAGGGGGCATCTTCTGAAGAAGTGTATATCACATATGGATCACATGCTTTCATATAAACTATTGAGCAACAGTTACTAACTAGGTATGAAGGATCGGGAGACAGGCGCAGGAATGCGTAACAGGGTTTCTTATTAAGCCCCAAATTACGGCGTGCCGTGTAAAGGCACAGGGACAAAGACCAAACAAACACGTACACAAAACACAGGGTTGAAACCCAAACATAAAAGCGAGGAGTAACTCAAATAAATACACACGCACACAATGATTATCACACGGGACGAGACCTGTAATCATCTGCACAATCCACAAGGACACGAATGCCCAAAACACACAGCACAGGTACTCACACGAACCAACGAACATTGCAACAATAATCGACAGACTACGGAAACCAAAGGGCACACTTACACAAGTACTAATCAGTGGGAATAGGGGCCAGGTATGCACAATGAAAGTTCCAGAGGGATCCCTGACACTAGGCTGCTTCAGTTAATCAACAAAATGTTGATTAATTTATTGAGTAACTACAGTATATATATATACTACCTGATTATCCATGACTTATTTCTTGCAGCTGTTAATAAATACACCATATATCCAAAAGTATGTGGACACTCCTTCAAGAGCCTTGCACTCTCCATAGACAAAACATTGGCAGTAGAATGGCCTTACTGAAGCGCTCTGTTATTTTCAATGCGGCACCGTCCAAGGACGCCACATTTCAAAAAGTCAGTTTGTCAAATTTCTGCCCTGCTAGAGCTGCCCCGGGTCAACTGTAAGTGATATTATTGTGAAGTGGAAACGTCTATGAGCAACAACAGCTCAGCCTTGAAGTGGTAGGCCACACAAGCTCACAGAACGGGACCGCTGAGTGCTGAAGCGCGTATCGCATAAAAATCATCTGCCTCTGGAAGCAAACTGCCTCTGGAAGCAACGTCAGCACAAGAACTGTTCATCGCGAGCATCATGAAATGGGTTTCCATGGCCAAGCAGCCGGACACAAGCCTAAGATCACCATGTCCAATGCCAAGCGCCGGCTGGAGTGGTGTAAAGCTAGCCGCCATTGGACTCTGGAGCAGTAGAAACGCGTTGTCTGGGGTGATGAATCATGTTTCACCATCTGGCAGTTCTACGGACCAATCTGGATTTGGCAGATGCCAGGAGAACTCTACCTTCCCCAATGCATAGTGTCAACTGTAAAGTTTGTAAATTTTGTAGACAATTCTGTTCTTCTAACTTCATGGCAACAGTTTAGGGAGGGCCCTTCCTGTTTCAGCATGACAATGCCCCTGTGTCAGGCAGATGGGCGGGCTCGGGGTCAGGACAGGCAAGGATCAAAACCAGGAGGACGAGAAAAGAGAGACTGAGGAAAAGCAGGAGCTGATACAAAAAACACTGGTTGACTTGACAAAACAGGAAACCAAGGGCTGTGAGACATGGGTTTAACTCAGGACACATGAAAGGTGTGGTGTATACAAAGGGTAAGGGGCAACAGACGACGAACAGCAGAGGGACTAATAATTTTAGAGATGGGAGAGCTTGCGGGTTTCCACCCGGAGCGGCAGATCCCGGGTGGATAGCCATACCTTCTGTGCACAAAGTGAAGTCCATACAGAAATGTTTTGTTGAGGTCAGTGTGGAAAAACTTGACTGGCTTGCACAGAGCCCTTACCTCAACCGCATCAAACACCTTTGGGATGAATTGGTACGCCGACTGCAAGCCAGGCCTAATCGCCCAACGTCAGTGCCCGACCTCACTAACGCTCTTGTGGCTAAATGGATGCAAGTCTCCTCAACAATGTTCCAACATCAAGTGGAAAGCTTTCCCAGAAGAGTGGAGGCTGTTATAGTAGCAAACTCCAAAAGTGATGTGTGATGGGCTGTCGCGAAAGAAAATATGGATGACTGAAAATAATAATTATGTAACAATATTGATTATAGAAACATTGGGTCTAATACAAGACAAGGTGTGCAAAACTTTGTTTTATAATACATTGAAAACACATTTAAACTGCTGTGAAGAAACAATGTTTTGTGGTATTTACAATCTATCATGAAATTGGGAACCAAACTAATAATTGCTGGCTGGTTTATGGCACTCTAGAAACTGGTTTCAGTTCAAGATACGGAATAAGAAAATATATCTGTGACAAATAAGAATGATTTCACATAGATTTGTATCACTGACTGCAATGTTTCCTGCCTGTTCGTACTCCTTGCAATTTTACCACTGTCTATGTAGCCTAACGTATAGCTCCAGTGATGATGGAAGCAATGCACTCAATGAATTTAATCCATCCTGCCATGACACTGGTGCTACAGAGAGCAAACATCAATCACCTTAAGATGCCAGGCTATTTATATCACCCACCACCACCAACTGTAACTCTCTCTCTCCCCACACGCAGTGACACCTGGGCCTGTGCAGGCAGCATCTCTGTGTCACTGACATGTCATGCACCAGTAGCTCTCTATTCCAGTGAATACATTACTCAGTTTGTGTGATACTTCTGTAAAAAACAGCCTGGTTATTACTAGAATAAACTAGAGTTCATTGCCTTCAGAAATGTATCCTGCTCAGAGAGAATTAACTCATGCATAAGCCTACAGGCTAAGCATAGTGTGTGGAATGTTTCTATGTCTAATATAATAGTGGGAACAAAGACAATACATTTTGGTTGGATAGACATTTGAGAGTGATTATGAGGCCTAAGGGGATTCCCCAAGTCAGAGACAGAAAGAAAGATCATTGATAGATTCTGGATAAGCCTAAAGGGTCTATCAGAGTACCAAGCGTGTACGCATACACATAGCAGTGTTCTAGAATATTGGACCATTGGATTTCATATTTTTCTAATTCTCAGCGCAGCTCAAGCAATTTCTCCAACTGTCAACAGATTCAAATGAATTTGGGATGTGTACCAGAAACATGTTGGTTAGGAATTGTAGGGAGGTGCTCGTCCGTCTGTGTGTCCCCTGGGGATGGTGCTCTCAGAGCCGCTTAACTATGTCACAAGGGGACGCCGGACTATCACTTCTCAGGATGGATGAATAAAATGTACTTTTATGTCCATGTGCACAGTGTAAAATGTGTGTTTGGATTAATGTAGGCCTAATTACAGTTTGAGACAGACACTGTGTGAGGCAAACATAATCTGTTTGGTTATGTTGCTTTTAGTAGGTTATTCAAATTAGTATGATTAGTGGCATCAGGTGTTTTGTCATTATCTGGCATGCACAGTGGTGTAGTGGTGCCTGGAGAAGTGGGTATACAGCTGGCTAACTGTGTGCAAATTCTATTGACTCTGCAATTATTTGCTAATGGCAATGGCAGCCCATGAGGAGATTGGCATGGCTACTACTTCGACTTCCACAGCCAAGCAAGCTCATCATCGCCTGGCCCAACCTCGTCACGGTGAGCATGTCATCACGAGTCCATGACATGCGAGTGTTCCCCACTACAGTGATCGATGGAAAGTGCAGTGTTTCTCGTGGAAGTGGTACGGACAGTTTTATTTGCAGTTTGAAAAGGGATGCTGTTTTCTGTAAAATGTGTAGACATTTCCCAGAGGCCACTATGGAAGGCTAATTTGTTTGAGACAGATAAAAGGATTGGAAGTACCTTCTCAAGGCATGCTTCAAGCACCAGGCTAGCCAACCCCACTCTTTTGTACTGGATCAATTTGAAGGCTACAGTGCAAATCATCACAATCAAACCAGGAGTAAATCAACTTTTAAATCAACTTAACCGCGAGGCCATGGACTATTCATTTGTAGAAAGGAATTGTGATCATGCCAAAGTAAACAGGACATAGCACTATCTGGACACAAGGAGGGTGAAGAAGCCTTTAATTAATAAGGGCAGCAACTTTTGAAATGAAAAAAAAAAATCTAAATATGATCAAAAAATTATAAATCATCTGACTGAGCTGCAGACCCGGTTCCAGGAGGATAAATATGAAGTAATGAGAGCAGCAACATTTTCCCTAGCATCAATAGACTACTATAGTATTATATACAGTATATACTGTATACAGTGCAATGAGAACCTCTTCATACCCCTTGACTTATTCCACATGTAGAGTTACAGGCTGAATTAAAAATGGATTCAATATTTATTTTTCACCCATCTACACACAACCCCCCGTAATGATAATTTGAAAACATGTTTTCAGAAAAGTTTGCAAGTTTATTGAAAATTAAAATGAAATACAGAAATATCAAATTTACATAAGTATTCACACCCCTGAGTCAACATTTTATTGAAGCACCTTTGGAAGTGATTACAGCTGTGAGTCTCTAAGAGCTTTCCACACCTGGATTGTGCAACATTACCTTTATTATTTTCAAAATTCTTCAAGCTCTGTAAAAGTGACTACAATGTTGCTGATCCATCCTCAGTTTTCTCCTAATACAGCCATTACATTCTGTAACTGTTCTAAAGTCCCCATTGGCTAGGGTTGAATATTTCCCCGGTATTTTACAAATGTTCCATGCCGAGAATAAATCACAAGTCATTCAAAAGCATTATAATGCATATAAATGTCTGGATTTGAGAGCTTTGATCAGCATGAAAATTCAAACCTGATGCTACCTTAGCCTGATGAGCCCCATATTAAATACATTTCCTGAGCCCTACGTTAACAACATTTAATAAACCCAAGCCCAAAAAAATCCCAAATGATTGTATCAGGAATCAAGGTAAGACTTCAACCGTGTCGAAGTAACAATGTTTATTACATCAACAGGGGCAAAGGTACAGGACGGCAGGCAGGCTCAAGGTCAGGTCAGGCAGAGGTTGGTAATCCAGAGGTGGGGTAAAGGTACAGGACGGCAGGCAGGTTCAGGGTCAGGCAGAGTGGTCAGGCAGATGGGCGGGCTCGGGGTCAGGACAGGCAAGGATCAAAACCAGGAGGACGAGAAAAGAGAGACTGGGGAAAAGCAGGAGCTGATACAAAAAACACTGGTTGACTTGACAAAACAGGAAACCAAGGGCTGTGAGACATGGGTTTAACTCAGGACACATGAAAGGTGTGGTGTATACAAAGGGTAAGGGGCAACAGACGACGAACAGCAGAGGGACTAATAATTTTAGAGATGGGAGAGCTTGCGGGTTTCCACCCGGAGCGGCAGATCCCGGGTGGATAGCCATACCTTCTGCCAGAGACAATACCGGGTACGACGACAGTGGCGGACAAACATCTGGAAAGAAGGTACGCTGACCTCTTCCTCCTACTCGGAGATGAGCGGGGGCTAATACCCCAGAGAACATTCAAAAGGTGGTAGGCCCATGGCAGTAGGGAAGGGTGTTGCAAGCATATTCCACCCACACAAGCTGCTGGCTCCAGGTGGTGGGGTTGGCAGAGACCAGGCAGTGCAGAGTTGTCTCAAGATCCTGGTTGGCTCGCTCTGACTGGCCATTGGACTGGGGGTGGAACCCAGAGGACAGCCTGGCCAACGACCCAATGAGGGTGCAAAACGTCTTCCAGAACCCGGGACGAGAACTGAGGGCCCCGGTTGGAGACCACGTCCACGGGCAGTCCATGGATCCGGAAGACGTGCTGCACCATGAGCTGGAATTTCTCCTTGGCCGAGGGTAGTTTGGGGAGAGGAACGAAGTGGGCGGCATTGGAAAACTGTCCGACCACCGTCAAGATGGCAGTGTTGCCCTCAGTTGGGGGGAGACCCGTGACGAAATCCAGGGATATGTGGGACCAGGGACGGTGAGGGACAGGCAGAGGTTGCAGAAGGCTAGCCGGAGCTTGCCGAAGAGTCTTGTTCTGAGCATACGGAGTATGCGAAGACGAATGCGGAGACGTCAGGAACCATGGTGGGCCACCAAAAGCGTTGTCGCACAAAACGCCAGGGTCCGGCGGGAACCCGGGTGGCAGGCCAGTCTGGAGGAGTGGACCGCGTCAGGCACGAACATCCGATTATCAGGACCCCCCCGGGGTTTGGCTGGGAACGCTGTGCCTCCCTGACTAGTTTCTCTAGACCCCATCTGAGTGCAGTTGCCAGGCATTGAAGCAAAGAAGGCGCAGGGATGTAGCTTCAGGTCTAGGGCAGAACACTGGGACAGGACCGCCTCCAATCCTACATCCGACACATCGGCCTCCACCACGAACTGACGGGGAGGGTCAGGATGAACCAGGATGGGAGCAGTGGTGAAGTGGTGTTTGAGGTCCTGCAACGCCCGGTCAGCAGCAGGGGACCACGTGAACGGAACCTTGGATGAAGTGAGTGCTGACAGGGGGGAAGCCAGGGTGCTGTAACCCGAGATGAAGTGACGATAGGAGTTGGTGAACACCAGGAAACATTGAAGCAGCATCCTGGATGAAGGCTGGGGCCAATCCACCACCACTCTCACCTTCCTAGGATCCATCTGGACACTCCCAGCCGAGATGATGTACCCCAGAAAGGGGATGGTGGAGCGATGGAACTCACACTTCTCTGCCTTAATAAACAGCTGGTTCTCCAGTACATTTACATTACATTTACATTTAAGTCATTTAGCAGACGCTCTTATCCAGAGCGACTTACAAATTGGTGCATACACCTTATGACAACCAGTGGAACAGCCACTTGCATCTAAATCTTGTTGGGGGGGAGAAGGGGGGTGAGAAGGATTACTTACCCTTACTTACCCTATCCTAGGTATTCCTTGAAGAGGTGGGGTTTCAGGTGTCTCCGGAAGGTGGTGATTGACTCCGCTGTCCTGGCGTCATGAGGGAGTTTGTTCCACCATTGGGGGGCCAGGGCAGCGAACAGTTTTGACTGGGCTGAGCGGGAACTGTACTTCCTCAGTGGTAGGGAGGCGAGCAGGCCAGAGGTGGATGAACGCAGTGCCCTTGTTTGGGTGTAGGGCCTGATCAGAGCCTGGAGGTACTGAGGTGCCGTTCCCCTCACAGCTCCGTAGGCGAGCACCATGGTCTTGTAGCGGATGCGAGCTTCAACTGGAAGCCAGTGGAGAGAGCGGAGGAGCGGGGTGACGTGAGAGAACTTGGGAAGGTTGAACACCAGACGGGCTGCGGCGTTCTGGATGAGTTGTAGGGGTTTAATGGCACAGGCAGGGAGCCCAGCCAACAGCGAGTTGCAGTAATCAAGACGGGAGATGACAAGTGCCTGGATTAGGACCTGCGCCGCTTCCTGTGTGAGGCAGGGTCGTACTCTGCGGATGTTGTAGAGCATGAACCTACAGGAACGGGACACCGCCTTGATGTTAGTTGAGAACATCAGGGTGTTGTCCAGGATCACGCCAAGGTTCTTAGCGCTCTGGGAGGAGGACACAATGGAGTTGTCAACCGTGATGGCGAGATCATGGAACGGGCAGTCCTTCCCCGGGAGGAAGAGGAGCTCCGTCTTGCTGAGGTTCAGCTTGAGGTGGTGATCCGTCATCCACACTGATATGTCTGCCAGACATGCAGAGATGCGATTCGCCACCTGGTCATCAGAAGGGGGAAAGGAGAAGATTAATTGTGTGTCGTCTGCATAGCAATGATAGGAGAGACCATGTGAGGTTATGACAGAGCCAAGTGACTTGGTGTATAGCGAGAATAAGAGAGGGCCTAGAACAGAGCCCTGGGGGACACCAGTGGTGAGAGCGCGTGGTGAGGAGACAGATTCTCGCCACGGTGTTGAAGTAGGTGTTGAAGAACCTGTCGGACGTGGAGCACATGTTCTTGGGTAGAGCGGGAGAAGACGAGGATGTCATCAATGTAGACGAAGACTAATCTGTTCAACATGTCGCAGAGAACATAATTTACCAGAGCCTGGAACACAGCAGGGGCGTTGGTCAGGCCAAATGGCATCGTAGTGGTTTTGCACTCATCCTCCTCCCGCATCTGCACCAGATGGTAGGCGTTCCATAGATCCAGCTTGGCGGCTCCAAGGCCCGAGGAGATGGGTGGTAGCGGGTAGCGGTTCTTCGCCGTTTTGTAATTGAGTCCCTGGTAGTCGATGTACAAGTGCAGGGTGCTGTCCTTCTCCACAAAGAGGAACACCTGCGCTGGAAAAAGAGGACAAAGGACGTATTAAATCCTGCAGCTAGGGAGTCCATAGCCTTGGTCTCCGGTCCCGACAACGAGCACAGTCATCCCCGGAGCAGAGTGGTGCTAGGGAGAAGGTTAATCCTGCATTCATAAGGTCGGTGTGGCGGAAGCGAAGTGGCCTGGGCCTTGTTGAACACCTCTTGAAGGTCCTGGTACTTCACAGGAATGGCGGAGAGGTCCTGGGCACCTTCCAAGCACCCAGGAAGACGTCCGGGGCAGGTTGCATTGACTTCAGACACTGGGTGTGGCAGTACGGACTCCAGCCCATGATGGAACCAGTAGACCAGTTGATGAGGGGATTGTGTCACTGGAGCCAGGAGAATCTCAATACCACAGGAATCTGAGTAGACTTGATGAGCAGGAATTGAATAGTCTCGCTGTGATTCCCTGACACCAGTAGGTTGATGGGAGTGGTAATATGAGTGACCTGGCCTATACAGCACCCGTCCAGCGCTCTAAAATCCTTAGGAGTGGAAAGGGGCTGAGTGGGGCTGTTCAGCTCGGAAGCCAGGGAAGCGTCAGAAAAACTCTCATTGGGCCCCAGAGTCTATGAGGACCCGGAGAGATTTAGACTGGCCTCCCCAGAGCAGAATGGCATTTAAAAGGGTGCGAGCAAAGGAAGCAGGAAAGTTCTCCATATGGCCCATCAGAGGACTCACTCCTACCAGTGAGCCTGATCTCTTTAAAGGACAAGAGGACACAAAATGACCAAGCGTCCCGCAATACAGACAATTCTTTGTGTAGATCCTGTATTGCCATTCCGCTGGTGAAAGCCCAGCTCTACCTAGTTGCATAGGCTTGGGAAGCGGTGGCTCAGCCGTCTTCAGCAACCCTCGGGAAAGGTCGGGAAGCCTCAGGTGCTCACAGCAAAGGGATTGTTGGGGACTTCCGGGATGACTCGGAGACAAGGTGGAATCCCTGGACGTGCAAGTGAAGTCGAATTTCCTCTCCCTCCCTAGTTCCCGTAGTCGACCATTGATTCAGATGGTCAAAGCGATGAGGGAATCAAGATCCGTAGGTAAATCTCAAGCAGCAAGCTCACCCTTGACCTCCTCCGAGACGCAGTGCAGGAACATATCGAACAGTGCATCCTGGTTCCAAGCACTCTCCGCTGACAGCGTGCAGAAATCCACCTCGTAGTCAGCCACACTGCAGGAGTTCTGCCGAAACTGGATTAGCTTCTCTCCCAGAGAACACGGTGTAAAAACCCTTCTTAACCTTTCCCACGAACCCCTCCAGACTAACGCATATGGCCGGCTGCTGTTCCTACACAGCAGTAGCCCAGGTGAGAGCCCTCCCGGATATCAGCGTGATGAGATAGGCTATCTTGGCGCAATCTGAGGGGAAGAAGGTGGGCTGAAGCTTGAAAATGAGGACACACTGAGCTAGAAAGCCCAACATGTGCTCGACTCTCCATTGAAGCGTTCCAGAGGGGGTAAACGTCAAGGGGTCTGAATACCTTCCGAATGCACTGTAATATATATATATATATAAAATATATATTTTACATTGTTTGCAAACTGATATGTGACATGTATTAATGCCAAAATAACATGCAAAACAGACAAGCCCCCCAAAAAATTGTTGCAAAAAATGTGAGGATCAAAACAGGTGAGGCTCACCTGCCCTGAATGACGGGTCGCCACTAGCCGGGCAGGTGACGTTGCGTGGGCGAGATCCTGAGCGCATTATCGTGCCATTCACTGCCATCACCTCATGTTTCAGCATGATTATGCACATCCCAATGTCACAAGAATTTGTACACAATTCCTGGAAGTTGAAAATGTCCCAGTTCTTCCATGACCTGCATACTCACCAGAAATGTCACCCATTGAGCATGTTTGGGATGCTCTGGATTTACAGCATGTTCCAATTCCCGCCAATACCCAGCAACTTCACACAGCCATTGAAGAGGTGGGACAACATTCCATAGGCCACAATTAACAACCCAATCAACTCTATGCAAATTAAATGGGTGGTGCTGCATGAGGAAAATTATGGTCACACCAAATACTGACTGGTTTTCTGATCCACGACCCTACCTTTTTTTTTTTTTAAGGTAAATGTATCTGTGACCAACAGCTGCATATGTGTATACCCAGTCCATAGATTAGGACCTAATGAACTCATTTTGATTGACTGATTCCCTTTTATGAACTGTAACTCAGTAAAACCTTTGAAATTGTTGCATGTTGCGTTTATATTTTTGCTCTGTGTATGTATACAAAATGTGTATCACAAGTTGGACGCTGCACCTAACGCCTTTATGGGCGATTGGCGCTCTAGGATTCAATTGCTCTTCAAACAGGTAAACAAACTGGTCAAATTGGCCAACATAAGTGATGTGAAATTATATTTGCTACAATATTTTTGATGCATAGTTTGCTAGCATGAAACAAGCGTTTAGACAACTCCCTCATTACATGACTGTTTAAAAGAATCCCTGTGATAAATCGGATGACCTACTTCGAGTATGTTTTGAAGTGTTGAATGGGGCACAACACGCGGAGCGTTCTTCCAGTGGAAGCAGACGCTAAACCACAAGGTTTCAATAACAAAAGAATGAGAAACACCCACAAACAAATTGTCAAACGCCCCCCTCTCCTCCCTACCGGTATTGGAGCGCAAGCCGGCTGGTTTTACTTGATGCTCTTGCCGGTCTCTTGTCTCCAGCGCTATGCTCGCTATGCTACCCGTGGTCCAGAATAACAGCAGGTTGAGCCGCCTTCTTTCAACGCTCTACGTCACATTCAGCTTCCTAGTAAGCGAATTCAAATAGAATACAGCCCCATCTTCCCGCAACACTGACAAGGTCAGCGACCAAGGACCACATACCACATTTGGGGATAGACCGCGCCTATATTCGCAAAAGGTAATATGCGTTTCCTGAAAGTTATCCGTTATGGAATAATGCTTACGAAACTCTGAACAGCTGCCCGTGCGTTCACGATTATTATTTTTGTCCAACAATGATACGCTTTGCTTCGGCATTTAGAGAGATGCTTGGTCATCGTGACAACAATAGCCTACACCACTTAGGCTACATGCTTTATAAAGCAAACAATAGGCTGGATTTTGAATTACATTATGTTTCAGCTTGAAATGTACATATATTGTGCGTAATCACGGAGTTAACCAAATGTGGCACCGACAGACATGTTAGTCGTTTCTCTTATTAATCCCAATATTGTGCGAATGATGCTTATAGACTACATTAGCCTAGATAATTATGAATACTTTTTTATGTAGGCCCAGTGTAGATTATGATATGCATATTTGGCTGGTTCCATCCGGTTTCTATCAGCAGCACACGCACACAGAGTATCTGACTACACGGATTAGGATCTACACGCGGGTATTGCATCATAGTTTGAGGCGTCACTGATCAGTAGGTCTACTGTACATCTCTCTTCTCATCCCGTGCGTCTCGATGCCTAATATAATGTAACCATTTTCCCACTGAGATGACACAGTTACCAAATCATACGAGTCTATTATTATCTAAGGATCTGATCTGAAGGTTTTTCCTAAACAGGTTTGGGCCAAGCAGAGGATGTTTCACTCTCCGGGTCAGCTGGTGCGCTTTAAATATAACATCGGTCAGTCACATTTGGTCTGTCTTTTTTCCACCTTGACTTGATATAGCACGAGATAAAAACAGTTTTTTACAAAATGAGCAGCGAAGTCTGCCTGGTTCTTGGGTAATGCAAGATGCTATGGGAAATTGGGCAATATATGGCTTGCATTGTTGAAAGAAATGTAGACAAATAACAATGGGCCATAGATGTGCACATATTAATAATGAATTAATAATGCACTTCAGGGGCTTTCACGTTCCTCCCCAGGTCATTACTTTGCTCTCTGGTAGGCCTATTGGAGAAGTTCTGGTACTGGCGTAGGCTGGTTCTGCCTCTGGTACTGGACTACTTTCTTTGGGTTACTAAAGGAAAGGTAATATGTAGACATTGCAGACATGAGAAACCTTTGTAAGATTGTTGTATTGTAACCTAGATAGGGGCCTCTCCACTTTATTGAGCCACCACTTCATAGTTGACCTGACAGATGGCTAGGAAACATTCAAATCCCAATAGAAATGGTGCATTCTAGTGCGCTAGTCTATGTAGCTAAATAATACATGGATGGTTAGCTTCAAGCTAAGCTGACTCATCTCCACAACCAGTTGTCATCTGCCTCTTAGCCTCACCATCCATCTGGCTTCCCAACCCCTCTGAAGATAAATCAGTTTTATAGACGGCCATCTCACAGGGGAAATGGTTTCTCATCGTGACTAAAACAAGCAGTGACCAGCCAACCATCGTCAGCAGCCCGTAGGCCATCATTCACTGTTGTGATTTGGGTAACATGACCTCTGACTCAATCCTAAATACTGGAAGGTTGTCATAGCCCTCAAGCCACATTCATTGTCCTCTGCTCTAATGTGTTTCACTGTTTTGTAAACTAAATGTAAACTAAAGCAGTGTTCCCCCTGAGCATGTGGGTAGAAAATCAAGCCTTAAAAGTTGCTGAAGTTTTAACACTTAGGTGTTACAATAATTCCCAAACAAGTTTGTGGTGTTGATATAGTATTTACAAAGCTGTTGTTATGATTATGGTTGTATACACAATAGTGATGGGGGGGGGGGGATCGATACAGTTACATTTAGCAATATTATTTTGGACAAATATATAGATATAATAATGATTTTCTAATCAGCATTAGCTAGTGCTAGTCGGCTGTACCTGTGCCAAAACTCTGGTATTGTTCATCCTTAAGCTTGTTCTCCATCTTCTTTTTAAATATCGAGCCAACATGTTTCCAGCACTTTTATTTCCATGACTAATCAAAACTCATTTTCTCATGCTCTCTCTTGTCTCTCTGCTGTAGATATAGTGAGAAACATGTTCCCATATGTTTGCACATTTGGAACATCAAATTGCAATAAAATCTCAGTATCGAATCGCAATACATATAGAATTGTGAGAATCGCAATACATATCGTATAATTAGCTTAAATATCGTGATAATATCATGACGTGAGCTCCCTGGCAATTTCCGGCCCTAGTATACAATCTATTATGCTGTTCCCGTTGTCCAGTTTTGGTGCTTTTGATGTTTAATAAGTGCTTGCACGATTCAATAGGAAACCATTTCCAGTGTCCTACACCACAGTATATTAGGCATAGAAATGCCTTAGATGTATACCGTGTAATATGTCACCTGGAGTCAGGTATGTATTAGGTTGCATACGTTCAGTAATTCCCTAGCCTGGCACAAGAACCCTTGATCAACAACGTGGCTTAGGTGCTGTGTCCGTCCAGTGCTCCAGTCCCATGGTGCCGTCGTAGAAAACAGGGAGGGAAGTGGAGCTCAGACTCTAATCCCCTGTGAGTAGTTGAGCAGTCCTCCACAGCCGTAGCTTATCAAAAGAGGTTGTAAGAGACAGTTCATGTTCGGTCAGAGCCCAGTTTGTTTATGCTTTTTCTCCAGTTATGAATGTCCTGTTTGGCGTTTACGTAGCCTAACCCTTACTCAGTGGTCCCCATTTGACCCCCTCTCAAACAAATACTTGGATCAAATGTCCATCAAATCAATGTAAGCTAATGAAAAAAATGTTTGTTGTACAAGAATTTAGAAGAATCATCTACACACCGTTATCAAACTACTAAAACTTTACACTTAAAATGTGTGGTGTAATATGTCATGTTTGCCCATACCATTACTTAGGTTTTGACGCTGCAGAACATATTGGCATGGATTAACAGGTTGGTTCTTGGCACTGGCAGCACTGGATGTTGCTCGGGGGGCATGACACTCTGCCTAGACAGAAATCACCACTTGTTTTAGCTCGCCCTGTGCGCCAGGAGGGCCGAGTTGGCACTTAAAGACCAATGGAATGGTTCCAAAAGTTAACACCACCTACCTGGCACACCGGGTGACCTAAATCCATCGCTGACTACAATCTGCTGACTACGCGCAGGCACCACTCAAGGCCTTCCATGGTAATTAAATGTACTTAGCAGCTGAAGACATGGCTAATAAGTAGTCTAAGTGGGTGTGGTTAGCTGGTAGATGGTAGATTAGTCACCACCCATGCATTTGAACAGAATCAGCTCGGTAATGGGTTAAGAGAACCTGTAGTAAAAGGCACCCGTTAACACTTTACACCAAGTTGTTCTCATACCTGTGTAGTAACTTGGTATTTACTCTTGTAATGCCATTATATTAACAGGTCTCAAAATGTCTCCTTATAGCCCTAAATGTGGTAGATAGACTTATTGTCTGCTTTGCCATTACCAGTTGTTCATGTAAGACTACTTTCTGGGTGTGTTGCCATAGAAGTTAGAAAGCAGAAACTACAATAATAGGATATAAAACACCTATTGATTATTTTCATGGAAAGAACCCGGACTGCTGGGCAGGGTGTTTATTCTGGCTGTCGATGGGCCCATTGTCTCTCAGTAGTCTTTCTTCTATTGAGAAACCATGGAGGTTGTAGTTCCTGTTGCGTCTTTACTACCTCTACAGGTCTTCAAAGAGGCAACTGTATACTGGATCAGTGTGTCTGGTAGATTATTTTCCATCTTGATGAATGTTTATGTCAACGATGAATCGTTTTGTGTGAAGTGAGAGATGGCAGTTGTGGTTAATGATGAGCTAGTTGTACGGATACACGTTTGCTACAGTACATACATTACTTTCAGGTGACCTTGAGGTCAGATGCCTGCTTTCAAAAAGGCTACAAGCCCCTTCAACACCACCCTGGCTTACACTTTTGACATGCCAAGTCCTAGAATTAATGTATTGAGAGAATGAGAGTTCATTTGTTTCAACAGTTTGCTTTCGTGCGTAGCCTTTATCATGAAAACTGCAATATGCAACTTTTTGGGCCACCTGACCAAATTCACATAGAAATGTGCATTATAGGTCTGCCATTCCTTTTGGGCTCCCGAGTGGCGCAGTGGTCTAAGACTCTGTACTTCAGTGCAGGAGGCGTCACTGCAGTATCTGGTTCGAATCCAGGCTGCATCACATCTGTCCGTGATTGGGAGTTCCATATGGCGGTGCACAATTGGCTCAGCATCGTCCGGTTTTGACTGGGGTTGTCCGTCATTGTAAATAACAATTTGTTCTTAACTGACTTGCCTAGTTAAATAAAGGTTCAATTGTTGGCCTTATAGTATAACTTGCAGACTGTTCCTTTTTCAAGAAGAGGCTTCAACACGTTAATATTACCACCATGTTTATATGTTTTCCCGAAACACAGACTGTTTCTGGAATTCCTGATTTGTTCTTCTCAAGTAGAAAACCCATTCTGGTTCGACGCGCAAAACATGCTTTGGTTGAGGTCAAAGTGTCAGTGGAAAATGGTGACATAGAATTTAAAATTCCACCCAGCAGAGTATAATTTCTTAGACCCTCAGATCTATTCACTGTACCACTACCACATAGTGAGCTCTTTTAATGGTGAGCATAGAAATAGCACATATATAAAAATATTTTTTTTAACCTTTATTCAACTAGGTAAGTCAGTTAAGAACAAATCCTTATTAACAATGATGGCCTACCGGGGAACGGTGGGTTAACTATCTTGTTCAGGAGCAGAATGACAGATTTTTACCGTGTCAGCTTGGGGATTCAATCCAGCAACCTTTTGTTTACTGGCCCAACGCTCAAACCACCTGCCGCCCTAATAAGCCAACGGGTATGGAAAGCATGTTGTATTGGAACACGTTTTGACTGGGGCGAGGGCGGGGGATGGGCACCTGCAGTATGGCCTGACATATGGCAATGGTCAAGGAAAATTTCTTCTGAAAGACAACACAGAGTTGTGTAGAGCACTGCAATGGGGAACATTTCAGATGGATAAAGTTAATATTCAGTTAAGAGTAATTAACACATTACTTAGCATATTTATGACTTTTATCTTTATTGTATACACATGATTTCCAGTGTTCTATTTGTGACACTCATTTGTGTCACAGGTTGATGGTCGCTAGACTCCTCGCTGTATATTATGTATTAAAACTCATCTGTTGATAGTGAAGGACGTCAGACTGGAGGCACACTGATATTGTATTGATGACCTTGTGAGCTTTGTGTGACATCATTACCCAGTGTCTGGTGGAAAGCAGATACTTACTGTCTTTTGTTGTGACTTTGTACAAGACTCTCTGGCTGTTGTTTCGAGAACATTGGTGCTGTGAGGTAAAACAAAAAGGGGGGGGGGGTATGTTTAATTGTCACATACAGTGAAATGTGTTGCTTTCACAGGGTCAGCAGTAGTAGTACGGCGTCCCTGGAGCAAATTAGGGTTAAGTGCCTTGCTCAAGGTCACATGGACAGGTTTTTACACCTTTGTCAGCTCAGGTATTTGAACCAGCGACATTAAGAGAAGGCGGAGTAGACATTTCTCTTGGCTTCTGCTCTGGAGATGTTCTCCCTGAATTCTTATAATCAATCGACATGATTTTGATAGATGGGATCAATAACGTCTCTCCATTCTGTTCACCTGGAAAGTCCCTTTTACAAGCACTCATCTTCTCCCTCTCAATTTATTTGCTCTCCACCTCTTCCTCATGTCTTCCTCTCCCACAGGCTATTCAGACCTACTCAACCAGGTAGTGTATGATGCTAATGAAAACACTTGGCTCATATCTTCTTGTCAGTTTCATCCAAGGTGACACAAGATTCCCTGAGGACTAGACTGTCACAGGAGTGGCCTGTGCCTGCCCGAAGGCCTGTGGATACACAAACCAGACGACAGCATGGTGACGCTAGTGACCTCGCAATGCCTGAATGCCATTCATACCTCTGAGCAAGGGCCCAGCAAGAAACTTCTATTACTGCCTGTTTTACATTTAGGCAGAAGTCAAATGCAGTTACTAGATATGATATATTGTTCTACTTCTCCTCTATGACCGTGGCAACTGGCGTAGCTGCTATTTATAAAACCTCAATTCTAACACGTCAATGAAAAAAAAAGTGTGATTATTCCGTAATTTGCAAAGCTCAAAACTGCAACCAGCCTCAGAGTGGTTCGATATTTACTCAAATCGTTCTGCCAACGTGGTGCCAAGATAACTCTGAGTAGGTTACCTATCCTTTTTCATTTTCGCTCTGCACACTCTATGCCACATAATCCTGTTGGGTGTACCAAGAGACACAAAGCCACCCATCCTGATCATCATGTGGCTCGTGGGCAGTCAGTCGTGTTGCTGCAGGTGGTGCATTGTGTCCGTTAACTCAGTTACACACCTTCTCTGTTTCAGGCTCCATGGTTACTCAACGTAGCTCACCTGAAACAGAACACAGACAGGCTCAGAAGTTGTACCCCTTAGTCAGCACAGGTCTAGGATCAGTTTACCTTGGCCATGGATGTCTGAGGGAAGACTTTAGGCAGCCTGTCAAGCTATGCCTCAGGTTCGACCTTGGAGGAAAATGCAGACCTACCAGCTTGACAAACTGCCAAACCAAAGACACACACACTATTGTGTTACATGCTCTGATCAGCTTGTCATTGAGATAATTCAATTAGAGGAATGCTGTTATAGTGGTTGGCTACCTGCCTCTGCATTCTAATTCTAAGGCTCCATTGTCCATTTAACCTTCCCTGAAGTTTAAGATAACAGGAGTGTTTTGAGCACAGGTAGACCTAAGGTAGGCACACTGTTTGCTCAGTTCAACAACTGGCAAGGACAGGCATCTGAAGTGCCTTGTGATTGGCTTAGACGGGACACATCCCTCTGGCTATGCGGGACTGTGGTTGGTTGTCTCTGGCTGTGAAAGCATCTGCCCATCCCTCTGTGTCAGCTGCTATTCTGAGAAACCAAACAGAGGAAAGACACATTACAGATGACACATGATGACATCACGGGGAGAGGGGAGAAACTACTGTGGCGCACAAAGAATGAATAAAATTCTCTTGAAAAACACAAGTAGGCTCATGTAAGTCAAATAGCCAAATCAAACTTGTTTTGTATACTCACGGAAAGTTTTTTTGTGCGACTGTTATCATCGCTTACACGGTGTGTTTTGGTATTTTCACTATACTATTCAGACTTATAAACCTAAGCAGCTTATGAGTCCCGAGACCCCGTGATGCATTGTCGTCACGTTCAATCAACCAACCCCACTATCAAGCCCGGCCAATAATCAGATTAGACTTTATCACCATATGGATGTTTGAAAAATAGATCATCTTTGAGTTTAATTAAAAGAGCAACAAATGGGAATATGCACAGAGGATTATATATCTGAGTGATTAGCAAAAATGTTAGCTTAAGTTTGAAATGTAAAAAATATTTTAAGTCAAAACACCTGAAAAGAGTGACGTGAAGATGCCCGGAACGCCTGTAGGAATGACCTTGGATGACCCTTTCTCTACCACTTCACCCTCCGTTAAGCCCACATTATACAGGTCACAAATACTCGTGGTGCCTGTTAAATAATAACTGTGTTTACATAGTCGTGATGAAACAGCGTCTTTATTTAGAAAAGCTGGGCTGGAGATATTCCTTACCTAAACAATGTTGTGTTTGAGTGTGTGTGTGTGTGTCAGAAGTCGTGTAGTGTCGTTTCGTGTAGTGTAGTAGTTATGAACCAGCTGATAAAATCAAAAAATTCTACTACTATCAGTTTTAGCATAAGATTTAAATAGGCTTTCTAACGTCTTTATAGTGACGTTGAGTCACTGTCTTCATTCACGTTTTCCTTTTTTCTTCTGAAAGGTCAGCCAATCACAGCACATGGCGACTAGTATAGCTAATTGCCTGCCGTTGACAGCTGAGATGGGGCTGAATATGAATGAGGCTCCACAGCAGTGCAATCTGATCTGGCCACGACTTGATGAGAGACAGAGACTGATATCATTTATTGATGCCACTGCACCATGTTGTTGTCATGGAGCCCGTTTTACAGACACTCTTGAGATTGAAATGGTAGGTTTTAGTTTTAGTGCTTTTGTCCCCTTCTGGTATGGTTGGAACTTCAACCACTTTCCTCAACTCTTTACCTTGGATAGAGTTAGTGTGCTATGGGTCGCCTTGAGAGCTATGGGTCTACCTTCATGCTTCTAACCCACCTAATCAAAGCCATGCCATGCCCCTGTTAAAGCTGTATCGTTTAGAGTATGGCTGAGCATGTTTTACTAAACTACGATAATCCCATTTAAATAAGCTTTTACTTGTGATGTTGAAATGCCTTCATAAGCCAGTGGTTGGTTATGTTATGTCAACGTATGTGAGTTCAGAAAAAAAATGGAATGTTAATTAAGCTCGTTGGATCACGGAGGCACATATTAATATCACTCATCGGTTGTTGTAGATTGTGTGTCTGGAACTAAGCAGCTGCCTCTTACCCATGATATCTCTTGAACAATTTAGAAAGTGTGTATGTGTGGTGTATGTGTGTATATACGATCAGAGACATGTTTGCTTTGTCAATAAAGACACATGATCTTGGTCACTGCTGCCCGTACACCTCTCCCCTCTCACTCCACCCTCCACCCATTCTGGTTTCCATTACTCCATTACCTTCCTGAAATGTGAGGGCAGAATGGGGGGTGGGGGTGGAGGGGGCTACCCTCAAGGTGAAAAGTGGGTGGGGCAAGAGCTGATTTGGTTTCAGGTAGAAACTCAACCTTGTGACAAGGGTGATTAACTCTGTCAGTGTGCTCACGTGCATTCTGGAGCTGAGCTCTGGTCTTATGACCCAGCAGTCAAGAGTTTAAATGACAAAAGGGACATGGCCTCAACCTGTGGGAAACTGATTTTCAGTAGGGCGCACACTTAAAACATGCCATTGTCAATGTGGTATTGGTGTTAGCTACAGTTGTCTCCAAACAACCTTTAACCTCTGAATGTTGTGCCTAATGGTCCACATATGTGGGAGAGAATAGTCAAAAAGTAGTACACATATGAGAGCTTTTTTTATTATAAATTTTACATTTTTTATTCGTTTTTCAAGCCTAAGTTTACAATACAGACATTAATCTTAGAGGGAGTGGAGACGTCATTATCATCATTATTGTCCAGCTCCCCTACCCAGAGAGCTTTTCAACGGTTTCTCCCACTGTTCCTCTTCATATTTCCCCTGTACTGACTCTCTCTATCCTCTTCCTCTTCATATTTACCCTGTACTGACTCTCTCTATCCTCTTCCTCTTCATATTTCCCCTGTACTGACTCTCTCTATCCTCTTCCTCTTCATATTTCCCCTGTACTGACTCTCTCTATCCTCTTCCTCTTCATATTTCCCCTGTACTGACTCTCTCTATCCTCTTCCTCTTCATATTTCCCCTGTACCGACCCTCTCTTTCCTCTGCCTCTTCATATTTCCCCTGTACCAACCCTCTCTTTCCTATTTTCCCCTTCATCATTCCCCTGTACTGACTCTCTCTATCCTCTTCATATTTCCCCTGTACCAACCCTCTCTTTCCTCTTTTCCCCTTCATCATTCCCCTGTACTGACTCTCTCTATCCTCTTCATATTTCCCCTGTACCAACCCTCTCTTTCCTATTTTCCCCTTCATCATTCCCCTGTACTGACTCTCTCTATCCTCTTCATATTTCCCCTGTACCAACCCTCTCTTTCCTCTTTTCCCCTTCATCATTCCCCTGTACCGACCCTCTCTTTCCTCTGCCTCTTCCTCATTCCCCTGTACTGACTCTCTCTATCCTCTTCCTCTTCATATTTCCCCTGTACCGACCCTCTCTTTCCTCTGCCTCTTCATCATTCCCCTGTACCGACTCTCTCTATCCTCTTCATATTTCCCCTGTACCGACCCTCTCTTTCCTCTGCCTCTTCATATTTCCCATGTACTGACTCTCTCTATCCTCTTCCTCTTCATATTTCCCCTGTACTGACTCTCTCTATCCTCTTCCTCTTCATATTTCCCCTGTACCGACCCTCTCTATCCTCTTCCTCTTCATATTTCCCCTGTACTGACTCTCTCTATCCTCTTCCTCTTCATATTTCCCCTGTACCGACCCTCTCTATCCTCTTCCTCTTCATATTTGCCCTGTACTGACTCTCTCTTTCCTCTGCCTCTTCATATTACCCCTTTACTGACCCTCTCATTCCTCTTCATATTTCCCCTGTACTGACTCTCTTTTTCCTCTCCATATTTCCCCTGTACTGACCCTCTCATTCCTCTTCATATATCCCCTGTACTGACCCCTGTTCTTCCTCTTTCCCCCACCAGTAAACAGTGAGTGCTGAGAGCCAGCTGGGTCAGAGATGCCACCCCCTGCCGCAGGCCCCCCAGCAGTGACCCCTCCGGACGGGGGCTGGGGCTGGGCCGTGGTCCTGGGATCCTTCATCTCCATCGGCTTCTCCTACGCCTTCCCCAAGGCCATCACCGTCTACTTCAAGGACATCCAGAAGATCTTTGATTGCTCCTACAGCCAGATAGCATGGATCTCCTCCATCATGCTGGCCGTCATGTACGCAGGCGGTAAGACCAATACATTAAGTTGGTGTCCAGGTAGTCTCTTGTTGAAGTCATCTGTCTGATTTGTTACGGTTGGGTTTCTGTATATGTAGTGCCCTGAGTTTATCTTCATCATGTGACCTGTCCAGGGGAAACTCAGGCCCTAAGTATGGGGCAAGGTACCTGTACTGATCTGATTGTGTGTCTCCTATGAGAACCTATGACCATCTTTAAATTGACATTCAAGAGGAAAACATGGTTTCTGTGACTAGTCATCAGCATATTGTAATAGTCATGCATCACATTGTCTCCTTCTCAGCATGACTTTACCCCTCACTAGGTTACCCGGTAGGCACCTTGCTTGGCAGTGCCACGCTGGCCATCTGTTAGCGGATGCCATCCTATTCCCTCATTTCTAATTGTTGCTGTCAACAGGGTTTGTTGTATCCTAGGCCGTTGTTGTGATGACGGTGACAGTGATGGCCAATTGGCCATAGAGAGCCAAGGACACCCAATACCATCCTCTATATGTGACAAGCCTGTAGAAGGCACTTGTCCCTCGTTAAAATGTTTAGTGTAATTCATTCATATTGATCTCTGAGCAAAAGGGGAGAACAGAGCTTCATCAGCTATTCATTAAACACCTGCTCTCTTGTCCTATGTGTTTACACCAGCTGTAGGCCGATAAAGCAATTGTCCTTTTAGTGTTTAATGCATTCTTCATCTCTACAAGCAACGGACAGTCCAGTGCGGTATATGCTGTTCTCTGGAATAACATGGCGGAAAAACAATCACGCATCACCAAATATTTACCCCAATCAGAGAGCTGCTTATTGAGGGTGTTTGTCCTCTTGGAAGAGGAAGGAGACTTGTGGCTCTTTTACAACGCACCTGTTGTTTTCACATCGCCTGCTGTCTGTGCTGTTGACGCAACTGCCACCTCCACCACGAGTTCAGAGGTCAGACACATACTGAATTCTCCAGGGCAGTCATCAGGCAGACTCTCTAACTGATAAGATAGCAGTGCCACTTATGATGCCGATTGGATGTCAATCACAGAGCAAAAAAACTGGAAATGCTTGCCATATCCTCAAACATCAGGATATGCCAATGTGTGGCTCTTGCTGATTTCAAACAACAGCAGCCATCCTATTTTTTATGATGTATGGCCACACACACATATTAGATAAGACCACAAATGCACAACAACTGTAAGTGAAGGCAACTATTTCATATCTTCCTGGATGTTGTGTGTCTCCATAACCCAGGGTGTAACACAGACACGGAGATGAATGATTAGTAATGATGTTGATGGGTGCAGAAAAGAGCCCAAATGGAATTATTGTGAAATATTGCACTCTATTACATCAGCTATATGGACGCCTAATGCAGATCTCCCGTCCCTCCTCCCTTCTAGCCTGGCTGAGTGTCGCTCTGCAGTGACGTGCTAAAATGGAGGCTGTGTGTGTGTCAGTGTTGGATCAATGTCACTAATCCACACAGAGAGGGACAGTTGACCTTGGCTAGGCTAGGCAGCATGGCTACGTACAGTACCATCCTCTGTTGACGGTCAGCGCAGCAGAGCTCTCTCACTGCCAAGCAGATTAACTGAACTGTCCAGAAATACGGCTAGCTAAGCTGTGTTATTAGTCGGTCAACCACTGATAGAATTCATGTTTGCGTCCTTGCATAACTGCTCTGGAAAACAACTCTATGTTTCATATATCAGCGCTTTATTCCGTAATGAGAGTGACATTAATAGTATGATGGATTGAAAACATCAGTTTCCTGCATAGTCAGCTGTCTTGACGGTTTATCAACCTTTTCTTTTCCAACCTCACAAATCAGGGAGTGGTCGGCAAATGTGTTACACAAACTTCCATCTTTCTGCTGTCAAACTAGCTTTTAGGTCCTGTGAAATAAATCACAGCTGGAAGGGTAAATGACAGGTGTACCCATCCTCTTGTAGGTATTCGTTTCCATGATTGAGCCCATATTTTGCCTGAGGTCTGGACACAAGCAACCTTAAGTTATGGTATCTGATCATGCTTCATTAAAATGTTTTATAATTGAGCCCAATCATATTGGTAGGGTCTGAGATACAGTATGTTCAAATATAGCGTGTTCTATGTCAATAGTAGTCTAATTTATTGTCCTTATAGTTACTGTCAAAGCAAACTCCTAATTTCCTTTTGGTAACCTGGAAGGTGTGTCCAGCTATTGCAGCAATTAAACTTCACTTGTGAATTTATTTTTAAAAGGAGCTAATATGAAACCTAAAGGGCTCCCTCCACTTGGCCTATCCAGGTTTCACCAACAGACTCAGGAGAATACTGACAAGTGCTCTGTATGCAAACGAGGAGGGCTCCTCTCCTCAAGGTCGGAAAAAGATTCACGCAGAGCAAATGAAGTCAGGCGACTTCTTCCCCAACCTGCTTTTTAAATAGCACCAGTCCCCGAGTCCGACACAGATACGACACATCTTCTGCTCGCTAATGGGGGCATTATTCAAAAAAAAAAGGGAAGAAACCTTTCATTACTCTTATCGTTTCTTATTCAATTTACTCGTCCTTTTGTTTAACGTCTGTCATGGAAGGGGACATTGAGTCATTCCTCACCCTATCAGGTAATGGAGACCAGAGGTTCAAAGGTTCAAACAGAACAGGACTTTAGAAATACAAAGGACAAAGTTTCCCTTAACAACAACTTTTAGAAATTTGACAAGGACACAATTTAAAAGGAACTGTTTGGACCAGTCAGTTTGATGTACTATCAATGACCATAGAGAGGGTTGAATGACGGGTTCCCACTAAAACCAACATCTGCTAAGATTCCCTTGCTGCCAGTTGTCTTGTGTTGTATGGCCCTAAGAAGAAGTTGTGTGGCAAGCCCTTATTGAAGGTAACAAGGAATTGGAAAGCTGATTGTGGCATAGTAGCGTGATGCTGGTCGGCCCCACTCAATTCAACTGCGTGTGTACTACCAATATCAAGTGCTTATTATTACTCATGGAAAACTGTGAATGAAAAAGAAACGGCGCTCAGGGACAAACGGGCCATGGAGCCAAGGTCTTCTGATCACTTCAAGGTGTGTGTGTGTCATCGTTCCTGATTCCCCCCCATCCCTCTCTTTAGATACGAAAACATTACATTGCAGTGCACTTTCAGAAAATACATCTGGTAATGCTTTAATGCAGTGTAACCAGATCAATTCAGAGGAGTCCATTTACGTTAACCAGTGTTCTCTCACTGTTACATCTGAAACCTCTCTATGCCCATACAGTGTGTATTCATACAGTCCGTGTCTATTATCCACTTCATAAGATAACTGGTTGCCACATTGGGTCTCTGTTTTGCATTAGCATGGCAGCTGTGCCTTGAAAGCTTATGAAATAGAGAGAACCATTGCGTGTCCAACCAGAGCGCAGTTCATTGTCTTCACTCAGCGTGTCGATGATGCTTGACGGGCCTGATCGATTCTGATTCATTCTGTTTGACTAACGCTCTATTAGTTTGGCCCTCAGCTCTCAGTGCAGCCTGTCCAAGGCTGACAGGCACCCGTTGGTTAATTGTCTAGGTGCTGAGTTATGTCCAAGACGTCACCTGCACTCTGTGCCATTGGTCTTGTTGGTCCAACAGTACATGTATTGCTTGTCGTGATGGGATCTCTGATACATATGTAGCTAAGCTGGAAAAGAACAGATGTTTTGTCAACGTGCTCTGTACTTATTGGCAATAAGGCATTTTTTTCTGTTTGACTACTAAGATAATGCTGTGTTATACCCATGCCTGTTTGTTACTGATCTCTCAATGCAGCCCTCGCCCCCTTAAGAATACATGCAGAACACACAACACGATGTTGTACATTGTTTACCAGTATCAACAAGGTCTTGTTACAGTACCTCTATTTCCAGAGCTGGGAAGTTTCATGCTGTCTTTCAACGCTAACAAGCTTAAACCGTTAAGTAATCACTACATGATTACCCGAGTCTATAGCAGGCTGAATGTATGGCTTGGATGAAAGACCATGTTTTTAGTGTCTCATTTGTTTCTCTTCCAGGTCCCATAAGCAGTGTACTGGTAAACACATATGGCTGCAGACCTGTCATGATCATGGGGGGAGTACTGTCTTCTATCGGGTTGATATCCGCTTCCTTCTGCAACAGCGTGGTGGAGCTTTATGTTTGCATCGGTCTTATAGGAGGTAATTCCCATGAAATCCATTTTCAACTCATTCGGAGTTATTTGATTATAGTGTCAAACTCCTTAAGTGACTGGATGAAAATAGGCCTACAACTGATTTGGAGTTTCCCATTCTGTCTTTCACAAAGGTCATAGTAAAAGACTATAGATACATTACAAGAGTACAGTTAAGCTTGATTTGTCAAATCATTTAATGACCACAGTCTGGCTAATTGAAGAAAATGTATATTATTCCGAATGTGTTCTTATCAGATAATTATCTTGTTAGAAATGTATGATCTTTTGAACTCTAAATCATATTATTCCTCTCTCCTCACAAAGGCCTGGGCCTAGCCTTTAACCTTCAGCCAGCCCTGACTATGATTGGCAAGTACTTCTATAAGAAGCGTCCCATCGCTAACGGAATAGCCATGGCCGGTAGCCCAGTGTTCCTGAGCAGCCTAGCCCCTTTCAACCAGTACCTGTTCAACTCCTTCGGCTGGAGGGGCAGCTTCCTCATCCTGGGGGGCATACTGCTCAATTGCTGTGTGGCTGGTGCCCTGATGAGGCCCCTGGGGCCACCGCTGGGCAAAATCAAGAAGGATGAGGAGTTGGTCGTTGCCAAAACCGCCACCAAGAAGAAGGAGACGACCACTTGTTTGGGGACTGTCAACAAGTTCATTGACCTGTCGCTTTTCAAGCACCGCGGTTTCCTCATCTATCTGTCGGGCAACGTCATCATGTTCTTGGGCTTTTTCTCGCCAATCGTCTTCCTGACGGCCTATGCCAAGGACATAGGCGTGGACGAGTACTCGGCCGCCTTCCTGCTCTCCATCCTGGCCTTTGTGGACATGTTTGCCCGGCCCTCCATGGGGCTCCTGGCCAACTCGAAGTGGATCCGACCCAGAATCCAGTACTTCTTCAGCTTCGCCGTGCTCTACAACGGGGTGTGCCACATCCTCTGCCCCCTGGTGGAGAGCTACACAGGCCTGGTGGTGTACGCCGTGTTCTTTGGCTTTGCGTTCGGCATGGTCAGCTCGGTGCTGTTTGAGACCCTGATGGACCTGGTGGGGGCTCAGAGGTTCTCCAGCGCCGTGGGGCTCACCACCATTGTGGAGTGCTGCCCTGTCCTCATTGGTCCACCCCTGGCAGGTATGTCACTGATCTCTCAACTCATTACTACTTCATTCAGTTGTGAGACATTTTTTACTTTTTAAGCAGTTGATATGCCAAAGAAATAAATTAAAGTCACCCAATTATTGTTTTATGGAGGGCTATTGCTTAGTAATCATTCACTTGGTTTGATCTTGATTATAGTTTGCTGATTTATAGTGAAAAAGCCATATTACGTTTTGGCATTCTTATAATATGTGCTTATTTGTCTAATTACAATAACAACACATGGAAAGTTCATTCTGTGATTATTGGTCCTTTACAAAATGCTTCATTTATTTGACATAATGTCCTCATTAAAGATCAGTAGACATGAAGAAACGGATAAAGGCATATTTGGAAATGCAGAACATAACAATATGACAGACTTTCATCACTCAATAAAACATTAAAAAACATTTACAAAAATGTAATAACATTTACCCTTTCTATGCTCTTATTTACAGGTAAACTGGTGGACATCACCAAAAACTACAAGTACATGTATTTCTGCTGTGGGGCTGTGGTGATCATGGCCAGTATTTGGCTGTTCATCGGCAACTTCATCAACTACAGACTCCTGGCCAAGGAGCGCAAGCAGGAGGAGATGTACAAACGGACTGAAACCGAGGACCCCGACCGGGACCAGGACCAAAAGGAGACAGACGGGGACGCCCAGGCCTTGGAGGACATGGTAGACCCCAAAGATGAGGACGCCATGCAGAGGGAGACCAACATCTAGAGCCCCTCCCCTACTGCCAACCACACCCCCCTCCACCACTACCCTCACGTCCCCCTCTGCCACTATCAAACTGCAGACTGAGCTCAAGTGGGGTGCCTCCTGGTCTTTCACTCTCCAGGGTACTGCTCAGGGGCCTCCCCGCAGGGGCCCCTTTGTTTCAGAGACACTCAAACTGCCAAAGTAACAACGACAACCATGTCGTGGGATACTGCGAGGCGTATTGCTGGAGGAAGGGGTGACTGCCCTGACTACTACTCAAACATCAGACTAGCCGAAGATAATGGTGTAAGATACAGAACGCATGTTAGGAGGCCACAAGGCTTGGAATATGAGAAAGAAGCTTTTGTCGCGTATCTAGGAATCTGTGCGACCTGTTGACAGAAATCTAGTACTGCTCATGTATTTAGTCTGTGACACTAAACCTACCACACCAGCAACCCAATTCAACTGTTCTGATTGAAATCAATACAGGTTAATATCCCAGCTTCCTATGCTGGGAGCTGACATGCGAGGACACATAATGTCTGTTAGTACCAGGGTTATGGTGAGAGACAGATATCGTTGCAACACAGGAACAGAGATGAGTTCATGGTTTGGTGGCTCCAGTGACCATGTATTATAGTGTTCTTTAGCGCACTGTGTCAGTTGTGTTCGTTAGCTAAACCTGCACAACTGCCAAGCTTCTCATCTAACGATAACACACCCGCTGTTTTATTCACTATTGCATATTGCACATGGAGTCCGTATTCACTGCACTACTTCTAAACTGGCCATGTTTAGGCCTCGTCCAAAACAACAATGAAACAAATGCAATTTAATCAAATTTAATGAGGTTGAATGTAAATTAGTTTTATTGGCTGTATTTTCAATGGCCTTATTAAGAATACTTGATATTCACAATCAAAATCATCTAGAAATGTGCATATTGCTGGTTTATACCAAATAAAGAATCCATGAGCAATATAACCTATTCCTAGCCATTGTTTTGATGTACGTACAGTATAAACAGGGATATTCATTTGTGTAGTCAATGGTCATTTCTGGGAGTAGCTGTTTAACTTTCCCCAATGATACATTGCCTTATGTAAAGAATGCATCTAAGTTGTGTCATATATACAGTACCAGTCAAAAGCTACTCATTCAAGTGTTTTTCTTTATTTTTACTATTTTCTACATTTCTTTTTTTCTACATCAAAACGATGAAATAACACATGGAATAATGTAGTAACCAAAAGAAGGTTAAGCAAATCAAAAATATATATATTTGAGATTCTTCAAAGTAGCCACCCTTTGCCTTGATGATAGGATAGGATAAGTAATCCTTCTCACCCCCCCCTAAAATATTTAGATGCACTATTGTAAAGTGGCTGTTCCACTGGATGTCATAAGGTGAATGCACCAATTTGTAAGTCGCTCTGGATAAGAGCGTCTGCTAAATGACTTAAATGTAAATGTAAATGTAATGACAGGTTTGCACACTCTTGGCATTCCCTCAACCAGCTTCACCTGGAATGCTTTTCAAATAGTCTTGAAGGAGTTCCCACATATGCTGACCACTTATTGGCTGCTTTTCCTTCACTCTACTGTCCGACTCATCCCAAACCATCTCAATTGGGTTGAGGTCAGGTGATTGTGGAGGCCAGGTCATCTAATGCAGATGACCTCTCCTTGGTCAAATAGCCCTGACACCGCCTGGAGGTGTGCTGGGTCATTGTCCTTTTGAAAAACAAACGATTCCCACTAAGTGCAAACTAGATGGGTTGGAGTATCGCTGCAGAATGCTGTGGTAGCCATGCTGGTTAAGTGTGCCTTGAACTCTAAATAAATAATTGACAGTGTCACCAGCAAAGCCTACTCTGCATCTCACAAAGACACTGTGGTAGGAAAGAAAACATCTCAAAATTGGACTCATCAGACCAAAGTACAGATTTCAACTGGTCTGATGTCCATTGCTTGTGTTTCTTGGCCCAAGCAAGTCTCTTCTTATTATTGGTGTCCTTTAGTAGTGGTTTCTTTGCAGCATTTCGGCAGTCTCCTCTGAACAGTTAATGTTGAGATGTGTCTGTTACTTGAACTCTGTGAAGCATTTATTTGGGCTGCAATTTCTGAGGCTGGTAATTCCAATCAACTTATCCTCTACAGCAGAGGTAACTCTAGGTCTTCCTTTCCTGGGGCGGTCCTCATGAGAGACAGTTTCATCATAGCGCTTGATGGTTTTTGCGACTGCACTTGAAGAAAATGTTCTGAATTGACTGACCTTCGTGTCTTAAAATAATGATGGATTGTCGTTTCTCTTTTCCTCTTTCAGCTGTTCTTGCCATAATATGGACTCGGTCTTTTACCAAATATATTCTGTATACCACCCCTACCTTGTGACAACACAACTGATTGGCTTAAAAGCATTAAGAAGGAAATAAAGTCCACAAATTAACCTTTAACAAGGCGCACCTGTTAATTTAAATGCATTCCAGGTGACTACCTCATGAAGCTGGTTGAGAGAATGCCAAGCGTGTGCAAAGCTGTCATTAAGTCAAAGGGTGGCTACTTTGAAGAACCTCAAATATAAAGTATATTTAGATTTGTTTAACACTTTTTTGGTGTGTTATTTCATAATTGTGATGTTTTCACTATTATTCTACAATGTAGGAAATATAAAAAATATAGAGAAACCCTATAATGAGTAGGTGTGTCCAAACTTTTGACTGGTACTGTGTGTATATATATATATATATATATATATATATATATATATATATATTAGAAAGTATTTATTGAAGTGTTATAGAAATTACCAAATTAACATGCCTATTGTGAAACGGTTAAACAGCTTCTTATGTGACCTTAATTTTCAAGTACAGTATTTCTTCCTTTCAACTCTAACTCTCTTAAATGACTTTTGTGGGAAGTTGTAGTAAGCTTAATGTTTGCTTGAAGAATTTTGTCAGCAATTTCTATTAACATAATAATGAACATCGTTTAACCAACTATGTACAGTACCATATGTACACAATTCAAAGTATAGCTTCACTTAATTAATAATATCTGTTTCATTGCACCACAAACGTTATACATGTTAATATGATTTAATATATGTTTAATAATAATTTGTACTAATAATATGCAAATAATGACCTAAATTAACAATAATGAACTAAATGATGTTATATGCTATATATTTTAATGTGCAATATACCATAACATTGTTTGACATTGATTCTAAATCTTCCATTGGCTGGATGCCATCCACAGAGGTGATTATTCATTTTTTTTTTCTTAACATCCATCACTTCTTGTGTTCTGGTCAAATAGCTTGAAACAGACTTATGCACCTGTTAGATAGCGGTAGTTTGCTTACCGTCCCAATTTGTGTGTAGCCTACCAGCATTTTATATTTATATATTTTTTAATAGATATATCATTATGATTATGTGATTTCTGGTAGTTTTTAGATTGACTGTGGGCTGTATTACATTGGCAAGTGTCTACTTTTTGCTTGCAGCTGCAGGGTCTCGATTCCCAGTCACTGACAACAGGGGTCAGTATGCAATAGTTCTTAAAGGATGAATGTACTGTACAATCACTTTTATATATCAAATAGCACTGCCCCCTACTGGTTTCAAAAGACCTAGACCAAATGTTACAATCTGAGCTGCCCTCAAATCGCAAAACGACACATTGTTCTCAGTGGCTGCTCGTGTGATGTCAAAAGATAAGAAATTCCCAGATGAAATACGTTTTTAAAAATAAAAGTTCTCTTTAGTTTCGATTTTCTGTATTTTAAGTTTGAAGTTTAAAAAAAGTATTTTTTATGGCCATTGAATATATTTTCTTTGTACTTTTATTTCCCTTCTATAGCTTCAACAGGTGTGTATATACTAGTATTTGTAAATTAATATACTAGTATTTCACAGGGTGTACATTAACGGTAGATTTACTTAATAAACACACTGCATTCATGTGCTGCTGTGGCAAAGCCATTTTGTAGGCAATTATGTTTGTTATGGAGCAAAATCATGTTTGTTTATTTTCAACCATGTGTAGTATGTGTATGATTTGAGTTTGTGTTTTGTATAATCAGAGGCATTATTTCTAAAATAATCAAATAAAATCATAGTGTTGCTTTTCCCTTTAGTTACCATATCAATTGCTTATTGTCATTCTATAGACAATGTGGATGAGCAAAACGGCAAAATGTGTTGTGCTGTTTTTGGAATGATTTAACTCTTCAGTACTCAACTGTTTCTTTCCTTTTCTTATAAGTTATATTCTGTTTTTATTGTGAAGGAAACATAATCAAACATGGTTGTAACACTGACTTATATAGTCTTTTCTTTATTCCAATGCAACGCAGTATAACGACCAGGATGCAACTTTGATTTGTGCCACAATTAAGTATAATATATCAAATTAAAATGATACTTCATTATACTCTTTATATACAATGAATCTACAGTATTCAGATTGTTCTGTACATAGTAATGTGAAGGCAATGTGATATGTTTTTAAATGTGTCATGCTGAAATTATTTGCATATTATTTAAGGACCAAAAGGAAATTGTTTCAATTTGGGTCAATCAAATAACAATTATGCACCATTAGCCTTATCAAATACACTTGGCTCCTATGTATGAAGGATTCTGTATTATAATGTTGTATTTTGGGCATGTTTGGTATGTCTGTGGGGTTATCATAATACCAACACTTTTTGATTTATAAATCTATATTTTTTTCTGTAAAGGTTCATCTGAGCAAAAATGCTAAGCCAAAATAGGGATGTATGGAATCAGATGGTCAAACAGCATCTAATACATCACAAGGAATTTCAAAGAATGTCTATACTTTTTCTTTTTGTTAATGCGTTTTCTGTTTTTATCTCTTACACGCACACGTTTATTATCCTATTGTAGCTAATGAAAATGTTTCCTACTAGGATAAGGCTGTAACTCTAGTAATGATGCATTTAAAGATGGAGTTGATTTGCTGACTGTGGACATAATGTAATTGACTCGGGTTGTGTCATAGCGTAATGGAAATTGTTTCTGGAAGAAAAACAATCCTCTTCTGATTAATTCACAGCTTAGACTGTATCTCAATTATGACTCCTACAAGACTTGTGACAAAACACTTTAATTGTCATTCTTTTTTAATCACAAGGGCTGGAAAGCACTTAGAAGATTAACCGTGCAATGGACAGTGTTGGTGTGGCAAGGAAAACACTCTATAAGTATGAAAATACATGTTTAGCCGCAATACATTTTTATTTCACACATCTGTTTTCACAGATGGATCTGCATATCAACATGGGGATTAAAAACTTAAAGGAACCGCAGATGATTTGCAGTTGCAGAAATGTCTTGCTGTACTAGGAGGCTAAAGCTGTCATTCATTTCACACTATTGAAAAGGTATTGTCAGTAAATGTTTAAGTTAACAAGTTACTGTGCCTTATTAGACCCTGCTGAATATTGTGTTTAAATATTATCCATTCAAAAGCAAGTAAGGGTTTGCCTATAAACAACCTTGTTTAATTGGTGTTGACACTGCATTTTGTGAGAGAGTCAACTGTGACAGTATTTTTGGGGGAATTTGTGTAATTTTTTTCTCAGTTTGCTCCTTGATGTTTACAAATCCTATTCCATCATCTGATCTCATGTGAGTAATTCATTTGGACATCTGAATGTGACATTTATTTTTCCTTTTCAGTCTTCCACAGTTGTTATATTCAGCACATTTTGAGAACATACCATTGGATTTATGTGGGGAGGGAACCCAGCCACAGTGACAAACAAAAAGCCTAACCTTTCAGTACCTGTATGTCTGCCTTACTTCAGAACACACAGAAGTCAATGGGCATAACACCTTGACGATAACGACTCTTAAACGTGAATCTAAAAAGGTTATGTTTTCAACTACGTTGGTTGTATGTATAACAACACACACGTTACCATACTAGTCTAAGGATGCAAACGCGCAGGAAGGTTTAATGCACCGATTCTGAGGGAATGATTTATATGATGTGGTTTTGTGTGCCCACTTCAACGTTCTCATTTAATGAGTAGAAACATGAGCTCCAGTCAGTAGCTGAGTCCCAGTGTTGTAATAGAATAGACAATCATACTATATGTCAGATTGTGTCAGTAATTCCACTACCTCTGCAATTGTCATCTTGAAAGCAAGTATAAGTGTCACACGGGTTACGCAGACGACCAATGACATTTTTGTAATTGCGATATAAAGAATTTGCTTCGCGATAGTCCAATAAAAGATCATGCGAACACATCCTCTGTTCACTGCACTTTTTAAAAAATGTATTATCTTTGCATAATTAGTGTGAATCTCTGATTGATCGTTTGGGCATGAATTGATTAATGGACATGCTAATATTGGCTACATTGACTTTCATTGTTTGTTGTTCAGAAATTCTCACGTTAGCAACTTGTTGAAGTGGCTAGATGTAAAAAATGAAAGCATGGATTACTGGCTTCTCCTTGCAGGGTAAAATAAATGAGTAATTAAGAAACGTTGATGAACTATCCCTTTAAACCTATAGTTTTGACAGACACCTTATGATGACCCCAATATCAAAATGTGAAGTGGTCTTTTGAGAGAGGCAAATCACTTTTTCCCTTCAAGGGCCTGAAACATTCCAAACCATCAACCACCTGATAACCCTATCAGTAAACAGTGTGTTTGTTGCCTCCCTAACATTCACCATACAGGAAACATTACATTTGTATTCGATCAATAGTCAATGTGACAGTGCATAGCAGCTTTAAGAACACCAGTCCCCAGTTCTGATTCAGCATTTGCCTATAAATATGAGAGATCATTTCTATTGTCATATTTTAGGATGCAAGCCGCAGTCTCCTCCAACTCTGTGCATGCCCTCTCGTTAGTATGCTACGCTGTTTACTATGGCATGCGTGCCGATGATGGCTGAAGACCCTCAGGCTGGGTTTCAGGCTAGATTTTAATGGGGCGGTAAGGGTCAACAGGAGAGGGGAGAACAATGAGCCTCTCTAGTTTCCTGTGATAGGCATTTTAACAGGGCAGGGGACCCCAAGGGGATGGTATGGGGTTTGAATGCAGGAGGAATTGACCTTCAAAACAGTGTCAAACTATTCCCTGGTAAACTGCAGAGCCTCAGTTCAACACCATTCCCCCACGGCTTCATTTAGTCCTCATAGTTTGCAATTAATTGTCCCCATTGTGTTTCGACGTAGACACAGAACCTATTTTCTTGACATTGTTGTGATAAGTTGATGTACTAAAGGGGGACCCCTGGCACTATAGGGGCAAGATACACATTTCTTTAATGTAGAATTGACTTGGTAATAATAACATTAGGCTAGTTGTGTCAGCACAGAAACAATGACATGTGAGCGTATGTGTGACAGACAGGACAGGCTTTTCACAATGACTCGGCTCCACGTATCTCATGTAGCTATTGTGTAGCAGTCAATTGTGCCACATTCCCAAGCAAAACAATTCATTTCATTCTGTATGTGCCTAATATATAGCAAGAGCATGAAATGGACCCATCTGTCCATGTCTTAATTATCAATAAGAAATACACAGATCATTGAAGTACATCCACCTAATACTCTACACCACTAAATCTACCTAATAACTCTACATCCACCTAATACTCTACACCACTATATCTCCCTAATACCCCTACACCACTACATCAACCTAATACTCTACACCACTAAATCTACCTAATACCCCTACACCACTACATCTACCTAATACCTCTACACCAATACATCTACCTAATACCCCTACATCTACCTAATACCCCTACACCACTACATCTACCTAATACCACTACATCTACCTAATACCCCTACATCCCTACATCTACCTAATACCCCTACATCTACCTAATACCTCTACACCACTACATCTACCTAATACCCCTATATCTACCTAATACCACTACATCTACGATAATACCCCTACACCCCTACATCTACCTAATACCTCTACACCCCTACATCTACCCAATACCTCTACAGTGTAGAGTCTACACCAATACATCTATCTACCTAATACCTCTACATCTACCTAATACCAATACATCTACCTAATACCACTACATCTACCTAATACCTCTACACAACTACATCTACCTAATACCCTTTCACCACTACATTTCCCTAATACCCCTATATCTACCTGATACCCCTACACCCCTACCTCTACCTAATACCACTACACCTACATAATACCCCTACATTTACCTAATACCCCTACATCTACCTAATACATCTACATCTACCTAATACCCCTACATCTACCTAATTCCACTACATCTACCTAATACCCCTGCATCTACCTAATACCCTTTCACCACTACATCTACCGAATACCCCTACATCTACCGAATACCCCTACATCTACCAAATACCCCTACATCTACCTAATACATCTACATCTACCTAATACCCCTACATCTACCTAATTCCACTACATCTACCTAATACCCCTGCATCTACCTAATACCCTTTCACCACTACATTTCCCTAATACCCCTACATCTACCTAATACCCCTACACCACTACATCTACCTAACAGCCCTACACCACTACATCAACCTAATACTCTACACCACTAAATCTACCTAATACCCCTACATCTACCTAATACCTCTACACCAATACATCTACCTAATACCACTACATCTACCTAATACCTCTACACCACTACATCTACCTAATACCCCTACATCTACCTAATACCCCTACACCACTACATCTACCTAATACCACTACATCTACCTAATACCCCTACATCCCTACATCTACCTAATACCCCTACATCTACCTAATACCCCTATATCTACCTAATACCACTACATCTACATCTACCTAATACCTCTACACCCCTACATCTACCCAATACCTCTATCTACCTAATACCTCTACATCTACCTAATACCAATACATCTACCTAATACCACTACATCTACCTAATACCACTACATCTACCTAATACCCCTATACCACTACATCTACCTAATACCACTACGTCAACCGAATACCACTACATCTACATAATACCCCATACATCTACCTAATACCCCTACACCACTACAGCTACATAATACCCCTACATCTACCTAATACCCCTACATCTACCTAATACCACTACATCTACCTAATACCCCTACATCTACCTCATACCCCTACATCTACCTAATACCCCTACATCTACCTAATATCCCTACACCCCTACATCTACCTAGTACCCCTACACCACTACATCTACCTAATACCACTGCATCAACCGAATACCACTACATCTACATAATACCCCTACATTTACCTAATACCCCTACATCTACCTAATACCCCTACATCTACCTAATACCCCTACATCTACCTAATACCCCTACATCTACCTAATACCCCTACACCACTACAGCTACATAATACCCCTACATCTACATAATACCCCTATATCTACATAATACCCCTACATCTACCTAATACCCCTATATCTACCTAATACCCCTACATCTACCGAATACCACTATATCTACCTAATAAAACCTATATCTACCTAATAACCCTACATCTACCTAATACCACTACATCTACCGAATACCCCTACATCTACCTAATACCCCTACATCTACCTAATATCCCTACACCCCTACATCTACCTAATACCCCTACATCTACCTAATATCCCTACACCCCTACATCTACCTAATACCCCTACATCTACCTAATACCACTACATCTACCTAATACCCCTAGATCTACCTAATACCCCTACATCTACCTAATACCCCTACACCCCTACATCTACCTAATAACCCTACATCTACCTAATACCACTATATCTACCTAATACCCCTACATCTACCTAATACCCCTACATCTACCTAATATCCCTACATCTACCTAATACCCCTACATCTACCTAATACCACTACATCTACCTAATACCCCTATACCACTCCATCTACCTAATTCTCCTACACCACTACATCTACCTAATACCCCTACCTCTACCTCATACCCCTACATCTACCTAATAACCCTACACCACAACATCTACCTGATACCCCTACATCTACCTGATACCTCTACCTAATACCACTACATCTACCTAATACCACTACATCAACCTAATACCCCTACACCACTACATCTACATAATACCCCTACATTTACCTAATACCCCTACATCTACCTAATACCACTACATCTACCGAATACCCCTACATCTACCGAATACCCCTACATCTACCAAATACCCCTACATCTACCTAATACCCCTACATCTACCTAATTCCACTACATCTACCTAATACCCCTGCATCTACCTAATACCCTTTCACCACTACATTTCCCTAATACCCCTACATCTACCTAATACCCCTACACCACTACATCAACCTAATACTCTACACCACTAAATCTACCTAATACCCCTACACCACTACATCTACCTAATACCTCTACACCACTACATCTACCTAATACCCCTATATCTACCTAATACCACTACATCTACGATAATACCCCTACACCCCTACATCTACCTAATACCTCTACACCCCTACATCTACCCAATACCTCTACACCAATACATCTATCTACCTAATACCTCTACATCTACCTAATACCTCTACACAACTACATCTACCTAATACCCTTTCACCACTACATTTCTCTAATACCCCTACATCTACCTAATACCCCTACATCTACCGAATACCCCTACATCTACCTAATACCCCTATATCTACCTAATAACCCTACATCTACCTAATACCACTATATCTACCTAATACCCCTACACCACTACATCTACCTAATACCACTACGTCAACCGAATACCACTACATCTACATAATACCCCTACATCTACCTAATACCCCTACATCTACCTAATACCACTACATCTACCTAATACCCCTACATCTACCTAATACCCCTACATCTACCTAATACCCCTACATCTACCTAATACCCCTATATCTACATAATACGCCTACATCTACCTAATACCCCTATATCTACCTAATACCCCTACATCTACCTAATACCACTACATCTACCTAATACCCCTACATCTACCTGATACCCCTACCTCTACCTAATACCACTACACCTACATAATACCCCTACATCTACCTAATACCACTACATCTACCTAGTACCCCTACACCACTACATCTACCTAATACCACTGCATCAACCGAATACCACTACATCTACATAATACCCCTACATTTACCTAATACCCCTACATCTACCTAATACCCCTACATCTACCTAATACCCCTACATCTACCTAATACCCCTACATCTACCTAATACCCCTACATCTACCTAATACCCCTACACCACTACAGCTACATAATACCCCTACATTTACCTAATACCCCTACATCTACCTAATACCCCTACATATACCTAATACCCCTACATCTACCTAATACCCCTACATCTACCTAATACCCCTACACCACTACAGCTACATAATACCCCTACATCTACATAATACCCCTACATCTACCTAATACCCCTACATCTACCTAATACCCCTATATCTACATAATACCCCTACATCTACCTAATACCCCTATATCTACATAATACCCCTACATCTACCTAATACCCCTATATCTACCTAATACCCCTATATCTACCTAATAACCCTACATCTACCGAATACCACTATATCTACCTAATAAAACCTATATCTACCTAATAACCCTACATCTACCTAATACCCCTACATCTACCTAATATCCCTACACCCCTACATCTACCTAATACCCCTACATCTACCTAATACCCCTGCATCTACCTAATACCCTTTCACCACTACATTTCCCTAATACCCCTACATCTACCTAATACCCCTACACCACTACATCAACCTAATACTCTACACCACTAAATCTACCTAATACCCCTACACCACTACATCTACCTAATACCTCTACACCACTACATCTACCTAATACCCCTATATCTACCTAATACCACTACATCTACGATAATACCCCTACACCCCTACATCTACCTAATACCTCTACACCCCTACATCTACCCAATACCTCTACACCAATACATCTATCTACCTAATACCTCTACATCTACCTAATACCTCTACACAACTACATCTACCTAATACCCTTTCACCACTACATTTCTCTAATACCCCTATATCTACCTGATACCCCTACACCCCTACCTCTACCTAATACCACTACACCTACATAATACCCCTACATCTACCTAATACCACTACATCTACCTAATACCCCTACACCACTACATCTACCTAATACCACTACGTCAACCGAATACCACTACATCTACATAATACCCCTACATCTACCTAATACCCCTACATCTACCTAATACCACTACATCTACCTAATACCCCTACATCTACCTCATACCCCTACATCTACCTAATACCCCTACATCTACCTAATACCCCTATATCTACATAATACGCCTACATCTACCTAATACCCCTATATCTACCTAATACCCCTACATCTACCTAATACCCCTACATCTACCTAATACCCCTATATCTACCTAATACCCCTACATCTACCTAATACCACTACATCTACCTAATACCCCTACATCTACCTAATACCACTACATCTACCTAGTACCCCTACACCACTACATCTACCTAATACCACTGCATCAACCGAATACCACTACATCTACATAATACCCCTACATTTACCTAATACCCCTACATCTACCTAATACCCCTACATCTACCTAATACCCCTACATCTACCTAATACCCCTACATCTACCTAATACCCCTACATCTACCTAATACCCCTACACCACTACAGCTACATAATACCCCTACATTTACCTAATACCCCTACATCTACCTAATACCCCTACATATACCTAATACCCCTACATCTACCTAATACCCTACATCTACCTAATACCCTACACCACTACAGCTACATAATACCCCTACATCTACATAATACCCCTACATCTACCTAATACCCCTACATCTACCTAATACCCCTATATCTACATAATACCCCTACATCTACCTAATACCCCTATATCTACATAATACCCCTACATCTACCTAATACCCCTATATCTACCTAATACCCCTATATCTACCTAATAACCCTACATCTACCGAATACCACTATATCTACCTAATAAAACCTATATCTACCTAATAACCCTACATCTACCTAATACCCCTACATCTACCTAATATCCCTACACCCCTACATCTACCTAATACCCCTACATCTACCTAATATCCCTACACCCCTACATCTACCTAATACCCCTACATCTACCTAATACCCCTACATCTACCTAATACCACTACATCTACCTAATACCCCTAGATCTACCTAATACCCCTACATCTACCTAATACCCCTACACCCCTACATCTACCTAATACCCCTACATCTACCTAATACCCCTACATCTACCTAATACCCCTACATCTACCGAATACCCCTACATCTACCTAATACCCCTACACCACTACATCTACCTAATACCCCTACATCTACCTAATACCCCTACATCTACCTAATACCACTACATCTACCTAATACCCCTAGATCTACCTAATACCCCTACATCTACCTAATACCCCTACACCCCTACATCTACCTAATACCCCTACATCTACCTAATACCCCTACATCTACCTAATATCCCTACACCCCTACATCTACCTAATACCCCTACATCTACCTAATACCCCTACATCTACCTAATACCCCTACATCTACCGAATACCCCTACATCTACCTAATACCCCTATATCTACCTAATAACCCTACATCTACCTAATACCACTATATCTACCTAATACCCCTATATCTACCTAATACCCCTACATCTACCTAATACCCCTACATCTACCTAATACCACTACATCTACCTAATACCCCTATACCACTCCATCTACCTAATTCTCCTACACCACTACATCTACCTAATACCCCTACCTCTACCTCATACCCCTACATCTACCTAATAACCCTACACCACAACATTTACCTGATACCCCTACATCTACCTGATACCACTACATCTACCTAATACCCCTACATCTACCTAATACCACTACATCAACCTAATACCCCTACACCACTACATCTACATAATACCCCTACATTTACCTAATACCCCTACATCTACCTAATACCCCTACACCACTACATCTACCGAATACCCCTACATCTACCGAATACCCCTACATCTACCAAATACCCCTACATCTACCTAATACCACTACATCTACCTAATACCCCTACATCTACCTAATTCCACTACATCTACCTAATACCCCTGCATCTACCTAATACCCTTTCACCACTACATTTCCCTAATACCCCTACATCTACCTAATACCCCTACATCTACCTAACAGCCCTACACCACTACATCAACCTAATACTCTACACCACTAAATCTACCTAATACCCCTACACCACTACATCTACCTAATACCTCTACACCAATACATCTACCTAATACCACTACATCTACCTAATACCCCTACATCCCTACATCTACCTAATACCCCTACATCTACCTAATACCTCTACACCACTACATCTACCTAATACCCCTATATCTACCTAATACCACTACATCTACGATAATACCCCTACATCTACCTAATACCTCTACACCCCTACATCTACCCAATACCTCTACACCAATACATCTATCTACCTAATACCTCTACATCTAACTAATACCAATACATCTACCTAATACCACTACATCTACCTAATACCTCTACACAACTACATCTACCTAATACCCTTTCACCACTACATTTCCCTAATACCCCTATATCTACCTGATACCCCTACACCCCTACCTCTACCTAATACCACTACACCTACATAATACCCCTACATCTACCTAATACCACTACATCTACCTAATACCCCTACACCACTACATCTACATAATACCACTGCGTCAACCGAATACCACTACATCTACATAATACCCCTACATCTACCTAATACCCCTACACCACTACAGCAACATAATACCCCTACATCTACCTAATACCCCTACATCTACCTAATACCACTACATCTACCTAATACCCCTACATCTACCTCATACCCCTACATCTACCTAATACCCCTACATCTACCGAATACCCCTACATCTACCTAATACCCCTATATCTACCTAATAACCCTATACCACTCCATCTACCTAATTCTCCTACACCACTACATCTACCTAATACCCCTACCTCTACCTCATACCCCTACATCTACCTAATAACCCTACACCACAACATCTACCTGATACCCCTACATCTACCTGATACCTCTACCTAATACCACTACATCTACCTAATACCCCTACATCTACCTAATACCACTACATCAACCTAATACCCCTACATCTACATAATACCCCTACATTTACCTAATACCCCTACATCTACCTAATACCCCTACACCACTACATCTACCGAATACCCCTACATCTACCGAATACCCCTACATCTACCAAATACCCCTACATCTACCTAATACCACTACATCTACCTAATACCCCTACATCTACCTAATTCCACTACATCTACCTAATACCCCTGCATCTACCTAATACCCTTTCACCACTACATTTCCCTAATACCCCTACATCTACCTAATACCCCTACATCTACCTAACAGCCCTACACCACTACATCAACCTAATACTCTACACCACTAAATCTACCTAATACCCCTACACCACTACATCTACCTAATACCTCTACACCAATACATCTACCTAATACCACTACATCTACCTAATACCCCTACATCCCTACATCTACCTAATACCCCTACATCTACCTAATACCTCTACACCACTACATCTACCTAATACCCCTATATCTACCTAATACCACTACATCTACGATAATACCCCTACATCTACCTAATACCTCTACACCCCTACATCTACCCAATACCTCTACACCAATACATCTATCTACCTAATACCTCTACATCTACCTAATACCAATACATCTACCTAATACCACTACATCTACCTAATACCTCTACACAACTACATCTACCTAATACCCTTTCACCACTACATTTCCCTAATACCCCTATATCTACCTGATACCCCTACACCCCTACCTCTACCTAATACCACTACACCTACATAATACCCCTACATCTACCTAATACCACTACATCTACCTAATACCCCAACACCACTACATCTACCTAATACCACTACGTCAACCGAATACCACTACATCTACATAATACCCCTACATCTACCTAATACCCCTATATCTACATAATACGCCTACATCTACCTAATACCCCTATATCTACCTAATACCCCTACATCTACCTAATACCACTACATCTACCTAATACCCCTACATCTACCTGATACCCCTACCTCTACCTAATACCACTACACCTACATAATACCCCTACATCTACCTAATACCACTACATCTACCTAATACCCCTACATCTACCTGATACCCCTACCTCTACCTAATACCACTACACCTACATAATACCCCTACATCTACCTAATACCACTACATCTACCTAGTACCCCTACACCACTACATCTACCTAATACCACTGCATCAACCAAATACCACTACATCTACATAATACCCCTACATCTACCTAATACCCCTACATCTACCTAATACCCCTACATCTACCTAATACCCCTACACCACTACAGCTACATAATACCCCTACATCTACATAATACCCCTACATCTACCTAATACCCCTACATCTACCTAATACCCCTATATCTACCTAATACCCCTATATCTACCTAATAACCCTACATCTACCGAATACCACTATATTTACCTAATAAAACCCATATCTACCTAATAACCCTACATCTACCTAATACCACTACATCTACCGAATACCCCTACATCTACCTAAATCTACCTAATATCCCTACACCCCTACATCTACCTAATACCCCTACATCTACCTAATATCCCTACACCCCTACATCTACCTAATACCCCTACATCTACCTAATACCCCTACATCTACCTAATACCACTACATCTACCTAATACCCCTACATCTACCTAATACCCCTACATCTACCTAATACCCCTACACCCCTACATCTACCTAATACCCCTATATCTACCTAATAACCCTACATCTACCTAATACCACTATATCTACCTAATACCCCTATATCTACCTAATACCCCTACATCTACCTAATACCCCTACATCTACCTAATACCACTACATCTACCTAATACCCCTATACCACTCCATCTACCTAATTCTCCTACACCACTACATCTACCTAATACCCCTACCTCTACCTCATACCCCTACATCTACCTAATAACCCTACACCACAACATCTACCTGATACCCCTACATCTACCTGATACCTCTACCTAATAACACTACATCTACCTAATACCCCTACATCTACCTAATACCACTACATCAACCTAATACCCCTACACCACTACATCTACATAATACCCCTACATTTACCTAATACCCCTACATCTACCGAATACCCCTACATCTACCGAATACCCCTACATCTACCAAATACCCCTACATCTACCTAATACCACTACATCTACCTAATACCCCTACATCTACCTAATTCCACTACATCTACCTAATACCCCTGCATCTACCTAATACCCTTTCACCACTACATTTCCCTAATACCCCTACATCTACCTAATACCCCTACACCACTACATCTACCTAACAGCCCTACACCACTACATCTACCTAATACCTCTACACCAATACATCTACCTAATACCACTACATCTACCTAATACCTCTACACCACTACATCTACCTAATACCCCTACATCTACCTAATACCCCTACACCACTACATCTACCTAATACCACTACATCTACCTAATACCCCTACATCCCTACATCTACCTAATACCCCTACATCTACCTAATACCTCTACACCACTACATCTACCTAATACCCCTATATCTACCTAATACCACTACATCTACGATAATACCCCTACATCTACCTAATACCTCTACACCCCTACATCTACCCAATACCTCTACACCAATACATCTATCTACCTAATACCTCTACATCTACCTAATACCAATACATCTACCTAATACCACTACATCTACCTAATACCTACACAACTACATCTACCTAATACCCTTTCACCACTACATTTCCCTAATACCCCTATATCTACCTGATACCCCTACACCCCTACCTCTACCTAATACCACTACACCTACATAATACCCCTACATCTACCTAATACCACTACATCTACCTAATACCCCTACACCACTACATCTACCTAATACCACTACGTCAACCGAATACCACTACATCTACATAATACCCCTACATCTACCTAATACCCCTACACCACTACAGCTACATAATACCCCTACATCTACCTAATACCCCTACATCTACCTAATACCACTACATCTACCTAATACCCCTACATCTACCTCATACCCCTACATCTACCTAATACCCCTACATCTACCTAATACCCCTATATCTACATAATACGCCTACATCTACCTAATACCCCTATATCTACCTAATACCCCTACATCTACCTAATACCACTACATCTACCTAATACCCCTACCTCTACCTAATACCACTACACCTACATAATACCCCTACATCTACCTAATACCACTACATCTACCTAGTACCCCTACATCTACCTAATACCACTGCATCGACCGAATACCACTACATCTACATAATACCCCTACATTTACCTAATACCCCTACATCTACCTAATACCCCTACATCTACCTAATACCCCTACATCTACCTAATACCCCTACACCACTACAGCTACATAATACCCCTACATCTACATAATACCCCTACATCTACCTAATACCCCTACATCTACCTAATACCCCTATATCTACATAATACCCCTACATCTACCTAATACCCCTATATCTACATAATACCCCTACATCTACCTTATACCCCTATATCTACCTAATACCCCTATATCTACCTAATAACCCTACATCTACCGAATACCACTATATCTACCTAATAAAACCTATATCTACCTAATAACCCTACACCCCTACATCTACCTAATACCCCTACATCTACCTAATATCCCTACACCCCTACATCTACCTAATACCCCTACATCTACCTAATACCCCTACATCTACCTAATACCACTACATCTACCTAATACCCCTACATCTACCTAATACCCCTACATCTACCTAATACCCCTACACCCCTACATCTACCTAATACCCCTACATCTACCTAATACCCCTACATCTACCTAATACCCCTACATCTACCTAATACCCCTACATCTACCTAATACCCCTACATCTACCTAATACCCCTACATCTACCGAATACCCCTACATCTACCTAATACCCCTACATCTACCTAATACCCCTACATCTACCGAATACCCCTACATCTACCTAATACCACTACATCTACCTAATACCCCTACATCTACCTAATACCCCTACATCTACCTAATACCTCTACACCACTACATCTACCTAATACCCCTATATCTACCTAATACCACTACATCTACGATAATACCCCTACATCTACCTAATACATCTACACCCCTACATCTACCCAATACCTCTACACCAATACATCTATCTACCTAATACCTCTACATCTACCTAATACCAATACATCTACCTAATACCCCTACATCTACCTAATACCCCTACACCACTACAGCTACATAATACCCCTACATCTACCTAATACCCCTACATCTACCTAATACCACTACATCTACCTAATACCCCTACATCTACCTCATACCCCTACATCTACCTAATACCCCTACATCTACCTAATACCCCTATATCTACATAATACGCCTAAATCTACCTAATACCCCTATATCTACCTAATACCCCTACATCTACCTAATACCACTACATCTACCTAATACCCCTACATCTACCTGATACCCCTACCTCTACCTAATACCACTACACCTACATAATACCCCTACATCTACCTAATACCACTACATCTACCTAATACCCCTACATCTACCTGATACCCCTACCTCTACCTAATACCACTACACCTACATAATACCCCTACATCTACCTAATACCACTACATCTACCTAGTACCCCTACACCACTACATCTACCTAATACCACTGCATCAACCAAATACCACTACATCTACATAATACCCCTACATCTACCTAATACCCCTACATCTACCTAATACCCCTACATCTACCTAATACCCCTACACCACTACAGCTACATAATACCCCTACATCTACATAATACCCCTACATCTACCTAATACCCCTACATCTACCTAATAACCCTACATCTACCGAATACCACTATATCTACCTAATAAAACCCATATCTACCTAATAACCCTACATCTACCTAATACCACTACATCTACCGAATACCCCTACATCTACCTAATACACCTACATCTACCTAATATCCCTACACCCCTACATCTACCTAATACCCCTACATCTACCTAATATCCCTACATCTACCTAATACCCCTACATCTACCTAATACCCCTACATCTACCTAATACCACTACATCTACCTAATACCCCTACATCTACCTAATACCCCTACATCTACCTAATACCCCTACACCCCTACATCTACCTAATACCCCTACATCTACCTAATACCCCTACATCTACCGAATACCCCTACATCTACCTAATACCCCTATATCTACCTAATAACCCTACATCTACCTAATACCACTATATCTACCTAATACCCCTATATCTACCTAATACCCCTACATCTACCTAATACCCCTACATCTACCTAATACCACTACATCTACCTAATACCCCTATACCACATCTACCTAATACACCACTACATCTACCTAATACCCCTACCTCTACCTCATACCCTACATCTACCTAATAACCCTACACCACAACATCTACCTGATACCCCTACATCTACCTGATACCTCTACCTAATACCACTACATCTACCTAATACCCCTACATCTACCTAATACCACTACATCAACCTAATACCCCTACACCACTACATCTACATAATACCCCTACATTTACCTAATACCCCTACACCACTACATCTACCGAATACCCCTACATCTACCGAATACCCCTACATCTACCAAATACCCATACATCTACCTAATACCACTACATCTACCTAATACCCCTACATCTACCTAATTCCACTACATCTACCTAATACCCCTGCATCTACCTAATACCCTTTCACCACTACATTTCCCTAATACCCCTACATCTACCTAATACCCCTACACCACTACATCTACCTAACAGCCCTACACCACTACATCAACCTAATACTCTACACCACTAAATCTACCTAATACCCCTACACCACTACATCTACCTAATACCTCTACACCAATACATCTACCTAATACCACTACATCTACCTAATACCTCTACACCACTACATCTACCTAATACCTCTACATCTACCTAATACCCCTACACCACTACATCTACCTAATACCACTACATCTACCTAATACCCCTACATCCCTACATCTACCTAATACCCCTACATCTACCTAATACCTCTACACCACTACATCTACCTAATACCCCTATATCTACCTAATACCACTACATCTACGATAATACCCTACATCTACCTAATACCTCTACACCCCTACATCTACCCAATACCTCTACACCAATACATCTATCTACCTAATACCTCTACATCTACCTAATACCAATACATCTACCTAATACCACTACATCTACCTAATACCTCTACACAACTACATCTACCTAATACCCTTTCACCACTACATTTCCCTAATACCCCTATATCTACCTGATACCCCTACACCCCTACCTCTACCTAATACCACTACACCTACATAATACCCCTACATCTACCTAATACCACTACATCTACCTAATACCCCTACACCACTACATCTACCTAATACCACTACGTCAACCGAATACCACTACATCTACATAATACCCCTACATCTACCTAATACCCCTACACCACTACAGCTACATAATACCCCTACATCTACCTAATACCCTACATCTACCTAATACCACTACATCTACCTAATACCCCTACATCTACCCCCTACATCTACCTAATACCCCTATATCTACATAATACGCCTACATCTACCTAATACCCCTATATCTACCTAATACCCCTACATCTACCTAATACCACTACATCTACCTAATACCCCTACCTCTACCTAATACCACTACACCTACATAATACCCCTACATCTACCTAATACCACTACATCTACCTAGTACCCCTACACCACTACATCTACCTAATACCACTGCATCGACCGAATACCACTACATCTACATAATACCCCTACATTTACCTAATACCCCTACATCTACCTAATACCCCTACATCTACCTAATACCCCTACATCTACCTAATACCCCTACATCTACCTAATACCCCTACACCACTACAGCTACATAATACCCCTACATCTACATAATACCCCTACATCTACCTAATACCCCTACATCTACCTAATACCCCTATATCTACATAATACCCCTACATCTACCTAATACCCCTATATCTACATAATACCCCTACATCTACCTTATACCCCTATATCTACCTAATACCCCTATATCTACCTAATAACCCTACATCTACCGAATACCACTATATCTACCTAATAAAACCTATATCTACCTAATAACCCTACATCTACCTAATACCACTACATCTACCGAATACCCCTACATCTACCTAATACACCTACATCTACCTAATATCCCTACACCCCTACATCTACCTAATACCCCTACATCTACCTAATATCCCTACACCCCTACATCTACCTAATACCCCTACATCTACCTAATACCCCTACATCTACCTAATACCACTACATCTACCTAATACCCCTACATCTACCTAATACCCCTACATCTACCTAATACCCCTACACCCCTACATCTACCTAATACCCCTACATCTACCTAATACCCCTACATCTACCTAATACCCCTACATCTACCGAATACCCCTACATCTACCTAATACCCCTATATCTACCTAATAACCCTACATCTACCTAATACCACTACATCTACCTAATACCCCTATACCACTCCATCTACCTAATTCTCATACACCACTACATCTACCTAATACCCCTACCTCTACCTCATACCCCTACATCTACCTAATAACCCTACACCACAACATCTACCTGATACCCCTACATCTACCTGATACCCCTACATCTACCTAATACCACTACATCAACCTAATACCCCTACACCACTACATCTACATAATACCCCTACATTTACCTAATACCCCTACATCTACCTAATACCCCTACACCACTACATCTACCGAATACCCCTACATCTACCGAATACCCCTACATCTACCTAATACCACTACATCTACCTAATACCCCTACATCTATCTAATTCCACTACATCTACCTAATACCCCTGCATCTACCTAATACCCTTTCACCACTACATTTCCCTAATACCCCTACATCTACCTAATACCCCTACACCACTACATCTACCTAACAGCCCTACACCACTACATCGACCTAATACCCCTACACCCCTACATCTACCTAATACCCCTACACCACTACATCTACCTAATATCTACATCTACCTAATACACCTACACCACTAAATCTACCTAATACCCTACACCCCTACATCTACCTAATACCCTACATCTACCTAATACCCTACACCAGTATCTACCTCTCTACACCACTACATCTACCTAATACCCCTACATCTACCTAATACCCCTACACCCCTACATCTACCTAATACCCCTAAATCTACCTAATACCCCTACACCACTACATCTACCTAATACCACTACATCAACCGAATACCACTACATCTACATAATACCCCTACATTTACCTAACACCCCTACATCTACCTAATACCCCTACATCTACCTAATACCCCTACATCTACCTAATACCACTACATCTACCTAATACCACTACATCTACCTAATACCCCTACATCTACCTAATACCCCTACACCACTACAGCTACATAATACCCCTACATCTACCTAATACCCCTACATCTACCTAATACCACTACATCTACCTAATACCCCTACATCTACCTAATACCCCTACATCTACCTAATACCCTACATCTACATAATACGCCTACATCTACCTAATACCACTACATCTACCTAATACCCCTACATCTACCTGATACCCCTACACCCCTACCTCTACCTAATACCACTACACCTACATAATACCCCTACATCTACCTAATACCCTACACCACTACAGCTACATAATACCCCTACATCTACATAAAACCCCTACATCTACCTAATACCCCTATATCTACCTACATCTACCTAATACCCCTATATCTACATAATACCCCTACATCTACCTAATACCCCTATATCTACCTAATACCCCTACATATACCTAATACCCCTACATCTACCTAATACCCCTACATCTACCTAATACCCCTACACCACTACAGCTACATAATACCCCTACATCTACCTAATACCCCTATATCTACATAATACCCCTACATCTACCTAATACCCCTATATCTACATAATACCCCTACATCTACCTAATACCCCTATATCTACCTAATAACCCTACATCTACCGAATACCACTATATCTACCTAATAAAACCTATATCTACCTAATAACCCTACATCTACCTAATACCACTATATCTACCTAATACCCCTATATCTACCTAATAACCCCACATCTATCTAATACCACTACATCTACCTAATACCCCTATATCTACCTAATACCCCTACACCACTACATCTACCTAATACCCCTACCTCTACCTCATACCCCTACATCAACCTAATACCCCTACACCACTACATCTACATAATACCCCTACATTTACCTAACACCCCTACATCTACCTAATACCCCTACACCACTACATCTACCGAAAACCCCTACATCTACCGAATACCCCTACATCTACCAAATATTTTACATCTACCTAATACCCCTACATCTACCTAATACCACTACATCTACCTAATACCCCTACATCTACCTAATACCCTACATCTACCTAATACCCCTACACCACTACATCTACCTAATAGCCCTACACCACTACATCTACCTAATACCCCTACACCCCTACATCTACCTAATACCCCTACATCTACCTAATACCCCTACACCACTACATCTACCTAATACCCCTACACAAGTACATCTACCTAATACCCCTACATCTACCTAATACACCTACACCACTAAATCTACCTAATACCCCTACACCCCTACATCTACCTAATACCCCTAATCCCTACATCTACCTAATACCCCTACACCAGTACATCTACCTAATACCTCTACACCACTACATCTACCTAATACCCCTACATCTACCTAATACCCCTACACCCCTACATCTACCTAATACCCCTAAACCCCTACATCTACCTAATACCTCTACACCCCTACATCTACCTAATACTCCTACATCTACCTAATACCACTACATCTACCCAATACCCCTACATCTACCTAATATCCCTACACCACTACATCTACATAATACCCTACATCTACATAATACCCCTACATCTACCTAATACCCTATATCTACATAATACCCCTACATCTACCTAATACCCCTACATCTACCTAATAGCCCTACATCTACCTAATAACCCTACATCTACCTAATACCACTACATCGACCTAATACCCCTATACCACCCATCCACCTATTCTCCTAACCACCACATCTACCTGATACCCATACTCTACATCTACCTAATACCCTACACCACAACATCTACCTGATACCCTACATCTACCTAATACCCCTACATCGACCTAATACCACTACATCTACCTAATACCCCTACATCTACCTCATACCCCTACATCTACCTAATACCCCTACATCTACATAATACGCCTACATCTACCTAATACCACTACATCTATCTAATACCACTACATCTACCTAATACCCCTATATCTACCTAATACCCCTACACCACTACATCTACCTAATACCCCTACCTCTACCTCATACCCCTACATCAACCTAATACCCCTACACCACTACATCTACATAATACCCCTACATTTACCTAACACCCCTACATCTACCTAATACCCCTACACCACTACATCTACCGAAAACCCCTACATCTACCGAATACCCCACATCTACCAAATACCCCTACATCTACCTAATACCCTACATCTACCTAATACCACTACATCTACCTAATACCCCTACATCTACCTAATACCCCTACATCTACCTAATACCCCTACACCACTACATCTACCTAATAGCCCTACACCACTACATCTACCTAATACCCCTACACCCCTACATCTACCTAATACCCCTACATCTACCTAAACCCCTACACCACTACATCTACCTAATACCCCTACACAAGTACATCTACCCCCCTACATCTACCTAATACACCTACTAAATCTACCTAATACCCTACCCCTACATCTACCTAATACCCCTAATCCCTACATCTACCTAATACCCCTGCCACCTACATCTACCTAATACCTCTACACCACTACATCTACCTAATACCCCTACATCTACCTAATACCCCTACACCCCTACATCTACCTAATACCCCTAAACCCCTACATCTACCTAATACCTCTACACCCCTACATCTACCTAATACTCCTACATCTACCTAATACCACTACATCTACCTAATACCCTACATCTACCTAATATCCCTACACCACTACATCTACATAATACCCCTACATCTACCCCTACATCTACCTAATACCCTATATCTACATAATACCCCTACATCTACCTAATACCCCTACATCTACCTAATAGCCCTACATCTACCTAATAACCCTACATCTACCTAATACCACTACATCGACCTAATACCCCTATACCACTCCATCCACCTAATTCTCCTACACCACCACATCTACCTGATACCCATACCTCTACATCTACCTAATACCCCTACACCACAACATCTACCTGATACCCCTACATCTACCTAATACCCCTACATCGACCTAATACCACTACATCTACCTAATACCCCTACATCTACCTCATACCCCTACATCTACCTAATACCCCTACATCTACATAATACGCCTACATCTACCTAATACCACTACATCTACCTAATACCCCTACATCTACCTAATACCCCTACACCACTACATCTACCTAACAGCCCTACACCACTCGACCTAATACCCCTACACCCCTACATCTACCTAATACCCCTACATCTACCTAATACCCCTACACCACTACATCTACCTAATACCCCTACATCTACCTAATACACCTACACCACTAAATCTACCTAATACCCCTACACCCCTACATCTACCTAATACCCCTAATCCCTACATCTACCTAATACCCCTACACCAGTACATCTACCTAAACCTCTACACCACTACATCTACCTAATACCCCTACATCTACCTAATACCCCTACACCACTACATCTACCTAATACCCCTACCTCTACCTCATACCCCTACATCAACCTAATACCCCTACACCACTACATCTACATAATACCCCTACATTTACCTAACACCCCTACATCTACCTAATACCCCTACACCACTACATCTACCGAAAACCCCTACATCTACCGAATACCCCTACATCTACCAAATACCCCTACATCTACCTAATACCCCTACATCTACCTAATACCACTACATCTACCTAATACCCCTACATCTACCTAATACCCCTACATCTACCTAATACCCCTACACCACTACATCTACCTAATAGCCCTACACCACTACATCTACCTAATACCCCTACACCCCTACATCTACCTAATACCCCTACATCTACCTAATACCCCTACACCACTACATCTACCTAATACCCCTACACAAGTACATCTACCTAATACCCCTACATCTACCTAATACACCTACACCACTAAATCTACCTAATACCCCTACACCCCTACATCTACCTAATACCCCTAATCCCTACATCTACCTAATACCCCTACACCAGTACATCTACCTAATACCTCTACACCACTACATCTACCTAATACCCCTACATCTACCTAATACCCCTACACCCCTACATCTACCTAATACCCCTAAACCCCTACATCTACCTAATACCTCTACACCCCTACATCTACCTAATACTCCTACATCTACCTAATACCACTACATCTACCCAATACCCCTACATCTACCTAATATCCCTACACCACTACATCTACATAATACCCCTACATCTACATAATACCCCTACATCTACCTAATACCCCTATATCTACATAATACCCTACATCTACCTAATACCCCTACATCTACCTAATAGCCCTACATCTACCTAATAACCCTACATCTACCTAATACCACTACATCGACCTAATACCCCTATACCACTCCATCCACCTAATTCTCCTACACCACCACATCTACCTGATACCCATACCTCTACATCTACCTAATACCCCTACACCACAACATCTACCTGATACCCCTACATCTACCTAATACCCCTACATCGACCTAATACCACTACATCTACCTAATAACCCTACATCTACCTCATACCCCTACATCTACCTAATACCCCTACATCTACATAATACGCCTACATCTACCTAATACCACTACATCTACCTAATACCCCTACATCTACCTAATACCCCTACACCACTACATCTACCTAACAGCCCTACACCACTACATCGACCTAATACCCCTACACCCCTACATCTACCTAATACCCCTACATCTACCTAATACCCCTACACCACTACATCTACCTAATACCCCTACATCTACCTAATACACCTACACCACTAAATCTACCTAATACCCCTACACCCCTACATCTACCTAATACCCCTAATCCCTACATCTACCTAATACCCCTACACCAGTACATCTACCTAAACCTCTACACCACTACATCTACCTAATACCCCTACATCTACCTAATACCCCTACACCCCTACATCTACCTAATACCCCTAAATCTACCTAATACCCCTACACCACTACATCTACCTAATACCACTACATCAACCGAATACCACTACATCTACATAATACCCCTACATTTACCTAACACCCCTACATCTACCTAATACCCCTACATCTACCTAATACCCCTACATCTACCTAATACCACTACATCTACCTAATACCACTACATCTACCTAATACCCCTACATCTACCTAATACCCCTACACCACTACAGCTACATAATACCCCTACATCTACCTAATACCCCTACATCTACCTAATACCACTACATCTACCTAATACCCCTACATCTACCTCATACCCCTACATCTACCTAATACCCCTACATCTACATAATACGCCTACATCTACCTAATACCACTACATCTACCTAATACCCCTACATCTACCTGATACCCCTACACCCCTACCTCTACCTAATACCACTACACCTACATAATACCCCTACATCTACCTAATACCCCTACACCACTACAGCTACATAATACCCCTACATCTACATAAAACCCCTACATCTACCTAATACCCCTATATCTACATAATACCCCTACATCTACCTAATACCCCTATATCTACATAATACCCCTACATCTACCTAATACCCCTATATCTACCTAATACCCCTACATATACCTAATACCCCTACATCTACCTAATACCCCTACATCTACCTAATACCCCTACACCACTACAGCTACATAATACCCCTACATCTACCTAATACCCCTATATCTACATAATACCCCTACATCTACCTAATACCCCTATATCTACATAATACCCCTACATCTACCTAATACCCCTATATCTACCTAATAACCCTACATCTACCGAATACCACTATATCTACCTAATAAAACCTATATCTACCTAATAACCCTACATCTACCTAATACCACTATATCTACCTAATACCCCTATATCTACCTAATAACCCCACATCTATCTAATACCACTACATCTACCGAATACCCCTACATCTACCTAATACCCCTATATCTACCTAATACCCCTACACCACTACATCTACCTAATACCCCTACCTCTACCTCATACCCCTACATCAACCTAATACCCCTACACCACTACATCTACATAATACCCCTACATTTACCTAACACCCCTACATCTACCTAATACCCCTACACCACTACATCTACCGAAAAACATCTACCCTACATCTACCAAATGCCCTACATCTACCTAATACCCCTACATCTACCTAACACTACATCTACCTAATACCCCTACATCTACCTAATACCCCTACATCTACCTAATACCACACCACATCTACCTAAGCCCTACACCACTACATCTACCTAATACCCCCCTACATCTACCTACATCTACCTAATACCCCTACACCACTACATCTACCTAATACCCCTACACCAGTACATCTACCTAATACCCCTACATCTACCTAATACACCTACACCACTAAATCTACCTAATACCCCTACACCCCTACATCTACCTAATACCCCTAATCCCTACATCTACCTAATACCCCTACACCAGTACATCTACCTAATACCTCTACACCACTACATCTACCTAATACCCCTACATCTACCTAATACCCCTACACCCCTACATCTACCTAATACCCCTAAACCCCTACATCTACCTAATACCTCTACACCCCTACATCTACCTAATACTCCTACATCTACCTAATACCACTACATCTACCCAATACCCCTACATCTACCTAATATCCCTACACCACTACATCTACATAATACCCCTACATCTACATAATACCCCTACATCTACCTAATACCCCTATATCTACATAATACCCCTACATCTACCTAATACCCCTACATCTACCTAATAGCCCTACATCTACCTAATAACCCTACATCTACCTAATACCACTACATCGACCTAATACCCCTATACCACTCCATCCACCTAATTCTCCTACACCACCACATCTACCTGATACCCATACCTCTACATCTACCTAATACCCCTACACCACAACATCTACCTGATACCCCTACATCTACCTAATACCCCTACATCGACCTAATACCACTACATCTACCTAATACCCCTACATCTACCTCATACCCCTACATCTACCTAATACCCCTACATCTACATAATACGCCTACATCTACCTAATACCACTACATCTACCTAATACCCCTACATCTACCTAATACCACTACATCAACCTAATACCACTACATGTACATAATACCCCTACATTTAACTAATACCCCTACATCTACCTAATACCCCTACACCACTACATCTACCTAATACCCCTACATCTACCGAATACCCCTACATCTACCTAATACCACTACATCTACCTAATACCCCTACACCACTACAGCTACATAATACCCCTACATCTTCCTAATACCCCTACATCTACCTAATACCCCTACACCCCTACATCTACCTAATACCACAACATCTACCTAATACCCCTACACCACTACATCTACCTAATACCCCTACATCTACCTAATACCTCTACACCCCTACATCTACCTAATACTACTACACCAATACATCTATCTAATACCCCTACATCTACCTAATACCCCTAAACCCCTACATCTACCTAATACCCCTACACCCCTACATCTACCGAATACCCCTACACCCCTACATCTACCTAATACCCCTACACCCCTACATCTACCTAATACCCCTACACCAGTACATCTACCTAATACCCCTACACCCCTACATCTACCTAATACCCCTACACCCCTACATCTACCTAATACACCTACACACCTACATCTACCTAATACCCCTACATCTACCTAATAACCCTAAACCCCTACATCTACCTCATACCCCTACACCCCTACATCTACCTAATACCCCTACATCTACCTCATACCCCTACACCCCTACATCTACCTAATACCCCTACATCTACCTCATACCCCTACACCCCTACATCTACCTAATACCCCTACATCTACCTAATACCCCTAAACCCCTACATCTACCTAATACCCCTAAACCCCTACATCTACCTAATACCCCTACATCTACCTCATACCCCTACACCCCTACATCTACCTAATACCCCTACATCTACCTAATACCCCTAAACCCCTACATCTACCTAATACCCCTACACCCCTACATCTACCTAATACCCCTACACCCCTACATCTACCTAATACCCCTACACCCCTACATCTACCTAATACCCCTACACCAGTACATCTACCTAATACACCTACACCAATATCATCCTCTCCTCTTTCCCCACCTGATAGTGACACTTCGTTATCGCCAGCAGCAGAAGGGGATGTTGGACATGTAAGGTAGAGCAGGTTGTGTGACCATCCCGCCATGCTGCTGAGTTTTCATCCCAGGTGTTGAGGCATTGAAGTAGTTGCGGCATCAACCAAGAGGGGATTGGGTGAAAACTGCCGTTTCATGTCATTTGTGGAAAACCCTATTTGTGTGCTAGTCGCCGTTGTTACTGGGTAAATGAAACCTGTACTGCCAGGCCCTGAGGCAGTCGGCTCAAACTGGACCTCAGACTTGCCATACCCAAAAGCTACAAGCTGCTGGGCTGTCTCAACAAAACACACATGAACCTTTTTTGTTCTTTTTCTGTGGAGGATCTCCCACTTTGAAGTGCTTCCATTTAACCTTCATTTAACTTTTGTGTTGTGCGCTCCCCGGTGCTTCGTTTCTGACAGTGGAAGCCTTTAGAACTGTTAAAAATGCCTCGGGGCAATCGATGGCATATTCCTCTGCACATCTGTCTCCTCTGCGGCGCCAGGTTCCAACTCGGAACTGGAAGCACCACATTATTCTGCTGTTGGTCGACACGCCTGATCCTTTTATTAATCTCAATCCTGTTCTTGAGTCAAACTGTTGAGGTCCTTACTCTTTCAATAGGATGTTTACTGCATGCCTGGGGTTCACCTACATTTGAACAGATGCTAATTCCTCAGCTTTAAGTGCAAATGCTTACAGTGTTCTTTGTTTGCTTGATCAGGTTTTGTGCATCATGTGCTCCCTACTAGTATCAACTACCCAGTGTGCATTTTAATTTGGCTCATTCTCTTCTTGTGCAAAAGGGAATGTTTTGTTACGGTTCTCTTGTGGTGAAGGAGAGTCGGACCAAAATGCAGCGTGATTATGATTCATGATATTTTAATGAAGTAAAAAACTATACATGAAGAAACTACAACAATAATGAAATGTGAAAACCGAAACAACCCTATCTGGTGCAGGTACAAAGACAGGAACAATCACCCACAAAACACTCAAAGAAAATGGCTGCCTAAATATGGTTCCCAATCAGAGACAACGATACACACCTGCCTCTGATTGAGAACCACTCCAGACAGCCATAGACTTTGCTAGATAACCCCACTAAGCCACACACCCAACACCCCACAAAACCCCAATACAAAACACACCACAATAAACCCAATGTCACACCCTGGCCTGACCAAATAAATGAAGACAAACACAATATATTATGTCCAGGGCGTGACATGTTTAAAGGTGATACGTGTATTTGGAGCCGTTTGATATCCCTCTAGAGAGCACATGACAAAAGCTGTGTATAACATAGCACAGACCATATGTTCTCAGCAAACCATTATTCCCTTTTCATGATGATTATGCTTTTCAAGAAGATCCCTGGTATTACTACATAACCCAAGAAGATCCCTGGTATTACTATATAACCCAAGAAGATCCCTGATATTACTATATAACCCAAGAAGATCCCTGGTATTACTACATAACCCAAGAAGATCCCTGGTATTACTATATAACCCAAGAAGGTCCCTGGTATTACTACATAACCCAAGAAGATCCCTGGTATTACTACATAACCCAAGAAGATCCCTGGTATTACTATATAACCCAAGAAGGTCCCTGGTATTACTATATAACCCAAGAAGATCCCTGGTATTACTACATAACCCAAGAAGATCCCTGGTATTACTATATAACCCAAGAAGGTCCCTGGTATTGCTATATAACCCAAGAAGATCCCTGGTATTACTATATAACCCAAGAAGATCCCTGGTATTACTACATAACCCAAGAAGATCCCTGGTATTACTACATAACCCAAGAAGGTCCCTGGTATTACTATATAACCCAAGAAGATCCCTGGTATTACTACATAACCCAAGAAGATCCCTGGTATTACTATATAACCCAAGAAGATCCCTGGTATTACTACATAACCCAAGAAGATCCCTGGTATTACTACATAACCCAAGAAGGTCCCTGGTATTGCTATATAACCCAAGAAGATCCCTGGTATTACTATATAACCCAAGAAGATCCCTGGTATTACTACATAACCCAAGAAGATCCCTGGTATTACTACATAACCCAAGAAGGTCCCTGGTATTACTATATAACCCAAGAAGATCCCTGGTATTACTACATAACCCAAGAAGATCCCTGGTATTACTATATAACCCAAGAAGATCCCTGGTATTACTATATAACCCAAGAAGATCCCTGGTATTACTATATAACTCAAGAAGATCCCTGGTATTACTATATAACCCAAGAAGATCCCTGGTATTACTATATAACCCAAAAAGATCCCTGGTTATACTGTATGTCTAATGATGTTCTGTATTATTGTCACGCCTTGGTCTTAGTATTTTGTGTTTTCTTTCAGGCCAGGGTGTGACATGGGTTTATTGTATTGTCGTATTGGGGTTTTTGTAGGCATTGGGATTGTGGTTGATTAGGGGTGTGTCTAGTATAGGCTTGGCTGCCTGAGGCGGTTCTCAATCAGAGTCAGGTGATTTCTCGTTGTCTCTGATTGGGAACCGTATTTAGGTAGCCAGGGTTTCACTGTGCATTTCGTGGGTGATTGTTCCTGTCTCTGTGTAGTTTCACCAGATAGGCTGTAATTAGGTTTCACGTTCCGTTTGTTGTTTTTGTATCTGTATAGTTATTTCATGTGTCACTTTGTTCATTAAAGTCATGAGTAACCACCACGCTGCATTTCGGTCCGACTCTCTTTCTACAAACGAAGCACGACGTTACAGAATCACCCACCACACTCGGACCGAACAGCGTGTTAACAGGCAGCAGCGAAGGGAGGACATTATGGACAGCAGAGGCTTGGAGTATACGACGTGGGAAGAAATAGACAGGTGGGTGGCCGACCCAGAGAGAATGCCGGAACCCGCCTGGGATTCGCTGGAGCAGTGCGAAGAGTGCTATAGGCGAATGGAGTCGAAAAGAAAGACACGGCGGCGCAGAGCGAAACCCGAAAGTCACCCCCAAATATTTATTGGGGGAGGGCTCAGGGAGAGAGTAGCAGAGTCAGGAGTCAGACCTGAGCCTACTCTCCCTGTTAATTGTGAGGAGCAGCGATATAAGGACTTCTGGTCTTGGGAGGAGATATTAGACGGAAGAGGACCCTGGGCTCAGCCTGGAGAATATCGCCGTCCCAAGGAAGAACTAGAGGCGGCTAAAGCGGAGAGGCGCTGGTATGAGGAGGCAGCACGGCAACGCGGATGGAAGCCCGAAAAGCATCCCCCCAAAAATATTGGGGGGCTTAAAGGGAGTATTGCTATGCCAGGTAGGAGACCTGCGCAAACTCCCTGTGCTTACCGGTGGGCTAGAGAAACCGGGCAGACACCGTGCTATGGAGCGCACAGTGTTTCCATTGCGGGTGCATAGCCCGGTGCGGTTCATACCAGCCCTTCGTATTGGCCGGGCTAGAGTGGGCATTGAGCCAGGTAAGCTTGGGCAGACTCGGTGCTCAAGAGCTCCAGTGCGCCTGCACGGTCCGGTCTATCCAAAGCCACCTCCACACACCAGTCCTCCGGTAGCAGCTCCCCACACCAGGCTTCCTGTACGTGTCCTCGCTCCAGTATCACCAGTGCCAGCACCACGCATCAGGCCTACAGTGCGCCTCGCCTCTCCTGTGCTGTCAGAGTCTCCCTCCTCTCCAGCGCTGTCGGAGCCTTTCTCCTCTCCTGCGCTACCGGAGTCTCCTGTATGTTCAGCGCTATCAGAGCCTTCCTCCTCTACAGCGCTGCCGGAGCCTCCTGCCTGTTCGGAGCAGCCTGAGCTGCCAGTCTGCAGGGAGCTGTCAGTCTGCAAGGTGCTGTCAGTCTGCATGAAGCAACCAGAGCTGTCAGTCTGCAAAGAGCTGTCAGTCTGCAAGGAGCTGTCAGTCTGCAAGGAGCTGTCAGTCTGCAAGGAGCTGCCAGTCTGCAGGGTGCTGTCAGCCTGCATGGAGCAGTCAGAGCTGTCAGTCTGCATGAAGCAGCCAGAGCTGTCAGTCTGCAAAGAGCTGCCAGTCTGCAAGGAGCTGTCAGTCTGAAAGGAGCTGTCAGTCTGCAAGGAGCTGCAAGTCTGCAGGGTGCTGTCAGCCTGCATGGAGCAGTCAGAGCTGTCAGTCTGCAAGGAGCTGTCAGCCTGCATAGAGCAGCTAGATCCGCCAGTCAGCCATGATCTTCTAGATCTGCCAGTCAACCAGATTCTTCCAGATCTGCCAGTCAACCAGTCTCTTCCAGATCTGCCAGTCTGCATAAAGCAGCTAGATCTGCCAGTCAGCCATGATCTTCTAGATCTGCCAGTCAACCAGATTCTACCAGATCTGCCAGTCAACCAGAATCTTCCAGATCTGCTAGTCAACCTGAATCTTCCAGATCCGCCAGCCAGGATTTACCGGAGCCTACTACCTACCTGAGCTTCCTCTCAGTACTGGGCTTCCTCTCAGTACTGGGCTTTCTCTCAGTACTGGGCTTCCCCTCAGTTCCGGGCTGTCCCTCAGTTCCGGGCTGCCCCCAGTTCCGGGCTGCCCCTCAGTCTCGAGCTGCCCCTCAGTCCCGAGCTGCCCCTCAGTCCCGAGCTGCCCCTCAGCCCCGAGCTGCCCCTCAGTCCCGAGCTTCCCCTCAGTCCCAAGCTGCCTCAGTCCCGAGCTGCCCCTCAGTCCCGAGCTGCCCCTCAGTCCCGAGCTGTCCCTCAGTCCCGAGATGCCCCTCAGTCACGAGCTGCTCCTCAGTTCTGTGGGGTTCTGGGTGAGGACTATTAGGCCATGGTCGGCGGCGAGGGTGGATTATCCCAGGACGCGAAGGGGAGGAACTCGGACATTAATGGAGTGGTGTCCACGTTCCGAGCCGGAACCGGCACCATGGACAGACGCCCACCCTATGGACCCTCCCTATGGTTCTGAGGTGCGTCCGGGAGTCCGCACCTTAGGGGGGGGGGTTCTGTCACGCCTTGGTCTTAGTATTTTTTGTTTTCTTTAATTATTTGTTCAGGCCAGGGTGTGACATGGGTTTATTGTATTGCCGTATTGGTTTTTTTGTAGGCATTGGGATTGTGGTTGATTAGGGGTGTGTCTAGTATAGGCTTGGCTGCCTGAGGCGGTTCTCAATCAGAGTCAGGTGATTTCTCGTTGTCTCTGATTGGGAACCGTATTTAGGTAGCCGAGGTTTCACTGTGTATTTCGTGGGTGATTGTTCCTGTCTCTGTGTAGTTTCACCAGATAGGCTGTAATTAGGTTTCTCGTTCCGTTTGTTGTTTTTGTATCTGTATAGTTATTTCATGTGTCACTTTGTTCATTAAAGTCATGAGTAACCACCACGCTGCATTTCGGTCCGACTCTCTTTCTAAAAACGAAGAACGACGTTACAATTATGTCATTCTGTATTATGTTTCGTGCTTTGTGTGGACCCCAGGAAGAGTAGCTGCTGCTTTTGCAACGGCTAATGGGGATCCTAATAAAATACCAAATACTGCATAACCCGATTTGGGAATCCACTTACGTGCCTCATTGGATACACCTGACTGGTTTCTTTGATGTGTTTTGTCAGCCATTTGTTGAATTATTGTTTATTCTACTGCATTATATAAGCATATATAAAATAGTCTGCATGCGATGGGACTATGTATATTTGGGTTACTCAGGCATGATATAAAATGCAATAATATTGATTGAGCCTTTCTTACACAGATAATAATGGCACCTATTGTAGACTATCTGAATGGTTGACGAGTTAATTTCTAATCTATGTTAGGAATATGTGATTTATCTTAGCAGGCAGGTCGCGGATGAGGTCTTGACAGGGTCTCTTTTGTTTTAGTGGATAAGACAGTGGAGATCTGCTGGCGGAACTCTCTGCCCTGTCTCTTCATTTAACTCTATTTGACACTGCACATAGAAAGGGAATTTTGAATGGGAACGTTTCTGATGTATCTTTCACCTTAGATACACCCTTATCTCTGAGGGAAGACAAAAATATGTTTCATTTAAAACGGAGTATCTGGGCTATTGGTTATTGGCTGCTGGTTTAAGCAAGAAATGTCTGGAAATGCATCAAATGAAAACCCTTGTCTGAATAAAAGTGATTGTGTTGTTATTTTATCATTTAGAATAAATTGTAATAGGATGTATGACACTAGTTTGATTATTGCAGAACTAAATACCAATCAGAAATAAAAGCGAGGACATAGCCTGCATACAGGGGGCACTCTTCTCTTGTTTATACAGTCTGTCTGTAAGCTCAGCCTGCAGATGCTCAGGGTGTCATCCAGAGAGTCCACGTTTAGCTTTGAAAGGAGAAAAAGTACAAAAATATATATATATATATATTTGCGGAGGTGAGTTTTCTTCATGTCAGCAGAGCTACAAAGCATTTCTTATAGTTCCCCTGAGAACAGTCTTACATTATAAACTTCATCAGCACAGATGACTATAAATAGCCCCTATGATGAGAAACTAATGGTGCTCATACTGATCAGTGGCAAGACAGAGTATTTAAAGTGTTTGAAGTTCTGTAAAAGGATTTCAAAGGCTGTCTTTGGGAGAGATGTTCTGAAAGTGCAAACAACTTTTCTCTTGTTAAACTGTTGCATTGGGATAATTTAAATGTGCGATAACAAACGGTCAATCAAAGTATGTACCTGGGAAAATAATAAATGGGTACAGGAATGTTAGTTATATTTGGAGAATGAGCTGTTCTTTGTGACTAGTTGGTACAGTTCATATGGGAAACGAATCATTTAGACAACACTCCCATAACAATACACTATTCTCCTGCAGATAGAGGACATATATTTGTATTTACATTTCCATATCATTAATTATGTCCTTCAACTGTTCACTGATTATTCACCGGCTGCCAAAGTTGGATAAAACTGGGACACCTCCGTTCAGTTCTGCAATTTAATTACAATCAAACTGCTGACTTCAAACTAACATGCTGCAAGTCGCAGCACATTCTGTGATATTTCTGCACCATCCAAAAGAGACAAAAAAGCCTTATTGTTGTTTGCACTTGGTCATTTGTAATTCTACCCACATAGGAATGATCCACATACATGTGTTATGCAAGCTACCTACCCAGAGAACAGACTTGTCTAATCACACATTTGATTTCCTGTAGATATGCTTGTTAGAGGTCTGCAATTCTAATTATGAAGATGCATGCAGAACTTAAAAAGCTACAGTATTATTTGTGAATAGTTATAACCTGGCAGATTTGAATAGAAACCGAACCAAGAACATGTGAGGCTTGTTGAAAGCTCTGAGCTGAATTTTGATCTTCAATCAAACACTCCCTGGTAATTGTCTATGGCTGCACTGTAGGGGGCGTTACCTAGGGCGAGCAGAATCCACAGGATAGGGTCACTCCAGTCTCAAGTGCCAGCGTGTCTCCACCCCCTCTCTTGATGCAAGGTAAAAAGGCTATCTCTAGTGCTGAGCCTCTCCAAACAGTCTCAACTAAGTTAATGACGGTAAGTTCACTCCTTCCAAGCTATAACAGATATTCCTCCTAAAATAGTTCAGCCTCATTGAAAAGCTGCATTTGGGAACTTAATATCCCAAGGTAGGAGCTCTGAATTAAATTGGGGAGAATCTTCAGATGTTCCAGGCATTCTCCAAGTTAAAACATGGTAAGGGAACCTTGTGTATGCAAACTCAGTTCAGCAGAATTGACCCTCTGGTGACTACTTGATAGCACACTAGGCTATAACACTTTGTCATCCTCCCTAAGGTGAGAGACAAGACGGCACATCATTAGCTCAATGTCATCATGCCTAATCAAAATTCTGTGATATGTACAGTGTCTGTCTATACAGTAGATACCTACATTTAGTGATATTTTACTGCAGTTAATATGGTATATCTTATGAATGAACACAGAGAAAGAAGCTAATCCTCTCCACCCCCAGCGCCTGCCATGCTACCTCATCATTAAAACAGCTGAAGGATCTCGACCATTTTAGCTACGAGCCATCAGTTAGTCTTCAGTGTCTGTAAAAGCCCTTTGCCAATCCAGGCATGAGAGTTGCATTGTTCCTCATCCATCCCCATTTATGTTCACAGGGGAAAGACTAAAATACACTATGTCCCACAAACCTTACAAACCCATCCGGAAATCTCCCAAACCCTCCCCCACTCCCATTCATTTTGGCTTCATGTCGTCACACAGGATGTATAGTGCTGTAGTACCAATGAGCTTGATGACATAGTGAACGTGCACAAGCTACTCTAGAGATGGTTGAGGTAAGGTCAGTATCCATGCTTTTCCCTGAGTCAGGCCAGAGCCCATGCTAACAGCTCCTCCCTGGTTCTGCTGGTGGTTTTCATGGATTCACCGTGCTCCTCTTCTGGAAGGAGCTCACCCATTGTTAATATGGCCTCCCAGGAGAATGTCCATGCACTCTGCTCAGCAAGGAACGCTCCTCTTCGATGCCTCACTAAGCATTATCTGGCTATGATGCAGACCATGCATTCAAATGGTTTATCTTCAAATGGATCTGAACTGTTGCCGGTCCTCGGCAGTGTAAGAACAACGTGCGAGTAGGGATTAAGGGATGTCTGGAAGGATATACAAGTATGCAGTACATCCTTCAAAAGTCAACCTTCCGTTTTCTGGAAATACATGTTTCTCAGATGGTGCTCAATTCTTGTCCATTTGGAATGTCTCCAGATACATCTTCTTAAATGTTTTATTTAACTTCCATTTAGCATTAGTTTCCACTAGACACAGGTTCTCGGTTTAACGTTTGTTATCTGAACACTTTGGACTTTGCTTACACTGTGACCAATGTGTTGATAGCCTCTCCTTGAAGGGGAGCTGAACTGACAGTGAGGTAAATCTGGTGTGACCAGAGACCATAGAAGGGAGTCTTGTTAGTGCCATTGCCCTAGAACGTGAGACAGACCCAAAGGAGAGGAAAACACGGAAGGTGAAGACAGTACAGAGAAGACATTTAATGTATGCTGTTTGAAAAGCCTCTCTCTCTCTCTCCTCCTCGGCTCTCTTTCTCTTCTTGTTGAGGCAGAACTTGATGTGTCCACAGGCCAAAATAAAGTTGCACTCCAAACAGGTTCCCTGGAGCGAGTAGAGCAGAGGCCTCCACTCTATTCCACAAGGAAAATCGGACTTCCACTCAAAGACTCTGACTTGGGAGTACGGCATGGAAATAACTTCTTCCCTTGCACTTTCCGTATTCTGTCTTTTTTCCTTCAGTGTTCAGAGTGGTTTGTTGTTTTTGGGGGAACATATGCTGTTATGTACAGTGGTCCACTAGAGATTCAATGTTTTCTGTTGGTCTGGGCTTGTCATTCCAAATCTACTGCCATCTAAGTGAAACATTCAGAGGCTCATGTAAATTCTGCCATTACTGTGTTGCATTGGTGAGCTAAAAGGGTCATGTTGATTCACAGTTCAATGACTTTGCCTAGCTCAGTGCTAAATGTCAGGGTAAATGCCATTTTATCCTTTCCTGTCCCTATTTCTGACTTAATAAGTAACATTGATTACGCTATATTTGCTGAACATTTTTAATGTGTACTTGAGAGGCATGCTCAGTATTAGCGAGGCCTACACAAGATTGTTTTCGTGCAGCTAGGTAAGACAAATGGCTCACCATATTTCAATGCTAATTCATGCTAATGTTATTCTTATGAGCTAGTCATGCTAGATTAGCTTTTGTTTGCTATCGCAGGGGCATGCTTATATCCTAAATGTACAATAATTTCAGGTCAAAATAAATGTATGCTATTATCCACATGTGAGGGATGTCATATAGGCCTACGATCAGCGCTTATGTTGTAAATGATGCATTAGCTAATGAATGATCATTTACAAGCTAATAACATATGATAATTACAGGGAGCATGATGTTTATGGTAATTATGTGTGTTTAATAGCAAGTGAACACTGTGTTTGTGTTTTGATGTCACATAAAGCCATTCCACTAGTCTGAGACTTCCAGTTCTTCATTGTTGGTCTGTGTGTTCAGCTATTCATCTCCGGAAAAGAGCTAGACAGAGTCAGGGAAAATGTCCTGCATTTATAAAAGCTTATTGGAGTGTGACCGACTGGCATTGAACCCTGGTTTTCACTGTTCCACTTGTCAGAATTGACTGTGCATAACAATAGAGTGTAAAGCTAGCTTTGCGTTGGATCAGGTATTCCCAAACAGGGGTACGCGCAATGCCGTCAGGGGTACGCCGAATAAAAATGTGATACACATTCTTAAAAAATTAATGAATAAATGTTTTTTGTTATGTTTGGAGAAAAAAAAGTCTTCACATTTTCAAACAGTCCATTTATATTTTCCAACTGGGCTAAACATTTGGGTGAGGCTTTTTCTCCCCTGAGTAGCCTCGTTTCACAGCCAAAAATAAAATTCAACCATCAAGTGTTCAGCGAAATAACCACACAATGACAAATACAGGTAGTCAAATAATTAACATCCAATCACATTAACACTCACTCTCTTGAGGGAATTCCACTAACGGTCCGTATGTAGCCAAATGTAGCTGCTGCTCATTCCGTTTCCTTCGAAATTGATAAATGGTTCAAAATAGTAAGGCACGCATCCATAGATGCTACTACCAGCAGTACTACACCAGCACCTGTTGACGACACAAGTTGTTCTGCTTCCACGAGCACATCCAATGCTAGCATCAGTAATTCTACATGTGTTGTTAGCCCAGCTAGCATGGACACTAACAGTTGTGAAGCTGATGCAGCCGAAAAGAGCTACTGCCCCCCTTACCCGGGAAGTCACCGAACAACAGACAGGGACGTTTGACCATCGAAGAAGCAAATATGTTGAGAACTACATTGATTTGGGGCTCACTTATATTGGGAGTAGTGCCTTTCCTCAGCCACAATGTGTTATGTGTGCAAAAGTACTATCTCACAACTCAATGTGAGACATTTAGAAACAAAACATGCCAATTTGAAAAACAAGCCACAGGGGTTTTTTGAGCGAGAATTAAGACGTGTATAAAAGCAACAGATACCATTCAAAAGAAAGGGCTAGAAGCGTCCTATATGGTGAGCTACCAAGTGGATAGGACAGGCAAGCCTATCGTGGAGGACTTAATTCTTCCTGCTGCCGCGGATATGGCTGGGACACTGCTGGGTGAAAAGGCCAAAAAAACTATACTGACAATGGCTTCATCAAACAACACTGTTTCACAACGCATCAGTGACAAGGCAGGGGATGTTTTGAAACAATTACTGCTTTGCATACAAGCCAGTGAATTCTATGCGTTACAGCTGGATGAGTCAACAGGCGAGGCGGGCCTGGCACAGCTCCTGGTATATATCCGTTACATTTATGGGAGGTCAATTAAGGAAGATATCTTCTTCTGCAAACCACTGGAAACCAGGACAACAGGAGAGGATGTTTTTAAAGTACTGGACAGCTTTGTGACATCAAATGGACTTTGGTGGTCAATATGTTTTGGTATCTGTACTGATGGCGCAAAAGCCATGAGCGGGAGACATAGTGGAGTGGTAACGCGCGTGCAAGCAGTTGCTCCCAGCGCCACTTGGGTACACCGCAGCATCCACCGAGAGGCTCTTGCTGCCAATGGAATGCCTGACAGTTTGAAAGATGTTTTGGACACTAGAGTGAAAATGGTTAACTTTGTTAAAGCAAGGCCCCTGAACTCGTGTATTTTCTGCACTATGCAATGATATGGGCAGCGACCATGTATCGCTTTTACAATATACAGAAGTGCACTGGTTATCAAGGGGCTAAATATTGACACGTTTTTTAAATTGAGAGATGAGCTTAAAGTTTTCTTTACTGACCTTAATTTTCACTAGTCTGATTATTTTTACTAGTCTGACCGCTTGCATGATGACGAGTTTCTCACACGACTGGCCTATCTGGGTGATGTTTTTTCTCACCTGAATGATCTGAATCTAGGATTACAGGGACTCTCCCCAACTATATTCAATGAGCAGGACAAAATTGAGGCTATGATTAAGAAGGTGGAGCTCTTCTCTGTCTGCATTAACAAGGACAACACACAGGTCTTTCCACCATTGTATGATTTTTGTGTGCAAATTAACTAAAACTTTCGGACAATGTCAAATGTAATATTGCGTAGCACCTGAGTGAGTTGAGTGCACAATTACGCAGGTCCTTTCCTGAAACAGATGACACAAACAACTGGATTTGTTATCCCTTTCATGCCCTGCCACCAGTATGCTTACCGATATCTGAACAAGAGAGCTTCATCAAAATTGCAATAAGCGGTTCTGTGAAAATTGAATTTAATCAGAAGCCACTGCCAGATTTCTGGATTGGGCTGTGCTCAGAGTATCCTGCTTTGGAAAATCGCGCTGTTAAGACACTGATGCCCTTTGCAACCACTTACCTATGTGAGAGTGAATTCTCGGCCCTCGCTAGCATGACAATGAAATACAGGCACAGACTGTGTGTGGACAGACTGAGACTCTCTGCAATACAACCCAACATTGCAGAGTTATGTGCATCTTTCAAACACCCTTCTCATTAACCTGTGGTGAATTATTGTCACGGATCCCTCCAGAACTTTCATTACGCACACCTGTCACCTATTCCCACTGATTAGTACTTGTATAACTGTGCCCCTTGGTTTCCATTGGGCTGTCGATTATTGTTACTTTGTCCGTTGGTGCGTGTGAGTACCTGTGCTGTGTGTTTGGGCTTTTGTGCCGTTGTGGATTGTGCAGATGATTACGGGTCTCGTCCCGTGTGTTAATCATTGTGCGCGTGTGTAATTTATTCAAGGTGCTCCTCGCTCTTTGTTTTGGGTTTCTACCCTGTGTTTTGTTACGTGTTTGTTTGGTCTCTGTCCCCATGCCTTTACACGGCACTCCGTAATTTGGCCTTAAATTAAAACAAATATTATGCATTCCTGAGCTTGTCTCCCGAATCTCTTCATACCAACGTGACAGTTATTCACAATTTGTGATGAACAAATAAGGTTTTATATGTAAGATTTTTAAATAAAGAGCACAATTATTGATTATTATTATTTGTGCCCTGGTCCTATAAGAGCTCTTTGTCACTTCCCATGAGCCGGGTTGTGACAAAAACTCACACTCATTCTTATGTTTAATAAATGTGTGTGGCCGGCTTACAATGATGGCAAAAACAACATTTGAGAGCACACTGACCCTGGTGCTAGAGGGGGTACGCAGCTGGAGGTTGAATGTTTGAAGGGGTACGGGACTATAAAAACCAATAGCAGTAGGAGAGAGAGAGGGGGAAGTTCTCCTGGAAAGTCCTCTTATCAATTCAGAGTGCATATGATATCACACCACTGGCCATTAATCAGATATTACCCTCTCCTATCTATTACAGAAATATAATGAAGTTCTGGACTGTGTCAGATAAATGGGGAAAATAACGTTTTCCTCATGAAGACTGTCTGTCCACCAGCTCATTTCAACTCTTTCAGGCTCCTTTTCCAATTTGAATTTCTAAGTGAATGACATCTATATACTTAGATAGTGGCGTGTGATCCTGATCTCTATTGAACATATGATAAGACGGTCTCTGCAGTAGGTCTCTCTGGATCATTTCTTCAGAGTGTGTGGTGAGTGTACAGAGGTTGAGCCATGAACTATACACCAGTCCATCATTCAATACAAACGAATTGTTCCCAACTAAATCCGTATTGAATTCATTTAAAAATAATTGTGTTTTCTCGAAAATAGCGCTTTAAGGGAAACTGACTGCAGGTAATGATATCTGTAGGCTTACAGTACATTCACTTTGGTGAATTTGCCAAAGGCTAATGTTAACATTGGCTCAACGACTTGCCTCACAAATAGGAATATATTAGCCTGGTTGCTTCAGCAATTTGTTTTCCAAACAGAGATCATCTGAAAATAGCGCCTAATGCATGAAAACATTTCCATAAATAAAACGTACTGTAGGCTGTGGATAATTATTACACAAGCCAAATGAATCTGCATGCATTCATAATCTGTACAAACTGTGACGATGCTGTTGAATTCTGAAACACAGATTTGTAAGACCTCTCTGGTTATTATTGTCCATTTGTGAGTGTGTATATAACTGTTCATTTGCAAAACACTGTCATAGTCATGAAGACGGAATGCTCCAGAGAGACTTCAATATGTACAGCATAATATCAAACCGGATGTTGTGTTGCCTGTGTGGCTCCAAATGTAGATCTATAACCCCTCTTTGTCCCTGTACTCAAGGATGGTGAGGAAACAACCTGTCAAGGTCATGTAGAGTATGAACGTGTTAGACAGAGGGATACTCTGTCACACACACACACACACACACACACACACACACACACACACACACACACACACACACACACACACACACACACACACACACACACACACACACGTACACACACGTACACACGTACACACACGTACACACACACACACACACACACACACACACACACACACACACACACACACACACACACACACACACACACACACACACACACACAGACCTCACACACATTCACACTAGTGGTGGTGCAACTTCATAACATCTCTCACTTTGTCCTGTCTGCTGCAGTATCCATTTTTTCAAATTTGCTGCCCCCTCCCCTCCTGATTGCTATATTAGGCATCAATCAATGAGAGCCAAGGGCTGCTGTTACATGGAGAGGTCCTCTCTTAATTAAGGGATGCAATTGAAACCATGAACATTTATTTAATCCAATGGCCCGAGAAGCAATCAGATAAACAAGGTGACTTATTCTTGTATTTGTTGTACTTAGTTTTGTTCAGAGCCCCTCTTAACACCTCATAGCCCCTCTTAACACCTCATAGCCCCTCTTAACACCTCATAGCCCCTCTTAACACCTCATAGCCCCTCTTAACACCTCATAGCCCCTCTTAACACCTCATAGCCCCTCTTAACACCTCATAGCCCCTCTTAACACCTCATAGCCCCTCTTAACACCTCATAGCCCCTCTTAACACCTCATAGCCCCTCTTAACACCTCATAGCCCCTCTTAACACCTCATAGCCCCTCTTAACACCTCATAGCCCCTCTTAACACCTCATAGCCCCTCTTAACACCTCATAGCCCCTCTCTAAAAAGCCAATTGTCCAGAATATTGTCATGCACTTGTTCATCTCAGACCTATTTGTCCACTGTAATCCCAGGACAACATGGTATGATCAACCAAAATGGCAGTGTTGACTTC